>NC_088711.1:8201368-8518868 GCF_963576615.1 Watersipora subatra | reverse complement strand
ATTGTAAGAGCTAAAACTTTAGGATTTTGTTGGATTCGTTAATGAACACTAAGCTTTCTCAAATACATGTAAGATAAAATGTGTTATGGATAGATGGTACCCGCTTGAATAGACCACTAGAATCATTCATCCTTTGTCAACCACCAAACCAAAGTTGCATATAATGATTGTGCTAGGGTTAGAGTTAGTCCATTGATTGCAGGAGGCAATGAAAAGAAAGAAGAGACAAACGAATTCTGGAAATGATGAGGACCTACAGGCTGTCAGAGACCAACTACTAGCTAACCTTACCAAGGTTGTTGAGACTTACGAAAATGTCATGAATAAGCGGAATAAGGCTTCTAATCTTTGGTGTAACTTCACCTACATTTACATGATTGAGGTACGTTTGCGTCAGAATTTTCATCTTTTCTATGACTGACTATTCTTGAGTGGAAGTGCTTGCAGTACCTTCAAAAATCTAAAAATCTATTGTTTTTGATTTTTTTCAGTTTAATATGCTTTCAACTAAACTCCGTGATGACGTTGAACTGCAAGAAAACTTCAATGCAGCAAGGGAGGCGGCCATCGCACTGGATGATGAACATGGCTGTAAGAGTGCTCTTGAATTCTTTCAGTAAAAACTTTTTTAAAGCTTGTTAAGTAGATGTTATTTAGTTATACATTATGCCAAACATTGTTGAGTTAAACGATTATTACACTATTTTGCAGCATTTTTAACATAAACTTGTAATTAAAAGACAGGAAAATATTTGTGAAGTTTTCCAGTAGCAATGAGTTAGTAGAATAGTTTATACAAATTGTTACTAAACATGACCTCGCATATTATTCATTTCGGAAATTTTTTCAAACATGTATACGAGTTCTTGAAAATTGGTTGAGGCATTTGTTTGCTGCGCACATGTTACCAAGTCTCTTTTATGTGTGTCTCCAGGATGCTACTAAACGTGTCAAGTTTTACTTTTCCTACGTATTAGATGAAGAGCCTATTCATAGATTATTACTTTATTATTACTTTCAAAGAAGCAATTAAGAACTTCTGACCAGCTAGCTGGCTAAACTCCTTGTTCACTTAACCTACTCCTCTGTTTGACAGTCAGCGTTGATGATGAGTGTGATATACCAGAAGATGTTTCTGCTGACAAATGGAAAGGAGATCGGACAGGCGATGATGAGAAAGATGATGCCATTGAGGAAGCAATTTCAGATTGGGAAAATGTACGCTGTCTCTCTTGCTGTTTTAATAAGAGGATCTCTTCGCATAGCAACTCTGAATGTTATGAACATTAAATGGTGCTAAACGCAGTTATAGACTATAAATCTATCAGAAACTCTGCTATGCAAAAGCTGAGAATGTTTTAAGACAAACAGTCGTGAAAATCTACAATTTGAATAAGCTATACAACGACTCAAAGACTAATGTACATATTTTCTTATGTATATAGGTATACCTTTTTATTGATGTCGGTAATCGTCAACAAAATGATGTTTTTCATTACATGACAAAAGACAGATAAAAATGAAAAGACAGTAATCAGGAAAGTTGACTCCTAAAACTTCCTTATAAGGTCGTCTCCTTATACTTACATCCTTATAAGTCGACTCAACCAATGACCAATGCACATATTTCCTTACAAGGTTATGTTATGATGATTTTATGTTTTTTTTACAGATAACAAAAGTAATGTGGTCATATTATAAAAAAATATTTCAATCACATTGTGGCAGTTACTATGAGTCAATGTTTCCTTTAACCCAATTGTTACCTTGTCGGGTTTTTTATTCCAGAAAAAAGAGAGAGAAAAGGAACTAGAAGAGGGTAGCTTTGATGACAAAGTAAGTGAGCTGAAACACACTTTAGAGAAAGAAAACATGACATGCCCTGGAGTGAGGAGTACAACAGATAAGTCTGAGAAGGTAAATGGTCAAATTATTACCTATGATCTCAATTCATTCTTAGTATTCCTTTACAAAAGATCAAAGGTATCACAAAACATTATTTTGACTAATAACATCCAAGACATTATTTTGACTAATAACATGTGCTACTATAGATGGCAGAATTGATTGGTCAAGCCTCAGAGTTGAAGTCTGGCCAAATGGAGGCAGCGCCGCTACCCGTCTCAACTTGTGGTCAGAGAAAATTACAGCAGATGCTCAAGCAAGGAGCTGGAATGCTGTTGAATAAAGATCTCAGGATTCTTCCACCCACTCAAGGAGAGAAGGAACGAGAGCTCAAAAGTAGGTTACTAACATTTTTATAACGTTATAAGTTGTATACACATATTCGGCGGTGTTTTGTATTTATCCTCTTATCCAAACAGAGTGTGAATATACTGTGCCTTAGATCTGGTGTATTTGCTTCAAACAACCTCTGCATCTATGACAAAACAACTTTCCTAGCTATTGGCGGTCATTCCAAACCGACCCTTGCTTACTAGACTGTACATGTAGTTTTACACTTCATATCACAAAACTAGTTGTCAGAGCTAGTCGTTCGTATGACTCTTATAGACGCATTTAGTCACGCTACCTGGCCTTGATCCAAGGTAAAAAAGTTGGCACAATAGCTAGAATCATAGTATCAGCATTTGCGCTATGAACCAGCAGAATAAGGGTACATTCACCAACAAAAAGCTAACTTTATAACAGATAAATCGTAAATCAGTTGAACGTATTTTCTTGAAAAATTATTCACGCTGGAACTTTGTTGAAATCGTAAAGCTGTGAGTCTAGATATTAAAATTGCACCAATAATATTACTTGAATCATGTTCTAGAAGCCCGATATCTCTCAGAGTTGAAAGATGTCCTTGATGGGATCACAGATGAGGTAATTTTATTAACTATCATACCATAATCTTGATTTTAGCGTCACAATAAGATTTGTTTAAAGCTGTTGAAAGGATAACTCCATATAACTTGGTCTGTTAGACTTGTGTTAGACATAAACTACCAAATATGTATACCAGTATTATAATAATGGAATGCAAATAAGTTTTATGACGCGTATAATTATTACAGGAAGTGGATACAGATCTGATAAGAATGGAAGTCGACAGGAGAATGAATGAAACTGAAAGAGAAGAGAAAGAACGATGTGGAAGTCAGGAGAATCAGCATATTGTGGAGGACACGTATGATATTTATTGGAAAGGTGAGCAACTGCTGCCACCATTTACCATAAAAGAAGAATTGTCTTCTCAATTTGTGCAACACAAGGGCAATAAACTCTTTCTAACATTAACATAACAACCATAAATACATACATCTAACATACATTGGAAAAGTTTGCCAGCAAGTCAGGTGGCCGTTGAATAGGTGTCACAGAGACAGTAGGCGTAGCCCAAAGACAGAGACAGTAGGCGTAGCCCAAAACACCTTCTAGCTGAACTATTTAGCTTCTGCTTGTTACAGAGAAGGATGGAAACATGTACATGGGTGTAGTAGATGCCTATGACAGCGGGTTTGGGAGTGATGAAGCGGATAGTGAAAGAATTATCCTTTGGAAACAGGTTGCAAGCTGTGCTTGTTCACACTGCTCACAAGATCAAATGGTTCAGCCTAACTTCTACTACTAGTAAGTTGCGGTGTGCAGCGAGTTTGAATGTATCTCTTACTCCTTTAAGCGTTCAAGTGATACATTCCATAATAATTAAATTCATTATTGCAGTGACTACTAATACTCCTACTATGGCTATCATTACGGGGCCGAGCGGTGCTGTCCCTGATGACTTCCTCTAGAAGTGATTACTTAGCCTAATACGCTGGCAACCTGCCGGCATTCGCTTCTGAAACGCTATTGTGACCTCATTCTCTTTTTCTCCTCATATGTTGTAGTTAGACAGCTCACGTCAGTAATTCTGTGATGTTATAATAAAAACAACTCACTTAGCCAAAAACGTTAAAAAAAGCTACATATGTTCAAGTAAATATCTTTTGTGCCTTGACAACTTTTGTAAAACATTTTTCAACTGCTAGCTAAACAAACTTTATCTATTTTAGTGCAATACATAATGGACCTGCTGGCTGAACACCAAATCTATTAATATATTTTTGTAGCCGATTCTCTCAATAAATGTATGTTGTATTCTAACCTTGTAAAATTACATTTGCCGGTAATTGAAAAAGGTACACTGTAATAAAAATTATTATGAGCTAAACTTATTTCACAAGCCAACAAGGCAAACTCCAAGCTTATCAATCGGTAGAACACAAGATGTAGACATTCTACTAAACTAATGACATAGGTAAAATTTATTAGTAACTCAAGTACAATTAGCCTTAAGAAAAAACAGCCAATCATTTGTTGCAAACTTGAAAAAGCCTTTGGACACGACGTTGTCTTCCACCACCCAACCAAATGATGAAAGTAGCCATATGCTTCAAGTTGTAACAAATTAAAATATTGTTCCAGGCACCAAATGAACAACCATGCCATCTAATATTGAAGAATAACTCACCATTACTCTGCTAGTGTACTGGTTTAAAAATAAGACCTTTAATCTATTGAACAAATATATGTGAACACAAGATATTGTACGGCATTTTTTTATTTTTCTAATAATAGTACTTGTCAAAATTTTTAAAAAGTGGTGAATACCTCAAACATGGAAAAAGAATACTTGACAAAGGCATTTCTAGGAAGTTGTTACAAATTTACCCTAAAGCCGATTCTGCAGAATAATGAGCCTTATGTAGTATTACTAGTTGTAACAAATCAACAATCGAATTTATGTAAAATTATAACTGACAAACTAGCTCTGTTAAACAAGTTTGCTGATAAGAAAAAAGAATGTATTTTTATCATAAGCGATAAATGTGTACAACATACTAACAAAGTGCAAGATAAATTCTATATAAGATCCTATGAAGTGACCATAAAATTATGAAAATATAAGTAATGTTCTATACTTGCAACGAACATGGGTACAAAAATTTAAAAACAAGAAATCCAATTGATTTTGGTGCCATCAAGAATGTTAAATTCCAGATTTGCAACTTAAGAGCGTGCGAGGCCGAGAGCCACATGAAGAGATCACAACTCCAATGATTTATTCTTCATGTAAGCTCACTTTATCAGCCGAGGCTTCACTGCAATCAGTATGAGCATTATAAGTTAACTAGTCAGTGTACAGAGACCATATCGATATGTATCAATATACAAACTGAAGGATATCAGTCTGCTGATCCACAAACATTGCTGTCACAGCTGTTTCCAGAGATGAGACAAGATGCTGACTGGCAAGATTCTCGATTATTCAAAGCTGCAGATTTTAATAATAATTTTATTATTAAATAAAATGGTAATTTTTATAATTAAATAATAACAAATTTTAAAACTGATCGCTTGATCACACTTGATTTGCGCTAAGCTGCCTTGAAACGCCACAAAATCTCAATGTAATTCACTATCTAATGTTTTATTATACTAGCATAATAATCTGCATAAAGGTCATCCCGATGACTATAACAACATACTATTCAGGCGAGTCAAGTTGAAACAACAGAGTGCTTCAAGTAATTGGTGACCCATCATCTGGGAATGAAAGAGCTTCATTTTTCGGTCTAAAGAATGTTTTGCAAGGAAATTTGACATATTATTTTGTAAGATATGCTCTCAATTTTCACTTATTTGCATTCATTAACCAGCCTCGCAGAGCTCTTGTAGATCTCTTGTAGCCTGGCTGTGTAAGCCATTCACGTCCAGTGCATTACAATAATAATTGCACATATAAAATCATGCATAGGATGGATAGGAGATATGGATATGAATATTGGGAAAGAAGCAAGGGAGACAATTAACAATTTCTATTCTTCACATTTGCCTTTGATTTGGTCAACAAAGTGCTTTGATCAAAACATAACCGGATAATGGTTTACGATAGCAGACTGTGAGAGGACAAGCTGATACAAGTGGCTAATAAGAGTTCATTGAGGAAGCATACTGTGATATAAGATTAACTTTTGACTTGGGTAATGGCTGGTAAACAGTGACAGCCTTATATCACATATCTTGAACAAACAGTGATTTACATGTAAATAACAGGGAGAGAAGGAAACGACAGATAAGAATGAAAGCTATGAATAGCATAGTTACTCAGTTTGACAGCGCCAATAACTAAAAATAAACAAGCAGCAAGAATGAACGAGGTTGGTCTATGCACGCACCCCAGTCGTAACCTGGAAACAAAGAACAACATAAACCACAAAGCATTTTAGATAAACAATGGTAGTTCAGAAAGCCACATTATCATGCAACATGCTAAAGTGAACTTTTACTTAAAAGAGCCAGATCTTAAAACTAGTTATAAGTACTATCAGAAGGTTCGACATTCCAACAGTACAGCAAACAGAATGCCAATAAAAAGCTTGTTATTGGCATTTTGGCATAAAAGGATTTAAACTACAGCAACGCTTTCCATATTTCCATAATCTTGATGTGAGAGAGAGAGTGAATCACTCCATGCCAGCGCCACTTCCTGCTAGAAATGTCCTAAACAAGCACAAATGGTCTAGACTCTAGAAAGTTGGAAACCGAGGCAAGCAATCTAAAAGTTATCAAATTCAATAAAAAGTGAGTATTTAAGCAGGATATGCTAGTTGTCTTTCATGCCTGAAAGTCTGGGAAATAGTCTACAGAACAGACAGCTTCAGACGAATTTGTAAAACAGACGTTTCCAATTGCCCATGCCAGAACTTGATGATCACGCCAGATTTCAAAGCCTTTTTAAAAATCATAGATTAGAGAAGGTTAGGTAGGAATTGAGGTCACATAAGGCTTATTATGCTTGGTAAACTAATATCAGCTGCGCTGCGTTAACAACTGTATCTATCAAGTAGTACTTCTATGACATGAAATAATAAAAACACAAAGGAGATCAAGAGCTAAAGTAGCACATCTATCTAAAAGTGAAAATTAGAAGGTCAGTAAAGGTCAAGCACAGCTACTTACTGTATACACGTTTTACCTTGCGACAAGCAACTTAAAAATCTTAACACAGATACTGAATAAGCACTTCCTTCTAACGAAATAGCAAATCCTTGATCAGTTGATCCTCCGTTTCCCGTGCTAATTAGCGAATCAAGCCGAAACATACACGATAGACAAGCAAATACAACAGCAGCAAGCAGCGACACAAAAAATAATTTCACTTCTGTAAATTCTTATCTCCCAATAAAAAAGTATAGACTAACCTGCTTCCATTGACCTGACGCAATCGAGGAGCATTTTCGTAGAGCTCCATTCCTTCTTCGTCACCCCCCACGTCTGGATTCGGTGCTCTTCGAGGAGGTGCAACGGGCCTCTGCAAGCGCATAGCAATTTCTAAAGCTACATTCTACTAACTCTGCCACTTCACCTTGCAGTAAAAGGCAGCCGAGAGAACACGCACATAAATGCCAAGCTTCACCTTACCTTGGCCTTGACAGTAAATCCTCGCTTCCTAAACTGTGGCATGGCAACCGTTGACTGACGATTTGTAGAAGAGGAGGGAGGGGACTCGACATTTCCTCCATTCCTGGAGGTTGATGAGTCAGAAGTCGCAGCATCTTCGGTCTCTGTAAGCAAACACAACACAAAAATAATCTTCCTGTCCATATAAAACTAGTTATGCACAAACCAAACTCTGCCTATAAATAACTGACCTATTTACATAAAAGCAGCTTGACACTTTTGCTAAAATCATTAAAAGTCTGAGCAAGAAATAATGCAGTGGCCAGATGCTATACTGCAGCCATGCGCCAATATATATAGCAGCTGAAGGAAACAAGATAAACAAGGCAAAAGTGATTAATCTCAAGGGGCACTGAGGCTTATGATATCTATGGTGTCTATGATGAAACGATGAGAAAAAAAATAATTTTTCAGAAGATTCATTTGTCGAATCTTGGAACAGCACTGTACTAAAACAGCTGCAAACTGTCTATATATAAGTAGAATGAGACAAACATAGATTCTACCTATATACAGACAGTTCTCAGTTGTGTACATAAGTGTGTGTGTGATTCTACCTATATACAGACAGTTCTCAGTTGTGTACACGAGTATGTGTGATTCTACCTATATACAGACAGTTCTTAGTTGTGTACATAAGTGTGTGTGATTCTACCTATATACAGACAGTTCTCAGTTGTGTACATAAGTGTGTGTGTGATTCTACCTATATACAGACAGTTCTCAGTTGTGTACATGAGGGTGTGTGATTCTACCTATATACAGACAGTTCTCAGTTGTGTACATAAGTGTGTGTGATTCTACCTATATACAGACAGTTCTCAGTTGTGTACACGAGTATGTGTGATTCTACCTATATACAGACAGTTCTTAGTTGTGTACATAAGTGTGTGTGATTCTACCTATATACAGACAGTTCTCAGTTGTGTACACGAGTATGTGTGATTCTACCTATATACAGACAGTTCTCAGTTGTGTACACGAGTATGTGTGATTCTACCTATATACAGACAGTTCTCAGTTGTGTACATGAGTGTGTGTGATTCTACCTATATATAGACAGTTCTCAGTTGTATACATGAGTGGGTGTGATTCTACCTATATACTGACAGTTCTCAGTTGTGTACACGAGTATGTGTGATTCTACCTATATACAGACAGATCTTAGTTGTGTACATAAGTGTGTGTGATTCTACCTATATACAGACAGTTCTCAGTTGTATACATGAGTGGGTGTGATTCTACCTATATACAGGCAATTCTCAGTTATGTACATGAGTGTGTGTGTGTGATTCTACCTATATACAGACAGTTCTTAGTTGTGTACATAAGTGTGTGTGATTCTACCTATATACAGACAGTTCTTAGTTGTGTACACGAGTGCGTGATTCTACCTATATACAGACAGTTCTCAGTTGTGTACATGAGTGTGTGTGATTCTACCTATATACTGACAGTTCTTAGTTGTGTACACGAGTATGTGTGATTCTACCTATATACAGACAGTTCTCAATTGTGTACACGAGTATGTGTGATTCTACCTATATACAGACAGCTCTAAGCTGCATACGCAAGTATGTGTGTACACAGCATACAGTGTGTGTGCGCACACGCACACAAACGCACGCACGCACACAGCTGAAAAATGTCTGTATATATGTAGAATCACACATACTCAAGCACGCAACTGATGTTATCAAGTCAACACCATGAATACAAAGTGTTTAAAGAAGTTAATATCCATTCAGTAAGTAACTATGAAGAGGTTGTCAGTCTTTAAACAAGAAAGATCGTTGAAAAGATAAACTACAGCGACCGCTGATGTCCTAATGTAATTTGACCTTTGCTTGCTCAACCTCTAGGGGCTACTTTATTCAAAGCTTCCGTTTTATTAAAAAGTCTATAGCGAGAAAACTAGGTTACATAAATACAGATTGGTGGGCCATTGCAGACATTCGACATGTTGTTTGCGAATACCCACACGATCTTCAAAAACCTTGTACATAAATTCGAAATATATTCATATTTTGCAGATAGATTGCTTTTCAGAAATCTCCAGTTACATAACTCCCTATGAAATTGAAAGCCAATATGATATTTTCCAAACCTGGGCAAAATTACTGCCTCATGAAAACTTAGTGAGAAGCTTTCAACTTGACTGACAAATTATTCAGTAATCCAGTCAAGCGCTTACCATGCTAGCATAACATTGTAACCACAAACGCATACTTTATGTTTGTAGGTAGGAATGTGTGGATTCATAATAGTTTTATAAGGTGGGATTAGGAACAACAGTTCAAAACTGTTCTAGGTTATCAAGAGTCTTATAAATGGGTGACCTGGATAAAATTCTTCGTAGTCTTTGAGAATATCAACACCAAAGAAGGCAGCGAGCCAATCAGGGATGAAGATATCGAGAATGACGACAGCGAGCCCTATGAGAATACTGAGAAGTCCTACAAGAAAATGAGATATTATTATTATATATATATAGGTGTTACCCCACCTGCCATTACACACCACTCATTACACACCACTCATTACACACCACTCATTACACACCACTCATTACACACCACTCGTTATACCAGATGATGACTTTAGTACATGAGTAAATACAAAGAAATCTTTCTAGGGTCAATAATTAAGGCGCATGAGGAACTAAAAATTTTAACCAATCAGATGAGTCGCACCTAGTAATCGATAAGGAAATGACATGCAGAAAGCTTTAGGTGAAGCATAAAACAGTTAAATGCTATATAAATACCCTGTACATTAAATGAACATGAGTCAATGAGTAATTCTTAGAACGCTTTTGTAATATTTAAGGTTCTTGTAACACATTTATCTTACCACTGTTCCATATTTCACGTGTCAACATTCCTCAACTGGAAAAATACCTCATCCATTCCAAATACATATCCTTCGAACATACGCAAATGATCAAATAGCAAATACGTACTCTGTTCTCATCAGCTAGTATAAAAATAGCTCAACTTGAAGGAAATTTATCCATCCAGTAAAACTACTGTACACAGCTACTACCTGTTATCACCCTCATATGGCACACAAAGGCTTCTCCAATTATTACTAAAACAAGCCTGTGCAGGCAAATATGTCACGGAAAATAATGATGTAGACTAAGAACTTGGAACTGACCGGCTACAAGGTTGAGCCAGTAGCACCAGCCATAGACCGGTTCAAGCTTGCCACTCTCAAATGGAATCACCAACTCATTGAAGTTACGAATGGAAGAGAAGAGAATGTTGCCGGTAATGAGAAAACCACCCATGATCATAGTCATATAACCACCCAGTCTGGGATTCATGAAATAGAGCACATTGGCTAAAAGCCAACAGCAAAATGCAGTCCTAAAACACATGCATAATAATAGTAGTGAATTTAGGTAGCAGTTCAGTAAATGTGCAGTGATTACACAGAAAAAAATAGTACTTTCTATGAAATTGGGAACTGTTTTCTCTTTCATTCTAGACAAATGTATTTTTGGTCACCGCTTCTACAGGTTTTTAGTAGAAGATCTGCGATATGCTCTCTAATATCAGTTGATCTTTAAAAGAAGCAGACAACTCCTTGTATTTTAGAGGTATTTTATTGCTACATGTAGCTGTTTAACGATCCCAGTTGAATGCCTTGGCGTAAGCAATATTTAACAAAATAGACACTTTGTTTTAAAAGAACATTACAACTGCTCAAAGTTCCAATAAATATTTAATCCATAGTCTTCCGGCAAGTAATACATATCATGAGCTTAAATACTTCCTGAAAATATATTAAGAAAAAGCGGAAATAGCAAATAATGTTCATCAAAATAACGAATAGGATACACAGAGATGAAATGGAAACTGTTTGAAAATTTTTGATAATCTTTGGAGAAAACTTCAACTTCAGTGGGTGCTATTGCTCAGTTTGAGAAGAGCATTTCCATTTCACTTTCCATCATTTAATGTGTTTTTTCTCGTCATGGTAACATTTTAAAAAAAAGTTGTTGTATATTAAAAGCCAACTCTGAACTTGGTATAATAACTGATAATAATAGCTGGTATAATAACTGACCAAAAATAAATACTGAAGGACATTTAAAAGCAAGGAGCTTGTAATGTGATAATTTGCAGTGATCGCTTTTGCTACGGACATTATGGACAATGAACTTTGTGTATTATGTGTGCAGCTAGTTCAATGTCAGCATCACACGCTGTCAGAGGGTCAGCGAGTAGAACTACTAGAAATACCTTTAACAAGTTTCGGGTAGGTGACTGGCCGATAAATGACTTTGAAAAAAAGTGGTTCAAATTAAACCTTTTTAACCTGGCTATGCAACTCCTGATATCAATGGAAAGTTTGCATCTACAGTCTGTTAAAGGTTATTTCAGTTGGCATTCTTTAGTTTTTAATTTAGCTAAACTGGCAAAGCTAGCCAGCATAAATAGACAATCACACCTTAATTAACATATATCAACATCATTAAAAATGAAACTAGCAGCCACCACATTTGCATACATGTAAACTACTACAGCTTTATGGTTGCAGATTCTAGAGACACTGATAATGGTGCGGACAGGCGATGACACTGTGAAGCGATCAGAAAGAAACCTTTGGATTTCTGGCTAAGGTGGTGAGTTTCTGTAACTCCGAAATGGCGCAACTATCAACACCGTTGGGCAGTTTAGCTCTCGGCAACTTACCACTCCATTATATGTGTATACCAGCCAGCGGTTCTGTAGTTGCGGCCCCAACGAATGCCCTCACCATCAAAAGTGAAGTACTCGGCTACCCAAAGGATGGGATAGGGAAGACCTTTGTACTGCGCTTCTCGAAACTCTTGTGACACCTCGGCAGCTGAAAAGACAGCGGATAGCCAAACATAACAGAGTATACAACTTAGATAAGGCGGCAGCGATAAGAACCTTTAGTTTCTGTTTAATTTCTAAACCATTTCTAGGGCAAGAAAACGTATCTAAATATTTAGATATTCTCAGACGTGTTGACAAAAGCAGTGAGTTGAATACTGCACCCTAACATGCGCACCCATGCATGAAATCTCACTCTCACAGCGTTCAAATTCTTTAAACAAATTATGTATGAGGAAAAAGAATAACAACAAATGGAATGCTATCCACGCCTTTTCTGCATGAGTAGAAATCCACTCTCAGAACGCAGCTATGCCCTTTTAATGAATTCTAGCAAGTACGAGTATGCAAGCACAACTTTATAGGTAGCTATAAGTTCTTCAAGCAAACATATGAAGAGGTTTGGACAGACCATTATTGACAGCATAATGATAGATATACAAGTTAAAAAGATACAAACTTGAAGAAAGTTGAAATGCTCAAGTGCTGCCCGTGATACCAACCAATATTAGCTAATAAACTTGACGCATACAAATATGAAAGAGAAAGAGTTCAGCCTATCATATCCGAGATTGTCATGTTGCGCAAGTCTTGGAGTGATGATGGCCTAGATATGGTGGACCTTGGTCAATTATTACTTAGAGGAAATGCTATTAAGAAAGCAAGCATTTGCTGTAAGCTTATCCAGCAGCATAAAATTAGGGCATGACCTCTTTGCAAAGGGCAGACGAGGCATCAAGCTCTCTTAAACTGTCACTGAAACTGGTGGCCATGGCGCCGACTTGTGTTGTTTATGCGTGATGCCAACTGTTCCGTGAAATTATAAGAGACATACCAAATTGTGTGAGAATGTCCATCAATCATTAAAAAAAGTTTAAAGAGCAATGAGAAAAGTGCCAAGCAAAATTTTGCAAATGTTATTCCGTCAAATGGGGCATTAGAAGTATCTCATAAAAAACTCTGATGATAAGATATAGGTTGGTGTGATATAAGTTGGTGTGATATAAGTTGGTGTGATATAGGTTGGTGTGATACAGGTTGGTGTGATATAGGTTGGAGTGATATAAGTTGGTGTGATATAGGTTGATGTGATATAGGTTGGTGTGATATAAGTTGGTGTGATATAGGTTGGTGTGATATAGGTTGGTGTGATATAGGTTGGAGTGATATAAGTTGGTGTGATATAGGTTGGTGTGATATAAGTTGGTGTGATATAAGTTGGTGTGATATAGGTTGGTGTGATATAGGTTGATGTGATATAGGTTGGTGTGATATAAGTTGGTGTGATATAGGTTGGTGTGAGATAAGTTGATGTGATATAGGTTGGTGTGATATAGGTTGGTGTGATATAGGTTGGAGTGATATAAGTTGGTGTGATATAGGTTGGTGTGATATAAGTTGGTGTGATATAAGTTGGTGTGATATAGGTTGGTGTGATATAGGTTGATGTGATATAGGTTGGTGTGATATAGGTTGATGTGATATAGGTTGGTGTGATATAAGTTGGTGTGATATAGGTTGGTGTGATATAGGTTGGTGTGATATAGGTTGGAGTGATATAAGTTGGTGTGATATAGGTTGGTGTGATATAAGTTGGTGTGATATAAGTTGGTGTGATATAGGTTGGTGTGATATAGGTTGATGTGATATAGGTTGGTGTGATATAAGTTGGTGTGATATAGGTTGGTGTGAGATAAGTTGATGTGATATAGGTTGGTGTGATATAAGTTGGTGTGATATAGGTTGGTGTGAGATAAGTTGGTGTGATATAGGTTGGTGTGAGATAAGTTGGTGAGATATAGGTTGGTGTGATATAAGTTGGTGTGATATAGGTTGATGTGATATAGGTTGGTGTGATATAGGTTGGTGTGATATAGGTTGGTGTGATATAGGTTGATGTGATATAGGTTGATGTGATATAGGTTGGTGTGATATAGGTTGGTGTGATATAGGTTGGTGTGATATAGGTTGATGTGACATAAGTTGGTGTGATATAGGTTGGTGTTATATAGGTTGGAGTGATATAGGTTGGTGTGATATAAGTTGGTGTGATATAGGTTGGTGTTATATAGGTTGGAGTGATATAGGTTGGTGTGATATAGGTTGATGTGATATAGGTTGGTGTGATATAGGTTGGTGTGATATAGGTTGGTGAGATATAGGTTGGTGTGATATAGGTTGGTGTGAGATAAGTTGGTGAAATATAGGTTGATGTGATATAGGTTGGTGTGATATAAGTTGGTATGATATAGGTTGGTGTGAGATAAGTTGGTGAGATATAGGTTGATGAGATATAGGTTGGTGTGAGAAGTTGTTCAGTCAGAAACAGCCTAAAGCAGAGGTAGTCAGGGTCAACTGTAATAAGTAAAAAGGTTACAGCATGCTAAAAAGCGCATTTCATTTTTGTTAGATGACTTTGAGTTGTGAATTTTGCAGTCAGAACTCTTGAGAAAATAGTGACAATTCGACACCCAATTAATTTTTTCATTTTTTCAACTTCCATTTTGGAAGTTGGTCAATGTAAAGCAATATTTAGATTACTGATAAATGAATTTGCGTATGACATGAATTAACTAGTAAGGAGCTGTGAGGAAAAGCTAACTGATATGTAATCAATAAAAACCTATATGATCTAGTTGATTGACTACCACAAATAGCTTCAGCCTGCGCATACTTCTCTTAATAGATGTAGTTTTCATAGAATGACTGAAAGAAATTGACATATGAAGGCAGCGATAAATTTTATTAGGTTTTTGGCAGTGCATAAACAAGATGGAATAGTAGTGATGGCATTTGTGCTAAACTTGTACATATTAGAAGTGAACATGGAGAGATGCGAAGTCTTACAGACTTCATCGAGTGTGAAGTCTGTAAGTTTATACGCATGACTTTGTACACAACACTTCCCTCTACTTAAATGTGCATCTGATAGAGAACTATTAGTTCATACTCTGAACGTTTCTCTGTTCATTACATACACTATACGGCACCTATAAATCACGAGTCAATATACAAATCACGATTCAATATACAATGCAAACATAACCATTCTAATGACAATACAAACAACTAACCAATTACATAAGAGATGTCAAACAGTTGGGTCGTGGAGAAAACATATCCAATGAGATGAAATAAAACACCACTTTAATATATCAGGATGTCAGGTCATAATGGCTTTGTATGAATGCTAGTACCCTAGCAGTGTAGTGTATTGTGAGAGATCACCGGGTGTAACAACAATACATACAATTATTCCAACGCAGGAGTGAGTGATCGAATGGCGAAGCTGTTAGAGTGTTGGTCTACTATCCTGAAATTTGAGAGTTCAAATCCTATGCAATGCAATTTTTTCCCCAACATCCAACCTTAGCTATGGACAGACACAGCAATTATTATGGTAAATATTCCAATATAATAAACTTTTGAACACACTACTACTGCAACAGTATACAGAAAATACTTTCGCTGAAAATGAGACGCTAATAGATGCTAATGACTGTGATTTATTAATGCTTAGCATAGACAAAACTCCTGGTTAGACAACTCTATAGACAAAACTCCTGGTTAGACAACTCTATAGACAAAACTCCTGGTTAGACAACTCTATAGACAAAACTCCTGGTTAGACAACTCTATAGACAAAACTCCTGGTTAGACAACTCTATACAACCCAACAGATTAAACTCCTGGTTAGACAACTCTATACAACCCAATAGACAAAACTCCTCATTAGACAACTCTATACAACCCAATAAATAAAACTCATATCTAGATCTGGTCTACAAAGAAATAGGCCTATCAATTTGAGAAAATATCAAAAAATAATCAATGCTCAATACTCACCATATGGTCCAAAACCAATTCTTCCTTGATGCCACGGAAATGACCACCAGAACCGCTCGTTATAGTTGATCCTCTCGCCAGGAATCGCATCATACTCTGGCACGCCTACATCAACGAAAACCTGCTAGTATATCATGTATATGACTTGAAATAAGCAAATAAAGATGTATGTGGTGTGATCAGATTGTTATCTTCAACCATTAAAAAAACAAAAAATTTGCAAATTTACAAATTTGAAATCGGGACAAAATGAGGATAAATTTAATATATAATTTATGGCTACTGACTATATTCACAATGAGTACCAATGTTGTATATGAGAATTTAGTTTTCCAACAAAGGGTCTAGTAATACTGTTGAACATTTGCTCATTCACCAAAAGAGATCCTTCAAAAAAAGGATTGCATGTATAAATTGTTGTGCCATGTAGCAAGAAAGGTAATGATAGAGCATAGGCTTACCTTTGAGTGTAATATTCACATTACGCAGACCAATCTTGATACCAACATGAGCTTCAATTGTCCTGTTTGTAAATGCTTTGTAGTGGGTATGAGTGGTGAGTTCATCCACTTCCCACTCCTGACCCCAGTTGCACACTGAAGCAAGCACAAATTGAGCATAAACATAAAACCTTAAAAGAACCGTGAATTCAAATCGCAGAGACCAGTATCCTAACTAGTATACACAAAAATATTTCCTCGTATGCAACCGCAAAAGTGATGTGAGGGGTAACTGAAGAAGTGATGTGAGGGGTAACTGAAGAAGTGATGTGAGGGGTAACTGAAGAAGTGATGTGAGGGGTAACTGAAGAAATGAGTGAAAGTAGCTGATCAAGTTCTACAAGTTCTACGAAAATTAAACCACGACTCTTATCCATGAGGAAAAACGTAAATCACTGAGTTGAGACGAATCATTCATGATCTCACAAGCCTAAAAGGAATGTTTGCACCAGCCACTTCTCTTAAAACAGTCGGATGTAAGACGGGAGTTTGCCAAATGTCACACTACTCATTTTTCTTGCAGAGGATGCAAAATGAGCGGCGGATAGAGCTCATGGACAATAGATCAATATCCATAAATACAGTATAAGACTGCCTACAAATAGGTCGATAACAGGGATACTTTTGCCTCATGACCGAGTGAATACTATTCATACTTTTAAAAGTGATTTGCGTGAGAAGCTTGTCTGATTGTTGAGCATACTTCCTCAGACAAGGAAACAATAGCAAAGCAAATGAGCACGCTGACAGGCTACGGAGAACAATTGCTTGCGCTTATTCCACCGCTGCCTTTTTACATAGGAAAGCTCTTGTTCAACGATGCTGACTATACAAATTCTCTTAGTAGGTGTAGTTTTACTAAATCAATTGATTTCATTATGGCAGTAAGGTGGCCCATGATTCTAAAAAGAGTGTGATGCCAAGTTGAATCAGGCCAGTCAAGGCTCTACGGTTCTGCACCCTCTCAATTTTTCCTGCTTGGCGAGTCATTCAGTGGCTTAACAACTAGGGCGGATCAAGCCTTGTAATCAGAGCGCCCGGAAAGTAACCACAAATAAATGGATTTATCAGCAACAATGGCTGGCTGAATAAGTAGAATTGACATGATTCAGCTCTAATAAACACACGCTGTGTGCGCTCAATTATCAAGAAGCCAGTGTCAAAGCGGACTGAAATTGTCAAAACACATTCTTATCTAATGATAGAGCTTTTCACACAATCGTGTAGTCAGAGATTTCGTCAAATTAGATCCTTATAAATATAAAAAGGATCCTGTTTGCTACATCTTGGGAAAGTATGTTATGAATTACAGGATGATAAATAATTACTCACATTAACTGATATTGAAGCTAGGTGCATCGATATTTTTGCTAAGCGATAGATGACAGTGCATACAGAGGCAGCCATGAGTCATCAGCTCTATGAGTCATAGACATGGCGGCATCAGCAGACACGAATCAATTGCAAACTCTGTTTAAATGACTCAACACGACGATGATGTGTGGGCGGGTAACAGGTGTAATAATACACTCATGTTTTATATTTTCTCCAAAATAATTTAAAAATATTTTCATTTCATGCAATATTTTAAACAACTGCCGTTCGTCGAGCAATCTTGAATGCTATTAATGTGAACTTATGCTAATAAAAGAATGATGAAGATGACAGATTCAACAGGGTATAAGCCTCAAGAGGAAATGATAACACAATGTGGTTAGTGTAATACTCTTCTTGTTATGTCAACAGCTAAGACTAACATAGCTTACTTCAAAACCATTCAGTTTCAATTTTTTTTTCTCAAAGAAATCACAACAATATCGTTTATTTGGCTGCCGAGTCATACCATATTATCTTTAACAAAATTAATGCTAGTAATATTGGTCTTCTCTTTAGGTTGAACCTTACGATTGGTCCAAAATGAATGTATTTTTTAGTAGGTAATGATTTTTCTTTTGCCTCTCATATCGTCAACATTACACTTGTTGAAGGTTGTCAACATTACACTTGTTGAAGGTTGTCAACATTACACTTGTTGAAGGTTGTCAACATTACACACTTGTTGAAGGTTGTCAAAATTACGCTTGTTGAACATCTATCTGTAAGCGCTGCTGCACTGATTTATTAGCTAAAATGTCACAAACCATAGGAATTTGAACTAACATTTTATTCTCTCCGTAATTCACTTTCCAGGAGAACTATTTTACAACTGTGAGGACAACAGTCTAACTGAACTATAATCTACTAAGCCTATCATAGTACTGAATACCCTTCAGATAAGTGTGTTGACATTGAGAAAAGAAAATATTAGCAATTGAATGCAAGCTGCCTGGAGGGGGGCTGTTGCTTAACCCTAATCTAGACTGGCTCGGCTAGCTTTCATCTACATTTTCAGTATGTACTCTATTGTTAAGAGACTAATTGAGATGCCATGGAATCAAAATCTCAAGCCTGCTTTGCACTGAGTGACGAGTGCCTGCAACCTACTTCCGCCTTCCCCTTCTTCTGACCTACTTGAGAAGCAGTGATTTTATTGACACATTTAAATGACGGAAAATTGAAACTGGCTGTCACGTACTGGTGTCAAAAGTGATATGAAACTGTTGTAACGGAATCTTTGTTCACCGCAGAAGATATACATCAGTGTGACCCGAACAAACAAACCGACGAAAGACATTACATAAGATGCGAGCCATTTCGGTTGCAAGGAAATAAAATGCTAGGACTCTGCTACTCCCTCATCAATCAGAGTTAGTAGTAGTTAGCAGATTTGCAAGAATTAAACCCAGTTGGCAAACTATTAATCTTGTGGTCACTCGGCTAACTTCCCCAGCAAACAATTATTAAGCAGTTTTTAATTCCAACTGATATTACACCGGCTATCCAAGTTTGACTTCTGCCTTAGAATCTCAGATAATGTATTCCATGAAACACTGATGTTTGCTCTTCAGTTTTTGAGAGAGCACTGACTGCCTAAACCAATTTGCAATAGTTTCAAAGAGGCATATAGAAATAATGTATGTGTATAGCGACAAGCCTGGTGATGTTAACGATTTCTCTTTTTCTCAATTGAAATGGGTGGTTATTAGGAACCAGACGAAATTTGAAAACCAATTATTTTTAGCGAACTGGCGGAAGGCACAAAGCATATGTGTGTAAAATTTGGATTAAATCGGCCAAAAGATGAGGAAACGCATAGTCTTTACACGTATTTGCCTACTCGATCTCTTTTGAGCTTATGTTTACTAACAAAGCATTAGACCGAAATTTGATCCTTTTTAACACTTCCTCACTGAAAGCTACAAACCTCTTGATATAAGCAGGTGTGCCTTATCCTTCAACAGTCCAGCTATACTTACATGTATAAATCAGTAGGCTACTACATGTGTACAATAGATAAAGAGATTAACTCTGCATAAATGCATGGTTAGCATAACTATGCATTAATGTAGAGTGTATCATCGATCAGTTGGAATAGACATACTCACGGAGGACACAGGCACCGAGAAACAGGCTCATAGTGATTCGTATGAAGCAGTAGAGTCGCTACAAAAAGGGAAGAGAATGTTGCCAAGGTATATACATTTAGACATGCATTCAACCTAAGCTTTAAATCAAGCGCGGTAAGTGTGACTTCTAAATTTTGAAGTTACATAGTCCTTCAACGCATTGACTCACTAAATGAAAGCACAAGCTACTTTCTCTCACATTTTTCCTACCCAATTACAAATGCACACCATCTAAATTTAGAGCTCTCCGCAGCAGAACTTGGGGTTCCAAACCTGAATATTTCCTTTATCAAAATGTAATCAGTCTTTTGCAAAGTTTTATGAGTTTGTTCACTATCATGGAAACAGCAGGCGTAATCTTGATCTTTTGTCAACACTGTTATATTTTTAACAGTAAAGATACTTCTACCGCTGATAGAAGCTAGGCGACTGCACAAAACATTTGATAAGACCAACCGGAGATTTGGATAAATGTATGCATCATTGCATTACCAGGATGTTGCAGGGTTTAGCATATTTGGTTTGCAACTAGAGATTAATGTTTCGACGAAAAGCAACATGATGATCATGCAAGGTCTTCTTTTTTCACAGACATCTAATACATAACCTGCGCTTAGAAAACCTGTGATTTTTAAACCTAGTAAATGATAGTGGGCCATGTATTAAAACGCATACAAATGTAAACATTTTTATACACCTTACAGCTCTTACCTCTTGCCCTCTAATACCGGGTAGGACAATATAGAAACAGAATGCTAGCATCACAAAGGCCAATATGAGACCAGCTTCTAATACATCAACAGTCACTGCAGTCTTTATTGAAGGGTATTGCGTCGGCCATACTCCAAGGTGCCGATTGAATCCAAAATAGGACTTGCCCAGTGTTGCATTTGCAACTGCTTCGGTAGAAACTTCTAAACCCATCTTGATAATTCTGTGTGCATATCATGACAATAGCATTGGTTGTTTAAACCAGAGTAATACATTCATATTATTCATAATCATCAGTTGGAGAATAGGTAATGCTCGACTTCCAAATAAATCACTAAAAGTAACGGCGTGGTGTTTTTACTATAATACGTTTCTCGGAAACTACTGTAGAGGTTAATCGAGCTAATTGGTGGATTTTTGGCCCCAAGGCAAAAAAGGTAACAAATTAAACATTGGCCGTGTGTACAAAAAAACCCTATCAAATAAAAATCCAAAATAAGCTAGTACAAGCTTCAACCAGAATAAAAACTTGTCTACCGACGATCATATTTAAATATGACACTATAAAAGTTTGGTATGGTAATTCTAGAAATAGGATGAAATCTATTTTTTAAGAAAATAGCAAAAATCTGACAAATATACATGTAAAGTACTCACATGTTGGCTAACTGCTTGACGTTAGAAGGTTGTGATACTCTGGGTCGATTTTTTACTAAAACCCCTTGTTCATCAAAACAGTATTCTAGTAACACGCGCCTTAACTTGTGGGCGTGACACACCGCCTACTTTGCTGTCTATAAATGCAATCACGTTCTGTATTATAATAATACAATATAATGATTACGACGTTTTACACGTCGCATATGTAAAATACCCTAGTTCATTTCAAAATGAATGGTGATTGGTTTAAAAAGTTTCCTACAAATATCGAGGGAAACAGAAGCACGGGAGCTGGGATGCCAGTCAGACTCTAAACTCGACCTCGTAGTAACAAGTTTACATCCACGAGAAAACAGCATTTTAGATGGGGGTTTCACATTTTATAAGTTTTGCAGTTTTGGCTTTTGCATCTTTTGCGCGATGTGACGGTAAGATACTTTATGAATAACACGTGTTTAATGGTGAATTGTTGTTTACTTCGTACAAGTACACGTATATTCACACAAGGCTAATTCGGTTCTTCATAACAACCTTTTTATAAGACACATGCTATACAAAGATTAAGAAAATAAGCTATCAAATGTTTGAACCGTTTAGAACTGTTTGAGGCGACAATGGTAGTTATTTTGATGTCTTATGAAAAAGTTTTGACGTTAGGTAATACCGGTATATACTTAATGTCACAAGTGGATTTGTTTTGAGTTGAATGCTTTGCCATGTGGTATTTCTATTTTATAATAAATTTATTATTAGTCTATCCAAACGTAAATTTAGATAGTTATTCTTTCTGTACATTCAATTGTGTTCTTGTTACTTTGTTTTTATATATATATATATATCTTTAGACTACAAAGTACCAGTGCCCTACTACGGGAATGAAACAGCTGATGACTTTCTGCAAACTGTTTGGAGGCTGGTTGTGGAGACGTCCTATGAGTTTCCCGGCTATGATGGCTGGTACAACAACAGAGCACATCCGGATTGGGGCGCAGCAGGTTATGTGCTGTCCTTCATTAATTGAGCTTGTTAATTTTGAGTAGTTGGGATAGTGTGACCTTTGAACTTCCTTGTTGCTTAATGCTGATTGGAAGATGGCAATTGAAAACAAGTGTTGGTGCATTGAACCATGGCAGCGTTGCTTCTGCAAAGCTTTAAAGCCAAGTTTTGCTTCCAAGATGTTCTGATATTGCCATCAAAAAATCAATATTTGTGCAGATAATCTATGAAAGTTATATTGTCCTGAAATTGAAATGCGGTTGTAATCTGTGATTTTGGCCTTGTATCATCAACAACAACCATTTGGCGTAAATAAGGCGTAAATAACTGCCAACTTTGTTGACTAACAATGTGAAAGTGGCTCAATTATTAGAATTCATCATATTGTGCCAGTGAATTTACAGATGAATCGAATAGTTTTTTTTCATAGATGCTCTAAAATATACTGTATTTTCCTTTTAGTTTTTAACTCTTGTTTGCAAAATAATCTGCTGATAAATATCTTTATTCAAAAGATAGTGAATCTTCGGGTGCTATTAGGTGCAGGTGATTAGCTAATTATATTGCTGGAGTGCTTTGTTTTGATGCAAAAAAATATACAAAAATATATATGTTGTCGAACCCATATTATTTCCAACTATTTGTGCAAACTATTTGTGCAAACAGTTTGGGCAGTTGTACCTCTCCTGACCTTCAATAGTTTTTTTATTTTGTGTCACATTTAAAGATTTTCTTAACAAAAGTTATATGCTACTATAAAAATTGTTCATCCAAGTGGGACAAAAAATTCTGTCTTATTTTGTTTATAAATGTGCCAAATTAATTAAATTAAAAAAAATTCTATACTCAGTCTTTTCGTATGGCAAGGTAGCATAGCGCACTCCTACTCACCCACCCGCTCACCCACTCTATTTCATTGTATTCGGCAGATATGACCAAAAATATTTATCACTCACTTGCTGGCATTTATAATGGGTCATTTTTTGTTTAGATTCTCCAATGTTCAGGAGGCTGCCTCATGCTTATGAGGATGGTGTTTATAAACCATCCGGTCAGAACAGACCGAATCCTGTGAACATCAGTACAGCTCTGATGAGTGGAGAGACAGGAATGCCGTCATACAGAGGGAGAACAGCTTTTCTGGTGTTTTTTGGTTAGTCTGAAAATGTTGCAGTTAGGTGCGTCATTTTTATAGCCTGTTAAATTGAGAGGAGTAGGCCAAGTATTCTAGCCTTAGAACCATATGCCTAGCGAGCTAGGTTTGTCGACTTCTTGTTTGTCTTTCATTTCAGTAACCTGTCTTTCAATAGGCGCAGCCTTAGAATTGCGCAGCCAGAGGCATTCGAGCATAACGAGTTTCTCACAAATTGTATTACTATAATTCTATCACGTACAGGGTGACGCGGATTCTCCATGCTTTTCTTACGTCCTTTCATCATGGAAGTAAGCGTACTTGAATACAAAAACATGAACAAGAGATTTGAAATAGCGGAGAATTGTTCGAATTGAACTGAAGAAAATTGTTGAAACCTGTCAAACTGTCATGTAATAAACACACCTTCTTAAATATTCATACCATAGTGATAATTCCTAACTTAGTTTTATTCAATTGTGCTGATGTCAATTCGGCATGAAGTGAAATCGAATGGGTAGTCGTGGGATCCAGTCGATTGAATTGTTGGAACAAAGTTGATTTTGAGCTCACGGATTGTGAAAACATTTGGTTTGCGATCCGCATTTATAATGCTTTTGGTAGTCGGAATGATATTATATTATGTAGACTTGAGATAAAAAGTCCAATTGAATCGAGCATTTAGATCTCCTGATGTAAGTATAGAATCAGGAATCAGATGTAAGTGTAGAAATGGTGATATTGTCTTTTACTACGTGTAGTTTTGTGATGAACACTACTGAGAGTTTTCATTATTGCTTAGTTGGCAACTCGCTTGCATATCTGCACCTGCTGCTCAAACCATATCTACCTTATCAGCATCTCCTATGTATGAACATTCCAGGTCATGTAGCGGATAGCTCATTTGTGACTGGTTTCTGCGGTTTTAGCTCAGTGGAGTTGCTATCTCTCATGCTCTGTCTAAAATTTCTAGCGCATACTCTGTAGAGCTCCTGAGAATAATTATAATGAGAGGATCTAAATGTTTATCTAGGTCAGCAGGTTGTAGAGGAAATCCTCGATGCTCAAAGACCCGGATGTCCCCCCGAATATTTCAACATAACAGTGCCAAAGCATGAAGTATTGAATCCTGAGGGAAAAGACGATATCCTGATTCCCCTGCTGCGTTCAAGATATGACATGGGAAGGACTGGTTTCAGTCCAAACTCTCCAAGAGAACAGGCATGGCAGTTGTTTGCGTGTCATAAGCGTAAATCTATTATATTTAACATCTCACGATACCAACTATGGTTTTTGTCAAAGATTTCTCTCGATTGTGTTTTACACCAAGGAGATTTGGTGACAAAGCTTTTCGGGAAAAAAAACCTTTTGGAGAAAATTCACACATTGCTTACAGTTCCCTTGTTGGCTTGAGTGATTCGTGTGGTGTTAGCAAGAGCGGATTCTTCGTCAGCTGCATACATTCGTTGTCACTCAATTTGATATATTCTTTTCTCTTACAGCAGTTATTGTTAAGTTCATTGATAATTTATTGACTGCTATTGCTAAATTTTAATTACAATTATAAAATTATGTCAAGCTTTCCGGTAGTCATTTTAAGAAAAAAAGTACAAGTCATTCAAAGAAAAAGCTTGCAACCAATGTAAAAATGTTGGCTGTACAAATTGCAAAAAAAAGAACTATATAAAAAATTATATTTTCTTACATGTATAATCTATAAATATGTTATGTTAATTTAGAGTGAACACTAAGTTATAATAACAATAATTATCCCACAACCAAACACGAGCGAAGCGATTGTTTGGGAGCTTTATGATAAATGCATATGTGCACACGACTCCCGAAAAATTATCTGTCAACGGCCATTACCAAACCCTTGTACCGAAATCCCATCAGAAACTTAACCTCTTTTGTGCAAAGTCGTTCAAGTATAATAATGATACAAAACACATATAAACTTATTTAAATATGTTACCAAGTCTTTGAAAAATTGACGCAATATCCTAAAACTAACCCATCAGATTATACATAAGTAGATAGATTAATTTGGCCTTAAGTCGCTATTAAAACTTGACAAACCTTTTTTAATCAAAATTAAGACCGGCCAACGAAACGCTGATAAGGCTGTGCGACAGAGAGTAGAACCATTAGGTCATGCGCATTTCACAAGAAAAACGTGCCCATTTTACCAGTCTATGGCATTGTCCAATTGCCGGAAGGTTTCTGTAATTAACGTAGAAGTACTGAAAAGTAATCGTTTCTTTTTTGCCGATTCTACCTGACTCTGACATTTTGGACACTTATAATGAGTATTTTGGTATTCCAACTGATGTCCAAAGCAGTGAAAGTAAAGGAAATGACGATGATATTTTTCTAACGATTTTTATAAGATTATTACCATATTTAATTGTAAGAATAATTATTCGATTTTATAAGATTATTATAATATTTAGTTATAAGAATAATCATTCGAATTTATTTACAAGATCGAAGTATATAGTGTCCGATGGTGTGCAATATGTTAAAATCTAAATACCATCTAAAATCTGTTTAGATTTTTAAATTCAGCATAATTTTTTTAGATATTAATACAGAAATCTAGATAAATATCACAGCTTCTTGATATTGGTTGCTATGACCTATAATATACAGCCCCCCAGCCTGTGTATATTACACAGCAGCTTGCCATTTTACTTCTAATATTGCATTTCTCCTATTGCAAGGGAGAGATATAAACATATAATATGTTCCTTTCATTATTGCTGTTTGTTGTACATAATAACACCCAGTACATTACAGCTACCATTGCATTTACCATTGCAATTCTCCTATTGCACTGCAGTGCCATGTGACTGCTAATATTGCATTTCTCAACCAGCAGTACCCTTTTTTTCCATTATAACTTTGGTCGTGGGCTGTATGATAGGGGAATTTTTAGTAATAATAATAGTTGTAATAATAATATATCACAATCAGCGTGATGATCTATGCATTGTTTCTCCTGTATAGCCAAGAGTGCACCTCAACTTACCTGTTTTTAACATGAAATCCATGGAACATAAACATTGTTTTATTGATTCTTAGCATTTTTTATATTTTTATAGTTTTACCTTATTTTATATAATTCTGTTTTTATGCTTCATATAGTGACTCCAAGTTATTATTGCTGTATTTAAACTAACGCACATTATTTAGACTTAGAGTTAGTGTGGCATAAACTCTGCAGTTCGGGGCGCCGCTATATCATATAATTTCTATGTATAACAACAAGGTAGACATTCAAAATGTAAATTGCCTCTATCAAATGTTAATGTAAAACTATGATGTGCCTTTGAATTTTCAACATATATATATATATTTATATTTATATTTTTAGTTGAATGAGATAACGCCATGGATTGATGGGGGGCTCATGTATGGCATTGGAAAGACATGGGCCGATGCCTTGCGGCTTTTGAAAGGAGGCAGATTGCTTTCGACAAAGGACCAGGCCGAGAGAGGCGAACTCGAAGAAGATGAAAAGCAGTATGGGGATAAAGATTTTCCTGCAGTTAATAATATTCGTCTGCCCATGGCTAATCCTCCTCCCCCACGCGATCATTACCTCAAAAATGTGAAGAGATTCTTTCGTGAGTTGTTCTATCATGATTGTTTCTATAGAAAGTATTATGGTGGTCATCATGCAGCGTTAGGTGGCACCATAACTGAGAATGAGGATGGTGTTTTGACCATTTTCTTCGCTTATTCCTAAAGCTTCCATTTTGATAAGCTGTCTTATTTCGTTCGGTCACAGGCTTGGGAAATCCGCGAGGAAATGAGAACCCATTCTTGTTAACTTTTGGGATTTTTTGGTATCGATATCACAATGCCGTGGCTGACAGGATCACTGAGCTGCTCTACCGAGCCTACAACGATGAGCAAGTCCAGAAGGAGTTTGGGTTTGAGAAAACATATTCAGAGGAGGAGTTTAAGGAACACTACGATGAGAAAATTTTCAATGAGGCAAGAAAATGGGTGATTGCTACACACCAGGTATGCTCTTGATTGACTTTCCTTTGTCATATTAGTTCATTCTGCTGCCCTGGATCATTATTCACCAGCAGTGTCCAAGCACAGTCATTGCAATTCGTTTTTATCCTTACAGAAAGTGATTGTGTACGATTGGCTACCCTCATGGCTGAAAACTGATGCCTTTGGAAACTCATTTAGTCTGGACCCCTACACTGGTTTGTAAAGCTGATATGCTCTATGAATTCTTAGTCGAGTCTCTATAAAGTTTAGGCTATCAATAACCTTTGACTACAACTTTGTTGCTGTAAATTGATTTACGTGAACAATTCTGGCCACTACAATTGTAGATTAATAGCTGTGTTGTATTTGACCAATCATCTACAGATGTCTAGTATTTTGACACCCGTGGCAGCAGCTCTGGTTGATAGGTTGTACACTGATGGTGCTGCTGATAAAATTGGTCAATAAAAAATCAAAATGCTAAACTTGAAGCATTTCGAGGGCACCAAAAATATTTTTTGCAAAACAGCAGATTTTGTATAATAATATTGGGAGTTGCCTACCCTGTATCTCTAATGTTAGTTGATTGTCTGCTGATGAGAAGAATGCATCTCCAGGAATTTAGTTGGAGGTTAGCCTTTTGTTAGAATGAATACTTTACTCATCTCTGTGCATCAGCTTTTCTGTAACTGGGTTGCAGTTTACAAGCCAGAAGTGTATCCACAGATAATGCATGTCTTCCAATCAGCAGCGATGAGATTTGGGCATACCTTAGTTCCTCCTGGTGTGCGGCGGAGACGGTGAGTTTTACTTCAAAAATATTCAATGGTGGTATTGCTGAATTTGACTAAAAGTTTGCAACTAGTTTATAGTTTTTTGAATATAGTGAAAACCACAGGGAAGCTCTAGTCAGTTGCAAGTAAAATTAGCAGTGAAGCTCTAGTCCAGGGATGGCCAACTGATTTTGGCCATGATCCGTTACAGCTAAATCTGACACATTAAAGATCCGCAACGAGCCGAAGATGTGCATTTTTCTTTTTTGCTATACATACACATGCAATTATTTGTGTACATCTTAAAACAAGGCATAAAATACGATTTAAAAAGTCTTTTTATATATTTAATTTGACTAAAAATCTGTGAATGAATGTGATGTAATAAATATGTCTGATATCAGTGAGAAAATGATGAGAGGGCTTTGACTTCACAATACTATCAAAACGCGGTTTACTGCTACTTACTGCGACTCTTAATGTTCATGAAAATGGGTATTTATGAGTCATGTTTCATGATATTTTTCACAAAAGTCATTGCTGAATACAATAGATTTACAAAAAAATTCTCAGAAAAGTTTATAAAAAACCTTTTAAAACCAAATTTTTAAAAAATACTTCAAAAATCTTTTTTAACAGCCAACTTGAAAGATCCACAAAAAAAATAAAAAGATCCAGATCCGGATCTAGATCCGCCATTTGGCCATAGCTGCTCTAGTCAGTTGCAAGTAAAACTAGCAGTGAAGCTCTAGTCAGTTGCAAGTAAAACTAGCAGTGAAGCTCTAGTCAGTTGCAAGTAAAACTAGCAGTGAAGCTCTAGTCAGTTGCAAGTAAAACTAGCAGTGAAGCTCTAGTCAGTTGCAAGTAAAACTAGCAGGGAAGCTCTAGTCAGTTGCAAGTAAAACTAGCAGGGAAGCTCTAGTCAGTTGCAAGTAAAACTAGCAGTGAAGCTCTAGTCAGTTGCAAGTAAAACTAGCAGGGAAGCTCTGGTCAGTTGCTAGTAAAACTAGCAGTGAAGCTCTAGTCAGTTGCAAGTAAAACTAGCAGTGAAGCTTTAGTCAGTTGCTAGTAAAACTAGCAGTGAAGCTCTAGTCAGTTGCTAGTAAAACTAGCAGTGAAGCTCTAGTCAGTTGCAAGTAAAATTAGCAGTGAAGCTCTAGTCAGTTGCAAGTAAAACTAGCAGTGAAGCTCTAGTCAGTTGCAAGTAAAACTAGCAGTGAAGCTCTAGTCAGTTGCAAGTAAAACTAGCAGTGAAGCTCTAGTCAGTTGCAAGTAAAACTAGCAGGGAAGCTCTGGTCAGTTGCAAGTAAAACTAGCAGTGAAGCTCTAGTCAGTTGCAAGTAAAACTAGCAGTGAAGCTCTATTCAGTTGCAAGTAAAACTAGCAGGGAAGCTCTAGTCAGTTGCAAGTAAAACTAGCAGTGAAGCTTTAGTCAGTTGCAAGTAAAACTAGCAGGGAAGCTCTAGTCAGTTGCAAGTAAAACTAGCAGTGCATCTCTAGTCAGTTGCAAGTAAAACTAGCAGGGAAGCTTTAGTCAGTTGCAAGTAAAACTAGCAGTGAAGCTCTATTCAGTTGCAAGTAAAACTAGCAGGGAAGCTCTAGTCAGTTGCAAGTAAAACTAGCAGTGAAGCTTTAGTCAGTTGCAAGTAAAACTAGCAGTGAAGCTCTAGTCAGTTGCAAGTAAAACTAGCAGGGAAGCTCTGGTCAGTTGCAAGTAAAACTAGCAGTGAAGCTCTAGTCAGTTGCAAGTAAAACTAGCAGGGAAGCTTTAGTCAGTTGCAAGTAAAACTAGCAGTGCATCTCTAGTCAGTTGCTAGTAAAACTAGCAGTTTTAGTAGGCGTCTGTACAAGTAATCTGTTGGAGCTGGCATAACTACATGAGACGGTGTTTTTGGTAGACAACAATAAAAAAGATGTGGGAAAGTTCTACGCAGTTTCTTCAGTAACGAAGTTCATATTTAGTGCAATTGTGTCTTAATTAACTGAATTAGAATTATAATTTCTGTAAGACATTTCTGAGTTTATAATCAATGTTTAAAAGATGCTGAGGTTAGAAAATGGAAAGAAATTGTCTTAGCTGATAGACATGTGGCAGCACGAACAAAAAAGTAATGGAGCTCTGAAAAACTATCATGATCTCTTATTGGTTAATTGGCTGCCACAAATTGTTTCAGCGCTGAGAGATTCTAGCAGGCACACGGTTGCCTGATTATGCATACAATTTTTGTAGTGTTTCAAAATACAAAATTTTTGAAGGCTAGCAGGCGACACACCAACTAAATGAACTATTTACAGCAAATAACATTTAAAAAAATTGTCTTTGAATAATATTTCACAATTTAGCCACACAAATGAAAGATTTTTCAACAGTATGCCGGATGGTTAACAGAGGATGTGTAATGTTATAGGCCAATGGCAAAGACTAATGAAGAGTGCGATTTTGTGACAAACACGGCAAAGACCCAAGAGGATGGTAAAATGGCTGTTCGCACCTGCAACAGTTACTGGAACCCACAGGAAGCCGTTAGCGAGTTTGATATTGATGACTTCATTCTTGGCATGTCATCTCAAATTACTGAACGAGAGGACACAACTATAACCGAGGATTTGCGAGGTTGGTCTTTGAGTAGCAGTGCCTGTGCAATTTTGACTGTTTGACAATTGTTATGCCTAGTTTAACATGTTATTTATTCTTGATAATTACAAATTGTTTGCGAGTTTAACCAGCCAATCTCTACTAACTGTTTTCGTGTGCGAGTCAATCTTGTTGTCAAGGCCATTTGCTGCCAGGACATGTATATTACTGTTGCATCTTTGAAATTCCAATATGCAAATCTAAAAGATAACATACGGAAGCATGTGCACTTTTGTGCTCTCTATGTGCTGCTTTTTTGGTCTTTGCTTCCCGCTGTTGTTCCTTGACTATGCCGAGCTATGCTTGAGATAGTCATGTAATTTTACGTTGCCTATTTCCAGGTTTCGTTTTTGGAGGGCTTGATTTTAGTCGTCGGGACTTGATGGCTGTTAATATACAGAGAGGCCGTGACCATGGTCTCCCAGACTATAACACAGCACGTCGAGAGTTTGGTCTTGACGAAATTAAGGATTGGAATGACATCAACAAAGAGACGTGTGGGCCAAATGCGACAAAAAGTAATCCGAAACAGTGTGAGGTACGTATAAGGACATAACCCTACATCCTTGCCTCTTGTGCGGTTTAAACTCTCTCTATGATATTTAGACATAGTACTGACCATCTACATAGTAACATAGCATTAACTTAGACTGATGTGGCTAGACGCTAGATGTGGTAGACACCATAGGTCATCATCTAGAGCGATATGTGTCTAGGAGTGTAGTAATCCGTATAACATGAAGGTTATAGAATTTATAACAAATGCAGCTGTAATTGTAATGCTATTTTGTTTGGAAATACTGTCAAACCTCTTCTTAAAGTGCAAACACACTAGGAGATTTTATCGTGTGCGTCATAAGAAGCGCGGAGATATCGCTAAACACACTTGAGCGATTCACCAGCAAACGATAATGCGAGCACACTCACAAACTGTCAATAAAATTCCATATCATCAGTTTTTTCGGAGTTGTTAACAAATTTTAGTCAATATGGCCCATTCTAGACAAGGAGGTAAACGACTTCTGCATTTGTTATTAGGCCTATCTCATTTTCACAAAATGCATACTACAATAAGACAAGAAAAAAACGATTTTTGTATTTTTAACAGGATTATTTTATGATTTTTATAAATAGTTTACTTTATAGTAGTTTTTATCTTTAATATAATAAATATTTACCATTTTCCAGATAGTCAACCTGCGCAACGATTGGCTCCCAAATGTTGGTTTTCAACTGAGTATCTTTGAAACTTTTGTGTTGTGTCGTAAAGGTGTGCTCTTATCAAATCTATGAACAATTCAGTGTACATTTTGATGATGTTTCAATTGTAACAGAGTAGCAAAATGTTGTTGCTGTACGCTGGTGAACAATGACACGAAAAATTAGCAGCCAGAGCATTGCATTCTGAGGAAAAACAACCATTCGAAATGCGTCTCGCGAGCGATAAAGTTTTGATAGACTAAGGCTAATGTTATCGCTCATCATCAACGTGCCGAGCGATTTCCAGTGCAGATTGGCACCGCGTGATATTGTGCTAGACATCATTGTAGCGTGTTTGAGCCTTAGGAATCACCTCAACATGATTTGTTTCATAAGGGATGACAACTCTGAGCAAATATTTGATGCTACACCCACAGTTATATTCAACATAAAGCGTTCAAAGGTTCTCTTCACCTCCAAGTGAAAGTAAAGCCAGTGGAAAATGAACATTGAAAATAAACAAATGTAAAAAAGGTTTATAAACCATGTTAATCTAACGTCATCAAGTTGAAGTTAGATTAAGACTAGCTGTAGTACCCTGCGTTGCCCGAGTAATAAAAAAGGATTTGGTCAGAAAATTGATTTGTATTTAACATATAACAACATTTGCCATTTTTACTTTCAAACTACATATCATGAAAAGAGTGTTTTGTGTAATTGAAATAAATTAGGATAAAATAAAAACAACTGGATAGGTTTTCAAACTTTGTCAAAAAACTTTTAAACTTCATATCGTGAAGAAAATGTTTCGTGCAGGTCAAATAAATTAAAAAAATAAAACGACTATAAAAAGGTTTAGATGTAAATGTGAAATAATTAGCAAGTAATAGCTAAATTAAGTTGGTTTTGCTACGATTACAATAAAAGATGATTCGGTAATGATAAAATTAATATGAACTGAGAAAACAAAATAAAAATCCTGAATATGTAGAATTGATAATAACAATTAATAATAATATCAATAATAATAACAATTCTTGCATTTACAAGCTGCTTACAATTTAGCTATTGCCACGGAAACAATATAATTGTCCACGCGAGAAGAATTGGCTTTAACCCCAGATATAGTAATCAAACCTTACGAAAAATATTTTTTAACGGGGGCATCGTAATGCGTGTCCGCATCGGTAAAATAATCAGCGTGCTTTATAGCTATAGCCGGAATGACAGATCCACAGACGTACTTTGAGAAATATATACATGTATATACTAGCTGTGCCTCCCCCCCCCTTTCACGTGCTATGCTTAGTGTTGTCACCAGACTAATGACAGATGTTCATTTTATGTGTGAATGCTAGAGACTGTGTGTAGGCTAATCATACAAGGCGGGTTGACGCCAGTTTTTTTCGTTATATTCAGATGATCCAAGCAATGCGAGAGGTCTACAATGGAAGATTAGACGATATCGATATTTGGCCTGGTGGCATTGCAGAAACCACCGCGGATGGACCAGGTCCTCTTTTTCGAGCTATCATTGCTGATCAGTTTACAAGAATCAGAGATGGCGATAGATTTTGGTTTGAAAACGACAAGAATTAGTGAGTACATCTGCAACTCCATCAACTTGTTTTGAAAGTCAGCTGGCAGAGCTCCAATTATAAGTTATAAATGAGTTTTAATGATATTCTAGTGCAGGTTGAATAGAACAGAATCTGAATAGTTGTGTGATAAATACATTTATAAGTTTCTCAAAGTGACCACACGAATTCTAAAATATGCTATAGGAACCACTAATCTTGCGGGAGTTCTATTGAAATTCCTCAGTTGTAGAGCTTTAATTTGTGAAATTTATAATCCTAATTTCGCAAACATAAAGGTCGTTGATAAGTTGCCAGTGATGTCTCTTTGTGACAATTTTTTAGTTAGTACTACATTTGAGTAACTGTTATAACTAGTACTACCTCTAAGTAACTGTTATAACTAGTACTACCTCTGAGTAACTGTTATAATTTGTACTACTTTGAGTAACTGTTATAACTAGTACTATCTATGAGTAACTGTTATAACTAGTACTACCTCTGAGTAACTGCTATAACTAGTACTATGCCTGAGTAACTGTTATAACTAGTACTACTTTGGGTAACTGATATACCAAGTACTATGTCTGAGTAACTGTTATACCTAGTAGTATGTCTGAGTAACTGTTATACCTAGTACTATCTCTGAGCAACTGTTATACCTAGTAGTATGTCTGAGTAACTGATATACCTAGTAGTATGTCTGAGTAACTGTTATACCTAGTACTATGTCCGAGTAACTGTTATAACTAGTACTATGTCTGAGTAACTGTTATAACTAGTACTATGTCTGAGTAACTGTTATAACTAGTACTATGTCTGAGTAACTGTTACTATTTTAAGGCACAATTAAAATCTCATAATTTTTATATACAACAGCTATTCATTTCTTTGTAGCTTGTTTAAAGATTTTCAGCGAGAAGCCATTTTAAAGACGACTTTAAGAGATATTATCTTGGAAATAACAGAAATTGATGATTCAGAATTGGCAGAGAATCCTTTCTTCTATCTCACCGGTATTGTACTTTGACATAATTCATCGTTATTTCATGGCAATATCGTATTATTTTTATAATTCAAATTGCATGTCGATAGTGCTTCATAACACGTAATACATGATGCACTAACTTTCTTTTTTGTAGCAAAAGAAAAGTGTGAGAGAGTAGTGGGGCGCGCGCAAACGGACGGTTTCAACCTTACCAATTTTAACTGCACTGAGAATATCAATTGCTCTAATTTAGTTCAAGCCTTCACTGATGAAGGTTATTCAACCTCCGTGGTAAGGAGAAGTATTAGTATTACGTTTATAGTGATGCCTGTTCTCTTATATGCTCGGTTTATCATTGCTCAATCTCAAGTCGATTTACTGTGGTGTTTAAATATTTCAAGCTTTTCCATCTTTTCTCTCAAATTATTCCAAGATGGTGAACTAGCTTTACCTGATTTGGCGGGATCTGCTCTGTTTTGCTGTATGCTTTGTGGCTGAAACCAAAGTTACTGACCATCATTAGGTAATTTATGGACAGGTGTGCCAGCTTTATATTTGTGCACCTAGAGCTTTGGAGATCTCAGGTAAAATGCTGGCCGCTTACACGTAAAGATCTCAGGCCCTGTTTTTAATGATGCATGCTAAAGTACTGAGCATATGCACTGTCAAAGAGACTTGTATTACTCGATGCTCTTGTGCCATCATGTATCATCCCAAATATTGTGAAAACTTGTAGTTCTGCTATTGTTAAGTTACATCAACTAGATGGATGTACAATGATGTCAACTAGATGCTATATTCAGAGGTGTGTGAGAAGCTTGTCTAGGTATCGATGTAACATACCTACAATGTGTTATGGAGGATAGGTGTAACACACCTACAATGTGTTATAATGGCAACAACTGCTGCGACGCTGTATTAATATATTAAAATTGTTCTCCTTTTAAACTAGATAGTCCAAAAATTGTTTTTTCAAAGTCCTTATGCATGAAAGCAGAGCATGCCATGATATCTCTTGAACAGGTGACTTCTAGGCAATTTCCTACTTGTGTGAAGGAAGAATTTCTTGTTCATGCATTCCACAATAGGTGCGCACAAGCCATTTGATGTGATTCTATAACCACCGCTCGAAAGTTAATGTAGGACACTTAAATACGAAGCAGACTTTTTGATGTTCGTGTCATCTGTTTCGACCTTTCGTCATAGTTATCTGTCATGTTGAGTGATTTGTGGAGAGGTCAAAATTTGGGTGACATTTGCTTCGCCTGTAAAAGAGTTAAATTTATTTTCCCAAATTTTTGACAAGCTGTTTGGAAAAATACAACGCCAGCCTCTATTTGAAAGTCACCTCTATTTGACCGCCATTATAGGGGAAGGGTTGAAAAATAGAGCGCTATGCAGTTCAAATAGAGGTTTTACGGTAATTATGCCAAAGTGGTTTTTCATTACGATCTCTCATGGTGCACATTGTTTTGCACTATAAACATGCAGCTCTAGTATTTTTTAATGTTAAAAAACACTAGTTTCACAATACAGTGGATCCCTGCCATACGACATTAATTTTTTTGGTGTTAAGATAGTAAGGCTACAATGTCGTACGGAGGGGTATGGGAACCCATAGCATTTATCTCATGCAACCCAAAGTAAAAACATCAAAATTTTAAACCCATACTGTACATATCAAAATCAGTAACAAAATTGTATAGTAACCTCAGCAACTATAGTTATTTATTCAGTGGTTATGATCTGCATTAAAATGCAACAACCCTTCGTCTTTTGTGACCTCATTTTATCATTGTCGTCCATCTTTATAGACAACTTTCATCGCTAAAACACAAAGCTTTTGCAATGAATTTTGAAAACGGTGCTTTTGTTTGCAATTTTTTTCATTACAGTATCAAAACCACACCAATAAATACTATTAAATAAAAGAATAACGATCGTTTTCTACAAATATGGCGGCTTTTTCGTGAAAGAGCGCATGTGCAAACGGCTTGATGACGTCAAAAAAATTATGGATACGATGTACCATACTGTATGAAGTTCTCACCTTCGAGACAGGCGTACAGTCATACCTCGACTTACAAGCTTAATGCATTCTGGGACTGAGCTCGTATCTCAATTTACTCGTGTCTCAAGGCATTATTTTCTATATAAAATAACGAAATACAATTTAATCCGTTAACATACTATAAAAAACTACATAAAACAGGATATTATGAGAGAAAAGTGTGTTTTTTATTGTTGTAATTCAGTACAGGCGCTAACAAAGTAACAAGTATCCATTTAGTTATTAAAATCTGCACTAAAGTGTAACATTACTATGTACACTACTATAAGCTTTTACCTTCGAGACCACCACTGTAGTGACTAGTGGTGGTCTGCGAGAGACTTGACAGCCATGCGTTCGATACACTAAACTTCTGTGACGCCATGTAACACAAACTTAGAATTTACCTTAAATGAATTTAGCTTATTAAACACACACACACACATCCTTAAAACTAAATTTTAATATTTTACTAAACATAACTTTAATTTTGTCATTGGCTTAATTTTTTATTACCTGTTTTCGGTTTGGCGCTTTATGCCACGCTTTCACTATTACTTTTACCTGACTTTATTAAAACTTCTTTTCAAACAAATATGACAAAAAAAACCGAGTGATTGCTGTTCAAATTGGAATTTCAAAGAGACATGTCGATGCTGTATGGTGGAGAAATGCCGTAACGAGGGGACCGGAAAAATTTCGTGTTCTACATTGCAAGGTGAAAAAATGTAAGACAGGGACACTAACCTGGCGGTCCACTGTAATAAAGTGTCAATGAAGTATTCTTGTCATATGCTAGTAACATGTTCTCTTTCATATCCTACAAAATCATAACTTGTCATATGCTAGTAACATGTTCTCTTTCATATCCTACAAAATCATAATATTGTAAGATGTTTTATTTCTCCACAGGTGTCCCGCTACGTCAACTGCAATATTACCCACAGCATAAAGGCCGATCCATGCCCAGGTGGCACTGTTGATGGTGGTAACAGCAGCCAAGTGGCGCCGTGTACGCCTCTCAGTACCTTTGACTATTTCACTGGTTCAGAAGTGCCTTACATCTTAACTTTTGCTGCAGTTGGCTTGTTTGTTATCTGTAAGTTCATTTTGCTCATTCCTCTTTGATGTTCTTTTATGTTGAATTCCACAGTGTCATCAATCGCTTAATGTCAAGTTTATGCTCCCGTAACTACTAGCTCCCGTAACTACTAGCTCCCGTAACTACTAGCTCCCGTAACTACTAGCTCCCGTAACTACTAACTCCCGTAACTACTAGCTCCCGTAACTACTAGCTCCCGTAACTACTAGCTCCCGTAACTACTAACTCCCGTAACTACTAACTCCCGTAACTACTAGCTCCCGTAACTACTAGCTCCCGTAACTACTAGCTCCCGTAACTACTAGCTCCCGTAACTACTAGCTCCCGTAACTACTAGCTCCTGTTACTGCTACTGTACTTGCGGAATTATTCTTTAAATTTGGAACTCTTTCATATTTTTAGTAACGGTTGCCCTCCTGATTTTCTTGTCACGAATCAACCAGCAGAAAATCGCTCTGCAAAGAAGGGCAGGCAGAGAGGAATCAAAGAGGATGAGCAAGGATACGTCTTTGCATGAGGGTAGGCAATATGTAGAACTTCAAGCTGTATCTGTGTGTTTTGTGTGTCTGTCATGCGTCTGTCAATCTCTTTTTTGTGTGTTTGTCTGTCATTCATCTATCCAGTTATAATGACAAAGTTTCAGCAGTGAAAAATCACCTTCTTGCTGGATTTGAACTCGCGACATTCAAATCGCAAGTCAACTATCAAGTGGGTGTAATCACAAGGCTAAACCGTTTCTATTTCTATTGCTTTTACCATATACTGTGTATCCTTCTCGCGATTGCACATCATTTTTTTTTATCATTAATTAATACAGTGCGCCTTTGCGTTACTATGTCCCTGTAATAAGATTTTCTCGCATTACTATATGGAACACGATGACGAAATTTTTTTGATTTCTGTCATGCCATACAATATCAATAAAAAAATTTTTTCAAAATTTAAATTTGGCAGTTGATGTACTGATTACGACGAAAGGATGTAAAGGTCGATATACTATTCGCTGAAATTCCTCCCACAACGTCTGAAAGAGATATGATGCTCACTTGCTTTATATTTCAGTTCATCATTATTAGTTATAAGTTGTAGTGAAAATGAAACCAAAAACGATAGGTGAGAAAGTTTTAGCCTATGACAAAGTTGAAGTTTAGTAAAATACATACTAAAACTTAGCTTTAAGAAGTATGTGTTTAGTATGCTAAATTCATTTAAGTTAAATCCAATGTTCATGTTATATGTCTCTCGAAGGTAAGAACTCCCCATGGTATGTACTGCTTGTAGTACATTGTAATGTTACATTTTCTTGCTGATCATAACCACTAAATACACTTAAGTTACTGTAGGTAACTATAGTTTCTAAGGTTAGCATATTATTTTGGTACTAATTTTTTTAATATGTACAGTACATAAAATTTTGATGATTTTTGCCAGGGGTCGTTTGCATTAGATAATTACTATGGGTTTTTATACCACTCTGTACACCATTTTTGCTTTACGATGCCAATACTGAAATGAATTGAATTCATATAATTGTATACTAAATAATTTTTCATTGTAATCATAGCAAAACAGATTTTATTTAGCTAATACTTGCTTATTATTTCACATTTACTTTTAAATGCCTTTACAATTGTTCTGTTTTTCTCTTAATTTGTTTCAAGTGCACAAACACTTTTTTCAGGATATGAAACTTAAAAGTAATAGTTGTTTGAAAATTTAAAAACCTTTGCGGTTGTTTGATTTTTTTCTCTTAATTAATTTGAACTGCATAAACCACTTGTCTCATGATATGAAGCTTGAAAGCTAGAATGGTAGCTTATATGTTATAATGTTATGTTATTACAATGTATCTTGCAATGTTATATGTTATATAAAAATAAATTTTCTGTGCAAAAACTTTTTTTATTACTTTGGCAACGCCGGGCATTCATTTAGATGTATATATGATTAGGGACAGTGAACAGTCATGTGTGAACTATTGTCATCATAAATCTCAGACCTTAGTAGAATGTCTATGTTATCGGGTGGCGTGGCAAAGCATTCGGGTAATGAAAAGGCTAATGCTTTGCTTCATTTTTTCCATGTTAGTTGTGGAGTGGCAAGGGCACAAAGAGGGAGATAGAGATGTAAAAGTGAGAATGGATATTCGAAAGAAATCTCTCATTTTATTCGCTGCTGGAAATTTGAGACGTCCGGCCAGGACTATCGACTGTAGCCGGACAAGCAAGCTCGTGTTGACTGAATCTACCGACAGACTACGTAATTATCTGTCAGTGAGCATTGACAACGACTACGACCTGGTGAGTGTTTCCTATTCCTCACCCTTTCACACCTCTAGCATTCACTGTTGGTTTCTACAATGCCAATGAACTGATCTGATGTTTTCTGCATGGTGTGTGTGAAGTCTCACAATTACGGTCGTTGTGATAAACAGCGTGTTTGGACAAACCAGGTGACTGTTTTGAATGCCGTCATCGGAGGATCACTACTCTGTCGATTATAATCGCCATGAAGTAGTGAATAGTGACATAACGATTCTGAATGTCCTTGAGAGATGAATCATCACTAGTTCATTTATGCGCTGCAATGATAAACTATAAACTGTGGGTTCTCTGTAACATAGATGTTGATAGTGGTAGATGAGGAGTCGTTGAGTATTAGGGAGAAACTTGACAACTTTGATCACTTTCACTAACGAACTTGATCACTTCAAGTTCACTAGTGAAGTGATTAAGTTTAACTTGATCCACCAACTTGATCACTTTCACTAGCGAATCACCACTGGCAACTTACCTATGTATCACTCGTATGTATTATCTGCCTGCGCCTGTGTATCCGCAATATTTGCTATGATTGAAGGTGCTGAGGTTTGATGGAGCTCGCGAGAAGGTTGCATTCATAGATGCTATGAGAGATTTCTGCACTAGCACAGGCGTGAATATGCGTGCTAATATGTCTGGTGAAAAGTCCATGCTTGCCTCAGCCGTTACCAAAGCAAAACGACAGAAGACACTCGATAAGTTTTTCCGAGTCATCTTTAAACGGGTAAAACACTCATCTGTAACTTTTAACTATTAACTATTAATAAAGAGAAAGTGAGTTTTTAAAATTTGTATATAGCTGAGATATATATTCAAATATAGCTAATTTGTGCTGTGGCATTCAGAGCGTGATCCATTGAGCTGTCTTCCCCTTTGGTACGACAGCTAACTGCCCAGAATGAAGTCAGCAGAATAACTTCTTGGCTGTTATTTATTTTTTGCCAAGAATAACAGCTCATTCTTCGAGCTGTTTTTACACTATCCATAAAGCTACACACCATAGAGCTATCATAAAACTAACCATAAAATGATCGCAGCACTGCCAATTAACCTACTTAGCTATATGAACTTGCGTGTTAACTTACAAAAATGTCTTGAGAAAGATGTGAAAAAGATTTTCTATAACCATTTGCAAGCACTTGTTCATAATTAGAACATTCCCTGTCATACCAGCTAATAAAGTGAAGCTTTGCTGCAGGCCTTCCACATTGATGAGGATGCTGAGGACACAGAAGTGCTCACACAGTCAGAGATACAGCAGACAAAGTGTGAACTGACCATATATGAGTTTGCAGATGCCCTCTCCCTTAAACCGAGTTCTCTCTTTGTTCAGAATATGTTCGATCTCATCGATAAAAACAAAAATGGTCTCGTCTCCTTCCAAGAGTTCCTTGACATGTTTGTCATATTCGCAAAAGGTAAACAGTTGCATATATCATATTGTGATTAGTCTTGTGTGTTATTGATTGGAGTTTTTACTCTCTGTTAAAATTATTTTCGATACTTTATGCAGTTTGCCTTTTATTTTCAAAAAAACTGGTACCACTCCCGAGTTTTTCCATTTGCAATTTCTATTCACTTTTAAGATCTGAATGCCGATGGCCTGATGCCTGTCGGCTTCTGCCAATATGTTACATATATCGTGCTGTCTTGTCTGTCATCTGCTAATGCTGTTTGCTTATCTACACTGTCACATGACAACGACAAGCGAAATAAATATTAGCGAAGTATCAGCACTGGCTGAACCATTAATGATGATGTAATGTATGCCAATTGACGGCTAGAGTTGTTTGGGTCACAGAGCAAAGGTGGTAGAGGTTGTTGACTCCTGTTCACAAGACATTGCTGGTGCAACTCGAGATCTACAGTCATGCGCAAAAGTATATGACCCCAGCAAAAATCTAGTATTTCTGAAATATATAAACTAGTTGTAAATTGTCGTAAAAAAGATGAGAATACAGAAACTTGGAACAATCTTAATGCTCAGAATCTCCTCTATCAGTTTTTTATTTTATTAAAATGATACTTTGGCTGTTATGTTGATAAGCAGTGTTTAATGACAATGTTGTTATTTGCTGCTATTTTGAGAAAAGAATGCTTAGACTGTCAACAATGACTGAATTTATGCTGCTAGGGATGTAGAAATGTTAAACATATGAGAAAACCAAAAAATTTAATGGTTTGATAACTAAAATTAACACGATAGGTTGAAAGAAAGAATTCCCATCTATTAACTTTTGCTAATGTTTCATTGATACAGAGCACATCTTATCGTGTAAAAGTATTATGTAATTAGGAGGAATAAGTTATAACTTGCAAACAAGCAATAACATTGCAGAAAAGTGTATATTTTTAAGATTAAAATGATATCAGTTTCTTTTAATTAAGTTGACTATGTTGGGTTTATTGATTCCTGTAGTTGAAGTGTATGAAAATTATTGGGCGGTCTTTTACTCATGCACATGACTGTATGTTTAATACCCAGACGCTGCTAACTCTTTCAGAAATTGTACATGGTAGTAGAAGTGTAGGCTAGGGTCATTTAACAGTAGGTTGCTGCACTTAAGTCGCACATTCTCTTTCTGTGTAACAGGTAGTGGAGCAGACAAGGCCAGATTGCTCTTTGACATGTACGATGTCCATAACAGAGAACAACTCAGCAAAGTAGAGTTTAGGGTCATGCTGAGGTCACTCATGGACCTGGCAAATACCACGTAAGTATTCTTGCCATTGACAATACACCGCCAAAACATCATCAATGGTTTTATCTCTAATTTGTTGACCAATCTTGTTCCTGTTTTTATTGCAGATAAAAACTCTTATAGGGACTGTTATTTTTTGTTTGTAATGTGCTTAAAATCTTGGATTTTTTCCTTCCTGTTGAACAAAATCTAATTTTGTTTTGTTCTTGTTTTAAGAATATCCATCTATAAAGATAACCTTTAGGTTTATTCAGGTAATGATGTCTCAAGAAGGGTGTCTTTAAAATGTAGGCATGACATTGGGTTGGTATATGTAAGCCTTGATCAGTACAATAGGTTGAATGGAAACCATGAATCTAGTTCTTTTGGAATGTATGTTAGAGGTTATGCAGTTCTACAACGACCGACAGTTAATATATTGTCATCAATATTACTATACTAGCTGAATGCCCGATGTTGCACAGGTAATAATATAATTACCCAGCGAATTTGAGTAACTTGAGCTCGATTGAATCTTTACTGTAGTAAGAGCCGTGTTTGAAGCCAGCTTAGTAATCGTTACGCGTAATGATCTCTCACGCATTCAGGATTTTCAAACGTGCTAGTAATAACCAATAGTATTTTCCCAAGCACTTTAAGCCTGAGTGTTGTAACCGATGTAATAAGTATGCCCACAATTATTCTATGGTATAGCAATGTACCAGCTTGGGCTAGTCGTTTAGCACGCCTGTATGCAGATCCGGAAGTTTCGAGTTAAAATCTAGTGCGAAGTGGATTTTTCGTTCTTAGATTTGAATCACTATATCTGGACTTACGAATGACAGACGAAGAAATGACAAACACTGAGATTTGTATATATATAGATTGCTATCATGCATCGACAAATAGAAACTATAACCTACAAACTGTAACAAACATTGATGTCGGTTGCAGGGTTGAGGATGCGCAGATAGATGAGGTAATCTCCTCCATGTTTGAGCAAGCTGGTTTCTCAAACAAGGAAACACTTACTTTTGATGACTTTAACAGGCTTCTCAGTGACTACAAAGACCAGCTGGATCATGCCAATCTTAACTTCTCAGGTTCTAATCTTAACTCTATAGCTAACGCTTTCTGCAATCCAATATCTGTTTCAAAGACATCAGCGAAATGTGTAATTTGCATAGTTGTATACAGCTCCATTACTTATAGGATATGCTTCGATTGTTTACCAATAAGGTGGTTAGAATGTTGATTTCACTTTATTTATTTTCAGTTTTTTACTCGTTTCAATCTCAGTTAAAGTTTATTGACATTCGCTCATGGTCATTAACTGGTTAAACAGGGCAAGACAGCAAGAGTTAGAAAAACATGCCAGCAAATGTAGTATAGATTGAAGATTACTTTTCTGTGTATTTGTGTAGGTGTTTTATTATTGTTAAGGTGTATGTAGTTGTTTTTCTGGTGGGTCTTCCTACAGATAGCTAGTTCCATATGCTGTATACTTGGATTTGTCAAATTATAAGATTGCTCTGCTTGTCACATAGTTTGTAATGCTTCGTTATTCATAACATGAAACAGTTACACACATTTCTTGGTCTCATACAGGTATGGAGGGTCCAGCTCAGCCTCCAGCTGACGTAGCCCGTACCAGAACTGTTCTTAATGTGCAACGAGAGAATGCGCCGGACAGAGCAAGAAGGACTGTGCTGAAAGCCTACGGGTGTGTGTTTTTATAGTAATGTCTCGTTTAAGACAAAATAAATTTGTTTCAAATAATAATATGTAGAGCTCAGGCACTGATGTTGATAGAGTTTTAAAATCGGAATGATACACTGAATGTCCGAATTGTTTAAATGGCTTCAAGTGTGCGTTTATAGATTTGCAAGGATATACGACTTACAGGTTTAGAAATTGTGGTAGCATAAGACTTCCAACATATAGAGTTCTAGTAACTGTTCTTTAAACATTATGCAGAGAGGCGAGAGCTACGAATAGACGAACTCACGTTGAAGTGCGCATAAAGCCATCCAACAAGCCAAAGAGGGAACACTCAGCGATGGGTACTACACTGACGCAGATAGCCAACTACATGGAAAACTACCGACTTCACATTTTCTGGGTCACCCTCTACACTCTCGTGACCATAGCGATCTTTGCAGAAAGAGCTTATTGTAAGTGAACAGGTTTTCTCTCTCTGAAAATCCGTGACATAAAACTTACGCTAAATGTTATTTGAATTAACGTAATTTATATATTTTTTATTATTTTTAGGTTTGTTTTGCATTTTTTTATACTCTTTATACTGAAACTAATAATTTGAGACATTTTAAGTATCATATGTTGGAGATTACTTCATGTCTTGACAAATAGATATATGCCCAAGTTTTACAAATGTGTGTTGAAAAGTTTCTATGTCGAGATTATCGTAAAACCAGATTTGACTACATTCAAAGTCTTGTTGCTATAAAGGTCACACTTGTGAATCATTTGCTTTAGTTGGTCTGGAGGCCTTCAGAGATCATGATCAAAAATTTGTAAATATATTTTCTTCAGTAGAGCAGACGACTCCATTTTCAAAAGTTTTCTTTATATTTAAAATTCTCATGGAATCCTATTCCGATGTTGAATCTTAAAATGTGCCTAACAATTTTTATAGTATACCATCTCGTAGAAACGTTCGATAGAAGCATTGATGTGATAAACTAACAGTTAGCTTAACGATATAGTCCTGCAGTCCTAACACTTCGTCATCACTATCTAAATCTCTGTTGATCCTGTAACCTATTACATCGCAGACTACTCTGTGGAGAGAGAGCATGCTGCCTTGAGACGCATCGCTGGATATGGTGTGACAGTGACTCGAGGTGCTGCCAGTGGACAGATGTTCACCTACTCGACCCTTCTACTTACCATGTGCCGAAACCTGATAACTGTGCTGAGAGAGACCTTTGTTAACAGATTCGTGCCGTTTGACTCGGTTATCTGGTTCCATAAATATGTTGCATATTTGGCACTTCTCTTCACAGGTACTTATGTAAAGCAGTATATCAGCGTGCAAACTGTTTTAGCATTCTATTATGATTTAAATGATCAATACTCCGTATACCAGCAGATAATTTCATCTAATCATAAACAGGTTTGCAGTCCTCAAATCTGGCGCATGTTTGGTGGAACGCTTATAACGCCAACATCGCAGGACAAGGGTGTTCTACTCCACTTCTATCACTGCATGCCGTTAATGTTTGCAGGACGATTGAAATTAAACATGCAAACATCACGCATATTTATTCTCTTAACACTGGCAGGCAATGATTAAATGAAAATAGTAATTATTATGTTTTGTTCGCTTATTTGTTGAAGATCTGCATAAAAAATTGTTATTCGTTTCAGTCATTCACGTTGTTGGCCATTCCATCAATTTTTATCACATATCTACGCAAACTCCCGGAGATCTGACATGCCTGTTCAGGAATTTCTATAGAGCTACCCACGTATTGCCCAAGTTTCATTACTGGTGTTGGGGCACTATCACAGGTTAGCGAGGCTTTTATATTCTATTGTAGTCTTAGCAGCCAAGTGTGATGACTAACTAGATTACTTTTATTGTTGTCCTTTAAAAATATGTTACTATCCGTCAACATTCTTAAGATGAACTTTAGCAAGAACTTCACTTGATGTATTTGTTTTTAACATTCATTGTTTATTTCTAGGAGTTACCGGTGTGGTATTGACACTGATCATCATCGTCATGTATGTATTCGCCCAACAATATGCTAGGCGAAATGTCTTCAGAGCGTTTTGGCTCACCCACCAGATGTTCTACCTTGTATTTATTCTGATGATTCTACACGGCGCTGGTATGTCGCTTTCTACATTGTCAAAAATTGCATTAACTGACTTGCTCCCTCTGGAAGTGCCTGTCACTGTTTAAATGTTGATGATGCAGTCTGCAAAAAAATATTTCTTGTTTGCTTTTTCTGTTGAGTCTGTCCACCAACATTTCACTCCTGAAAAACATTGATTGATTATTGAGTTGTCGGTTTTAGGCATTCTGGTGCAAGCTCCTCTCTTCTGGGCATTTTTTATTGGCCCTCTGACAGTATTCGTGCTTGACAAGCTCATCAGTCTTAGCAGGAACAAAACTGAAATCTCAATCACCAAGGCTGAACTTTTACCCTCAGGTACTGCTTTGTGACCGTCTATGTTGAACTCTCATGATTTCGCTCGCTCTTGTCAGCTAAACATCGAATCTTGCCTCAAATTTGTTCACTCAGTGGCTATAATGCATTGGTTGTTGCATGTATATTATACTTGGACACGTATATCACACAGTATGAAATATATATTGCAGAGGTAACTGCTCTGGTATTTAAACGACCTGCTGGGTTTGAGTATAGATCTGGTCAATGGGTTAGAATAGCATGTCTGGATTTGGGTGCTGATGAGTATCATCCTTTCACCTTGACATCAGCACCACACGAGGACAATCTGAGTCTACATATAAGAGCTGTTGGCCCGTGGACAATGAACATAAGACGAGCTGTAGATCCTAGTAAGTAGGCCATCATGTAGATAGTCTGGTATGAGCATGCCTGATGTTAGGTGAAATTCTTCAAAACCGCACAAGCCTGTTTATTTGGGATTACTTTCTCATTCAGTCTGATCTTTGGTTACTCTAGATTTGATAGAACTCGCATATATTTCTGGCAACATTATCTCTGGAAACTGTAATGTTTAGTAAACAATTGTTAAGTAGGTCCCAGTCGTCAATTAGCATTATCAGGTGGGCACATTATTTTCGTGCTATCATTACAGGTAAACGACGAGATTCTCAAGGAGGTAGTAAATTTGCATTCTTGTGTGATACAGTTCTTTGTTGCTTTTACATATAACGAATCAAATTTGAAACAGTTTAGACAGAGTTGACCATGAGCACTATACTTTTAGCATTTTAGGAAAGACAAAAAATTAGAATTGTAGTTATTTATAAGCCGTTAGTTGTTGATTTATGTTCACTTATGGTAGGGTTTTGCTACTCTTCTCTCACTCGCTCTTTCACTCTTCTTAAGATTTTGTTCCGTGTGCACTTGCACTTATGCGTTACCTAGTCTGAATATTATTTAGTTTTTACCCAGTTTCATGCATGTGGTTCGTTTCTTAAGATCGTTAGAGAACTTACAGTGTTTTTGCTGTTTTAATAGACATCATCAGACACAAGCCTTTTCCCAAACTGTACCTTGATGGACCGTTTGGAGAGGGACATCAAGATTGGTATAAATTTGAGGTGGCAGTCTTGGTCGGCGGTGGAATTGGTGTCACTCCATTTGCCTCTATTCTCAAAGACATTGTGAATCGGGCCTCTTTGGGAGCAAAATTTAGCTGCAAAAAGGTGCGCTCTTCATTGGCACAAAAATAGTTTTTGCAAGCTTGTGTGACAGCTTGTTGAATTACTTTTAATATTTTCAATGGATGACTTGGTTATTAAGATTTTCTTTAAGTATAAGTTTGCCTACTTTTAATGCATGAGCTGTGAAACATTCTGTGTAGCGTTATATATGCTAGAATAATAGAATAATAGAATTTACTGGAATGCTGGATGGTCGATTTTGTAGGTTTACTTCTTGTGGGTTACAAGAAGTCAGAAACAATTTGAATGGTTGGTGGACATTATTAGGGAGGTTGAGGATAAGGACAAGACGGATTTTGTTTCTGTCCACATCTTCATTACGCAATTCTTCCAGAAGTTCGATCTCAGGACCACTATGTTGGTAAGCTCTGTGACCTTCAGATACAGCTTTTATATCAAATTCTTGACAATCATTGATCTACCAATTACAGTACTGAGTATGCCGGCCGTGAACATGTGACAGCGAAGTCATCTTCGATGCGCTGGTTTTTGTTTCAGTACATATGTGAGCGTCACTTCCAGAAGGTATCAAACAAGTCACTGTTCACTGGTCTCAGGTCGATCACCCATTTTGGTAGACCAGATTTCTCTACTTTCCTTGGCTCGCTGAAGGATGAACACCCAGGGGTAAGGCCTCATTTGAGCCTAATTTACCAATGATTTTTAGCTAAATCCATACAATTATGGTCATGGTGTTAGGCTGAGTCTTTTTTTTACAAATAGTACCTTTTAATTGGGCTCTCTTTTTGGTAAATGTAGAATGCTTGTTAACGGCTGCCTATGTGTGCTCATATCAGTAATAATCTGCTTCTTTATGCACTCCATACAAGCAAAATTGTAGTGCATATATTATCACTAGAAATTCCACTGTCATACAGCCCACGACCAAAGAGATGGCCAGAGTTTTTGGCAAAAAAATAAAGGGTACTGTTGGTTGAGAAATGCAATATTAGCAATCAAATGGCTCTGCAGTGCAATAGGATAACTGCAATGGTAGCTGTAATGTACTGGGTGTGGGTGTTATTATATACAACAATAAGCAATAATGAATGGAAAAGATGTTTATATTTTCCCCCTGCAATAGGAGAAATGCAATATTGGCCAATATTAGAAGTAAAATGCACTGATATTCTTAGAATAATCAATTTTATTAATATAGTAATAATAGAAAACCAATACACATGTTTGTTTACAATTCAAAACGTCATAGGTAGCAATATCGAGAAGTTGTGGTATTTATATAGGTTTTTAGAAAATTTATTTAAAAAGTGTTTGGTTATGACAAACAACAACAATGAAAGGAAAATATTACACGTTTATGTCTCTCCCTTGCAATAGGAGAAATGCAATGTTGGCCAATATTATAAGTAGAATGCACTGATATTATTAAAATAACCAATATTGTTAATATAGTAATACAGCAATAATAAAAAACCTATGAGCGTTCACGCGTCTCGAAGATTTCTGCAAACTGCAGCAAAATAAAAGCTGTTACAAAAGTGTTATAAAGCTGTAGGCCTAATTTACTGTAATGTATGTAATTCAACAATAAAGAAATATGTTTATTATAACTCTGAAATGCAAAATTAGAAGTAAAATGGCAAGCTATACACAGTTTGGAAGTTTGTTGCGTTGAATGTAGAATGGTTTTGATAAGCGATCTTTAACAGAAAGCAGTAGGAGCATTCACCCGTATAAAACTGTAGCAAAATAAAAAATGTTTTCGTCATGAAGGGGCGTTGTAGTTCGGCCTTAGCTTGTACATAAGTTGTAAAGAATTTCGGCTAACGTTTCAAATAATGAAACCTTCGGTGATTGGACAAAAAAACACAGGCTGATAAACTGTGTACCACAATTTAGTACCTGTAAATCGGTCTACGCCTCAAACGGTCTACGTTTATTACAGAAACCTTCGAATAAATTCGATTACAAGTGAAAAATGCCATAGACTGATGAAATGAGCACGGTTTTCTCGTGAAATGCGCACTGCTAAATAGTTCTACTATCTGTCGCACGGCTTTATTGGCGTTTCAATTTTCGGTCTAAACTTTTATTAAACCGAGCTTTTCAAGCTTTTTGTGGCAATTTTCGTTCAAATTAATCTGTCTATTTGTGTATAATCCGATCAGATGGGTAAGTTTAAAGATAATACCGACGGTTTAAAAAGACTTGGTAACATATTCAAATAGGTTTAAATGTGTTTTGTCTCGTTATTATACTTTAACGACTTTACATTCCGATGCTTAAATTTGTTGATGAAATTTCTAGCCAAGGGTTCGTCTCATTGTTGATGAATAATTTTTGTAAGTTGTGTGCACATGCATTTATCATAAAAACTCCCACACTTCGCTCCTCTCGTTTGCTCGTGGGATAAATCCATAAAGTCTATTCATGGGAGTTGTTAGGACTGGTGACTTAAGGTTTCGTATGCATAAGATGCCAAAACTCACTAATTCTTGCGGTATTGGATGGTATGTAGGTGTCAAAAGTTGGAGTGTTCAGTTGTGGACCCCCTCCAATGACTCATGGTGTGGAGGAAGCGTGCTCGGCTTTGAACAGAAGCCGATTTACTGATGATCCAGCATTTGTCCATCATTACGAGAACTTCTAGGATTTGGCACTCGAGTCTACTATTGGGCTATGCATGGTGTCACCTCGATATGAACGGTACTTAAAACTGTAAATGATGGTTAATTGCGAAGACATTTGCTCATTTCATTCCTCTTGATATTTCAATGACACAAAGCTTTGCTTGACAACTATCATCACGATGGACCAATTATTTTTATGCTTCAGAACAATTATTTTTAAGAAGGTTGTATGAAATTCATATCGAACTGAGATGCATAAATCAAAATCTATCTTAGCTCCCATGTTTTTTTTAAATCAAAATTGTCCTCCTACAATTGATTTATAACCACTTGTGTCTGAATCAAATAATGTTTGCTGCTAGGACCTAGTGGAGAATTCACAGGACAAAGCATTTTCAAGGTTTGTCATTCTTTTTAATGTAACATTTTTTATCAATTGTCATGGATTAAAAGATTTTTGCTCATTTCTCATTTCACCACTACATAGTTTTTTTAGTTAATGTATTTTTTCTCACAGCTATTCGCCTAACAATTTTTCACGACGATTTACATTTTATATCATGTTTTATTCGTAGATGTTAAATCCATGTTAACCATTTCAGTTTTTTCTATTCTTTGGCATTTTATGACGGTGTTACAAGGAGAAAAAAACTTATGTACAAACATGGAAATTGAAATATAACCTATATGTACAGTCGCACAGAAGGTGCAACGAGAAAAAAAGATTGTGTAAGCTTCCCCCAAGCAAGAATGACGACTAATAGAAATCATGATAAAGGTACATTTAAGCAAGGACTTCAACGTGTTAGCTATTTACTCCATGAAAAATAGACAAAAGTGATGCAGAGTGTGAAAATTAACCATGAACTTTCCATTTTTATATTTCATGAGAAGATAACTCCTTATGTAACACCGCTACTTGAGCCCACATCTAGGAGTATAATGACAAGTGAAAGGTCAGCATAAAAACAAATAATTTCACGCTTTGTATGCATTGTAACAACTGGATAGTAAGTATGGTTAGGTTGCTATATCAGTAATTTATAAAACATACAAGTAAATACAAACAAAACAAGTACATACAAACAATCACAATGGCATACAAATAAGAGTAGTAAAATGGCATAGCAAAATGACAAACAATGTTCAATCAAACTTTTGGTAGTTGTTACTAAAATATAACAATGACAATATCACAGATGCAAAGAGAAATTACGCTAGCTATAGTTAAAAAATTAATTTAAAAAAACTATTTATTTTACAGATCAATCTTTGAAAAAAAGTGTCAATGTCACTTAGTAAAAACAATCAGTCGCCTGACTGTCCCACACTAGAGAACACCATCGTTGCCTGACTCAACTATCAGCTTGGAACAACATCTGAGATTTAAGTTGGTCAAAAATGGACTCCATATTTGTAGCCGCCACATTACCGTCGACAACCTAATCAGTAGAAGAAATCTCGGTATCATCTACGCAAAACTTCATTTAACTTTCCAGACAATTTTATACGATAACACAACAGTAATTATCATACATTGCCGTAAATATGTAGCAAACCTCCAGTTAAGGAATGTTGTATATAAATAAAGTACTATTTGTAGACGGTTATTAAACGGTACAATAATACCAACAATTGACAGCTGTGAACATTCTGCTTATTCTAATAATACTGAGCTACCTACATTTACGAGAAAAGCATTGCAATGGGAAGGTCAAGGACACCAGTCACAGATTTACTTAGTCAAACACTCGGTCATGTGGTCATGTCTGTGTGTTGAGGAAGACTTGAAGCTGAGATAAGTGGAAAAATATAGTACAGAACAAAGATTATCATCTCTTTACACGCATTAATTTTAAATATGAGATTTGCTACCAAATGTTTTAACCCTGTAACAAGTTTCCTTTTACATACAACGGCATGCCAACTGTTTAGATAATTAGAGAAATATACTGACCAGTACTTTAGCAGGTAGTGGGAACTTTCTGTCTATCAACATTGACTCGTGTGCTGCGTGTAGCCCTTCTAGAAGTGACTAAAAGTAGGTCATATAATGGTGACTCCTTTTGACTTTAATGATAAGATAGATACTTTATAACCAATAAGATCATTGGTTGACTTGAATTCGCTGAATTATAACACTCTAACAGGCATAACAATAGTTTCTAATTAAAGTTATACATTATACACCAATAATTATACAAATAAGACACTGAAGAAACATTTACTGTAGAAGCTAAAATGATACAGGAAATACTGTATTCATGCGACATATATATATGGGGCACAGCTTACATAGTGTATATATGATACAGTCTATGTAGTGAATATATAGCACAGTCTATGTAGTGAATAGATGATACAATTCATGTAGTGAATAGATGGTGTAGTGTATATGGTACAGCCTTGACAAATTATATATGAAAGTGCCTACTTAAATTTCATAAAAATACAGCCTTTGTAATTTATATATACATGTAGATGATATGGTCTATGTAAACAATATAAGACACAGTGAAGGTCAGGTATATATGATACAGCCTACATACCAAATGTATAAGACAAGATCTATGCATGCTTACATATGGTACAGTTGTCTCCTCCTTCCTATTTCTCAGTTTTAGTCTTTCATAGCACAGCTTGGGGTCCACCCTCAAGTACACTGCAAACAGCCACATGACCAACAACTACGCATAATTTGATACCCAAATTCTTGAAGCCTGCCAAAAACTTCAGAAACATTTTTGTACAAGTAAGATATAAAAACATTTGACAAAGTTATAAGTTATACCTTATTATACGATTATGCTTGCAATGAATTTATTCCAATGAATGAAGAAAAACTGTTGACAGATGTAAACATCATAGAAGCGACAAGCCTGAAAGGTGTTCACCTGCGTACGACAAACAGCACAAACAAATACATGAAAAAAAGAGTTAAATTGTCTATAACTCAACTCTGTGTGTTCAGAGCTGGCCATACCCCAGTATATTCCTACCAGTACTAGGTAGAAATGCTTCAAACTTTATAAATGATATAGTATAAATATGATTCCGTAACCATAGAATTTGGCTGTACCGCAGGAATACAAGGTACTAGGATAATCAGCCTTCTGCCATAGACACTGCAGTGATATCGATAAGTCACAGCTAGCAATTCGTGTCCAGAAAAGATCCACTCAAATTATGTACTTAAGATTGCCATTACAAGGTCGCATCTATAAGTACCATTACGTAGAAACAAACTGCTATTTTCAAATGTAACCATCTCTGACACAACATGATAACATGTGGTAATACTGGGCAACTCTCGTAATATCAGGGTCACACTGCCTTATCATGGTCATATCTGACTTATCATGGTCATACATCCTTGCCATAGTCATACCCGCTTTATTGTGGTCATATCTGTCCTATCATGACCACGCATGCCTTATTATGGTCATCGTAACTGGCTTAGTAGGGTCACACCTATTATACCATGGTCACACTTGCCATATCATGATCACATCGGCCATAGCAAGGTCACACCTGCCATTTCATAATTCCACTTTTCCCACAATATCCATGCCAATCCTCAAATGTGTCGCCCACCATCATGGTCCCTCAACGCACCAGAACATTGCTCTTCCGCTGACTTACCAAAGAGATCAATGTTGACAAGATTTTGGCTGAGAGAATATTCAAACCATTCGTTTATGATAGAATAATCTAATGAATTAATCTTTCCACACTGATAATCTGCTTCCACGAAGCAATATCTGAGGCTATAGAGTGACCTCTCCAACAGAACGACTCGCTTGGTCTGTATAAAACAAAAGCATGTAATGCATAAATGTAAGCATTACTTAATGTATTAGTAAAGCGCAATGCACAACATTTAGATTTAAAAATGGCAGACACTCACTGTGACTGTAGAATGCATTTGAAGTCTAGTCAGCGCTGCATATAAATTGAAAGCGAATCCCCACCTTTCAGAGTCTTCGTACAATTTAGCCTGCATCATATATAACAACACAGAGTCTAATAATATACAAGTCAAAAGACAAAAGCAACTGCCAACTGCAATACCCAAGTCAAAGACCTTAGCTTTATGTACAAGACACTTTCCAATTTCAAGTGGATATGATACGACTGTCATCCTCACTAGAAAACTCGTTAATAAGCGACAAGTTTTCCATAATCCGAAACAAATAAATTTTCTGAAAACCTATAACCTTGTGAACAAAACATCACACCGACAACTACAACAATTTAATGCATAAATATGAACTAGACTGCTGAAACGCCGAACTCACCAAAGCATTGTGTCCATTGAGATTTGTCCATTTCTCTAATGGTTCTGGTACAACCTCAACACTGTCTGAACAGTTCTTAAAATACTCCATCATTGTAGACTTGCCACAGCCGATGTTACCCTCCACACACACCTACCAAGTAGCCAATTACTCCCTAAAAATTGAGCCGCTCTTCCTAGCACACGCTGGGCAGTCGAAAGGGCCTGAGCGATTACTAACTGTTTGGATGTCCTTCGTTTAAAATGTCTCTCGCTCTAAAAACAAGAAATGTGCCTCCCTCAATAACTTCTATTTATAGTAGTTGTTACAAAAAAGATTGCTAATTATTGTAAAGAGTTTATTAAATGCTATAGAAAACCTTTATGCATGGCCAAATAATATAAACTTTGCAAAAATAAGTGAATTAATGATAGAAAATCGAAAATCCTTTTGCTGTCAGGCAATTTAACGTGCTAGCTGCAGCCACCCCTATAGCAGCTGTCAGACCATGCTTAGTCAGTTTTCATACCAAAATACAGTCAGACCTCGACATATGAGTGCTCCAACATACGAGTGCCCCAACAGATGAGAAATTAGCAGATACAAGCAAGATTTTGCGTTGATATATGAGACAAATTTGAGATATGAGCATACGAGCAAGTTCTTGATGCAATCGCTAGGTGGCCAAGTGTGAGAGAGGCCACTTTTGTGAACAGCGTCGTTTGGTCTGTTTCGCCGTATCAGAATAAGAAAGTTTTCAAAAGCCTGGCTAAAAGTGATAGCGAAAATAGGGCAAAAAGCGCCAAGCTGGAAGAAGATAATAAAAAAGGAAAACGAAAACAAAATTATAATTAAGATTAATGTATGATTGAAACTTATTTTCAAGTCTGTGTTTAGTAAGTCTTTTTCTAAATCCATTTGAGTTAAATTTAAAGCTTATGTTGCCATCAAGTCTCTCTCACCTGTCTTGAAGATAGGAACTCCATACAGTACTGCCCATAATAATATTACATTTTATTGCAGATCATAATCACTAGATAGGTATTTGTTACTTTGCGAATGTAGGTAGTGAATTAGAAAAATAAAAACACAATTTTCCATCATAATATTCTGTTTTTAGATGTTTTTTTCAGAGGATAGAGCAGATTAATTTGTGTTTAGTTATTTCATATAGTAAATATTGCTTTGAGATACAAGAAAATTGACATACGAGCTCAGCCCTGGAGCTCTTACGCCAAAGTATAACTGTAGCGATATTTGAACTCACCACATACGGTTTGCTGGGCTGATCTGAACAACTAGCCGAACATGTCGCACCCAAATCCATAGCGTCTTCATGGGCTGGCTAAAAAACAGCAAGGTGTAAGATCCATAGTAGACTAGGTATATGATGCCACAAGTTTACATGCATTGCAGATCCTATATAGCGTGATTGTCACTAGAATATCTCTCAACAAACTGGAAGACTGGACTAGGAATGCATTTACTGATTCTAGAAAAAAAAAGGCCAAAAGAGCAACTTTCAAGATTTGTGAGAATATGCAAAACTTGTTTATTTATCATAAATCATCACAGCTAAAAGAGTCTATCGGACACCAACAACGATAAAACGTGGTAATTAACTGGCAACAATGCAAAAGGAACGTTAAGATAATAACTGTAAAATTGGAAGCATTCAAGTGGTGAGAATTTCATTAGTAAAAAGAAGCTCTTAGGACTGAAAAATGGGTTTCTTTTTTCAGCTTATGAGCTTGAATTCCAAAGCACCAGTTCATATAAATGCATATAGAAGTGATATACTTAATCTCGTCTGTTTCATGCAAGTACCACAATAGTAATCCCAACATTATTAGATGTAAAATATCTAATAGCAATTATAAAAATTAATTCAATTAGAATAAGCAAAATGCTTAGCCATGCTATAGTAGGAGATGTCAGCCAAGAAAATCTACAAAAACTGCAACTAGTCCTTGAGGGAAGTAGGACAAATTTACCGGTTACCTTAACAATCATAATCTATTACCAACTGAGAATCAGTATCAAAAGTTGCATGTTATCACTTTCTCTTCTTTTCATATTATTAATTGCTTTCAGATTGCTAAAAAAAAATTCCGAAAAACAAGGAGTTACCCATCCTAAGACATCCTATGTTGTGACAAAACCTCAGTTAAAAGACAAGCAATGGATTATCCTTTATTATATGGAAAATCTTGACAGAAACAAATACCTAATTCTAATTGCCACAAAAAGTAATATTTCAAGAAAAACCTTACGTTTCATCTATAACATTTTGTTATTAACTGTTATATTCATAATTGCTTGGGGACTATACAATATATTGCTAAACATTGTTATTTCACTATAGTATACATATATATTTATATACATGTATATATAACAGTTTATTTTTTATATTACCTAAGCAACACATCGGTGATTGAATAATTTTCAGCTCCAAAAACAAGAGAGTATTGATACGAACGAGGCCTATATCATCGTGTACACGCACCTACCCGAAGCGCCATTCCTCTAGTTTAGTATTACAGCTTTATATAATTATTTTATAGAGTCTACACCAATGCTTTGCCTTATTGTAGTAAAGTCGATTCAATACCTATAATCATATTAGACCTTAAAAAAGTGTTAACAAGTTCATAAAGCAAATTTAAAAAATAGCATATAAAATATGACAGACCTTCTTCATTTTAAAACAAAAGAATACCATGAAAGCAAAATCTTTAGATAAAAGTACTGTTCAAAAACCTATTCAATCTCTTTACACACATTTGCATCTAGTAAGACAGCAAAGGTGCACATTTCTTCATGTGTTATAGTAAAACTAAAGCGGCTAAAGATTACTTTGTGACAACCCTAACAGATGCTCGAGGTAAGGGGTGAATGACATTGGCAAATTGTCAGGCACATGTGCTAATTTTAAAAAGAAATGAGATAAAATACGTGTAAAATACAATACAGCAGCAAATTTAAAAAGAAAAACAATAGTTTATATTTAATGTAGAGAATTTGTTAGCATTTCCAAATTGTTGCCTAATTATACAATGCGTGTATACAGTTGGTACGATACATGGAAGCACTGTTGCAGTGTAATTTTTGAACACGTATAATATGCCTCAATTGGGTTTACTACTAGCTATACATGCTTAACTATAATCGCTATTGTACCAATTGTATTCATAATAAAGATTTGCCCATTCTTGCTATGATTTGCAAAAACACCTCCCAGTTCTATGATGACAAAAAGAACAGGTACACATGGCTTCAGTTTACAAGGAGCTAAACAATAGACAATCGGTAAGACACACTGTTCCAACTGGTCCTTTTGTTTTGATCTAACAACGCGTAATATTTAGCATCTGACACAAGCTAACATACATACAACTAAAAACTATGAAAGAAATGTAGAGCACATCAAAGAATAACAGGAAAATCTGTAGCTCTTGAAGATACTTACTATAACTAATCAGAAAGTCTGGGATTAGATAAGATATTGCTTACTGACAGGTACTTATAGAAGCAAAGAGTGAACGAGCTGACTGAAACTTAATAAAAATGAAGTCTTCCCTTTTTCGCAGTCACTTTCTTTTTCTTCTTCTATCAGTTGGTTTTTGTTCTGGTAATCCTTTTAATTTTTTCCCCCTATTCAATGTGGTGACTACTATCTATATAGTCATTCATTAAAAATTATTGTCTGTCATGGTGGCTTTAAAACTTAGACAGCTTCCTTTTTTATTTTGTTGACAATCTAAGCAAAAAGGCCTTTACACATAGCCTCCCAACACCCCATTTTTAGTTGTTTTTGTTGTTGCTGTCGTAGTCCTAGTAGCACTTCTATTGTCTGATCAGAAGCATTTATGGTAATCTAACAGCATTAAGGTATCCTTTTATCGGATGAAAACCATTATCTCTAAGGATAACTTCATAGTCAACTTCATGTAAACTATTCAATAGAAAGACAGTGTCTAAAGTATGTCAAGTCTCAAGCAAAAAGATGATCCAAATCCCTGGAGCTTCACGCTATAGAAAAAAATGTTTCCATAGCAACCATAATAACGGTGTCTACTCATAAATGTACAATATCACCTGTGTCAAAAAAGGACTTAAAAAAGGCATGTGTAACAAAAACTCACTGAACAGGATACATAAAAAGGTCTTCCTTTCCAATGGCTAAAGATCGCAATACTAAGAAAGACTAAGTTTAGCAGATCTGACTTCATCAGTAATTGAGAAAACTCATACCAAATGTCTAATCAAAATGCCATGTGAAAACGAAGTTAGGAAAACTTTAAAATGTTGCTGTTAAGTTATATGTAAAAAGAAAGAAGCACACCAGTTAAGGATAAAGCCTGTAGGACACTGCAAGCCATGAGAGAATCTGTAGAAAAGCAACTACAAGTGGAGGAAGATAATTCACTCAATAAGGTATACATACATTTTTTTATTGTTTTCAAATAATAAAATTAGGCTTTGTGAGAAGTTTAACTAGTTATTTTTATGAAAGAGTAACTCCTTGTGTCTGTGTGAATGTTTGCTTGATCTTTATATAGAATTTCAAACCGTTGGGCAGAATTACTTGGACATTGGTGTGTAGACTACTACAAGGGAAGCTTGATCAGGTCAAAGGCAGCTACATGTGTATATGTAAAGAAAAGTGTTAGTCTGGGTGTCTGCTAAATTATTCACATAATGGGCAGTGTCTTTGTATCCAAAAGAATAAGACAACAGCCACTTAATAAATGAAATTGTGAGTTCAAGTCTCCTCAAGACTTCGCTTCGCTTTTTTGCTAAAATCTTTGTTTGTTGCAAATATCACAATAGTACATTACTTCTATTTTACAATAAAGTCGCTGTGCAAATTTAATATATTTTTTAGAAAATATCTTAGTAAATGAGAGGGGGATGTCTATTCATGCAAAAAGAAAGCAACTTTAGCTATTGCTTGACACAGTAACTATTTATAAATCTGTAGACGCAGTTACCGATGCAAAAAACGTTGTATACTACCCTATAGCTTTTAAAATTTCTCGAGCTACCAATTGGGAACTCCCATACTGTTGCTTCTAAACCTGGAATCACCAAAGTGCAGCAATGAGACGAGAATAGTAACACAGAAGCCACTAGAAGCAACTACACTCACTATATATCAAACAAGAGAGGATGTTTTCATACCAAGATGTCCTAAAGATGGGTCTTTTTGATTAAAGAGTTCAAAAGATTGCAATCCCCAATGCACTCAAGTGTTGCCATGTCAATGAACAACTTTTAAAGAGAAACATTAAAAGTAGCAGGCCTCCATTGATGAATTTAGCTTCTCACATGAACACCCTTATGTTGGTAGCTCTAGAACACACTGTTGAAAAATTTGTTTTGGCTCTTTGAATGACAAAATATAGTTGTTTATTTTCAGAATAATTAGATACACTACTATTGAATTTTAAACATGCAGGCCTATTACTTATCTGATTTATGAGAAATTCTTATTAAAAAATATTTCACAACTAAATATATTATTGCTCTCTAATTCTCAGTAGCGCCAGATATTTCTGCTACTATAATATAAATCACTACAAGCCTCGTCCTATATATACATAAATGAGAGCTTCTCTAAATTATTCGGCAGCAAGCTATTCATAAAGCTAGACCTGTCGGCAGTCAATAATAGAGGCAGTAGCAGCAACCTTGCATTAAAAAAACTTGCTAATAATAGCCAGTATTTAAAAAAACTATATCAATCCAAACGCTTAGTATTTAGAGTTAAACAGAGGAAGCCGTATGCTAAGCCTTTAATCGTTTTAATAGGGGAGGATCGATAAATACAAGCTCGCAAGCATTACTCGCTACTTTTTAGTTTAGTTTCCACATTTTCAAGATCAGGGTACAAATATGCCGCCAGCTTATAAATTTACTAAGAAACTCGAACAGTCGAAGGCTACTTGGAAGAACGTTTGAGGTGAAAATTAAGAAATACTTTTAAGGCCGTACGTTGGCACAGACAATGAACGCCGAGTAACTTTTAAGCTTTCTGTCAGGATGGATTCTGCACTTTCAGAAGAAGAATTTCACCGCTTGCAGGTGGGCTACTACGTTCTAGTATTGTTTCAACAAATTTTACTCGGCTTTTGACCAAATGAGTCGTAGAACCCAACCAGACATAGGTAGTTCGCTTGTGATATTCATTTACGACATATCCAATGCTCTTTGTGTTATGTGAGTGTCATTACTCGTGATACACATTTTCATCAAAATATTAATACAGTTTAATTTGCTAAAAGTTTTTAAAATATACATCCAACTAGGCAACTACGACGTCCTGTCAGTTTTAGCTCCTTTTTACATAATACATGTAGTTCACTTACATTATAATGTGCACACTCGCAGCTCTTCAATTAAAACATTGTTTGAGTGTTGACTTTTGTTTTAGTGCAATGCCTTAAAGCATGTATGCTTCTGCTCATGCTACATTATATGAGGCTCTGCCAGTGTTGGCCAAGGCATAACCCAAACTGCATTGCATATTTTTGGTTTTATAAAATGTAGATAGAATATCAAGATAATGGCAGCAGAGTATTTGAGGTTGTTTAAATAGCAAAGTTACTTACACATTTCATGGTTAATTTGCAATGTCTCAAACTTGGGTTGGAAAGGAATTCAACTCCAGTAATACGATGCATGTAGCCTGCTATTAGGCCTATAAGGTGCAACCTCAGACCACGTAGTCTTTAAGAGCTGACAACTATCGAGGTATCAAGTCAGATAGTTATCAATAATCAATAATTTATCTTCAATAGCAATGATGCAAATAACAATTCCAGCTAAATAATGGAATGACTTGCTGTGGATGACATGTGTATGATATGATATCATATAATAATGTTCTTTCAAATTGAATTTATCCCCTTTGTCTCTAATTTACAAAAAAGTCAATATAAAAATTCAATCACTGCTCAACTGCGTAAAAACTTATTAGTAAGTACATCCATTTGCCCATCATCTACCATGTTATGTTGTATCTGTTCCATAGCTTGATTCATTTGTATTTCAACCTTTTTGCAAACAAAGAAAAGCTGTTAGGGGTGCACAGAATTATATTATTATATTATGGTTAGATATTGTTGTCTTCTAATTTTTTATTTTACTTGGATGTGCTGACTAATGTGAGTTGATCTAATGAGATGAGCTGTTCTTGAGGTGAGTTGACTAATGTAGCCTGACTCATATGATGTGAGTTGACTCATTTGGGGTGAGTTGACTCATCTGATGTGAGTTGACTCATTTGGAGTGAGTTGACTCATTTTGAGTGAGTTGACTCATTTGGAGTGAGTTGACTCTTCTGATGTGAGATGACTCATCCAATGTGAGTTGACTCATTTGGGGTGAGTTGACCGAGACGACATGGCATTAAGGCGATTTATCACGGGTCTGACTGAATCACTTCAGGCAAATGTAAACGCAAACCATTATGAGACCAAGTACACAGGTTGGAGTTTGTCCTTTCTAAAAAGTGCTGATCGTTAGGCTCAGAAATTACCTAGTGTTGAAGGATCTTTTGTAGTTCAATCCACCCAATGATAAATCTACTACAGCATTCTCTGTATTTGGGTTGTTGTACAAAATATGGGGTTGGTCCTTTCTAAAAAGTGCTGGTCGCTAGGCTCGGAAATAACAAAGTGTTCAAGTATTCCTTGCAGTCCAACCCACCTAATAATAAATCTATTACAAGATTGTCTGTACATATTTAGGTTGAACGGTAGTGTATTTTTTATCTTCACAGCCATCAAACTGTTGCGAAGAATCAACAGTGTTTAAGCTTTTTGGATTCTGTGAATTTGATATAAAAGTTGGTAATAAAGTTACAGAAGCCAAGACACAGCTTAGAATTATAAATGGCCATTGGGCAAGGATGTTTCCGAGTTACAAAATGTTTAAGTAGATCATATTTGTTTGCAATACAAAAGGGAAGACAAATACAACATCTACTATATAGAAATTATATATCTAGTACTCGGCTGTCTAAAGAAAAACAAATGCAAGTAATAATCTGTGAGCAAGTTTGTTGCGTTAATTTGGTAGCAAATGTTATATCAAAATAATGATCAACTTATTTTGAGCAGAGTTTTAAACACAGCCATTGATATCTCCAGTACAAGCCAGGTTACAAATAGTAAGAGTTTTGCAATAGCAACATATATCTTAGTAGTTTACTCTTGAGAACACATGAAATTTAAACCGAATTTAGCTGGTTCTGCAAAGCATCTTTTTTACCAACAAATTAACTGTACTGCTTACAGCCTTACACATTAATTAACACCAAACTCGCCATACATTGAACACAATTCATAATTAAAACTCTTGTGCAACCCTTCTGCGCTGGGCCGGTCCAGTGGAATAAAACTTGACAGGAAGATTTTTGCAATGTAAACCCGTGCAATGGTCTCTTTTTACTTTACGAAAGTAAAAAGTTTTACTTTAAAAAAGTTTCGATTAAGATTTAATCATTAAATCTTAAAATCTATTAATTTTTAAATAAAATATAACTTGAAAACACTAAATGGCCACATCTCTCTGCTTCTTGTTTTCATCATTTCTGATAGCCCAAATATAACAAAAAGGAATGTCACCAACTGAGTACAATTACCCTTCATGTTGTTTTATGTAGTTTAGTTTTCTTTAATTTTTAAAGTGTTCCTGTTTATATTTCAATTTGGACTTACAGCATTTATTGCAAAGAAAATAAAATACTCATATATGCATTCTTCAAAAGGTCACAGCAATTAATCTTTAAATTGCCCAGGTCTTTTGCTATATTTTAGCTGCAGTTGATTGATCTTCGTACTAATAACTACCAACTTACAGACAAGTGTAAAAAACAAGAAACTGAATTATCCAGTTTGAACCAGAAGCTCTCCATATTAGATAAAGATTTCCAGAGAGCATCAAAGGTATGTGCAAACACAAAATTATATAACATTTGCTGGTTTATTCATAATTGTTTACACATTATCATGCCTGAGGGTGTCGTTGTCTATATAAAGTCCCATATGGTTCACAGTGAAAATACATCTTCATTTGTAGGCAATTGGTAAAAGTAAAAAGGCCAAGGAGTTTGATTTACTGATACAAGAAAATGAAAGTCTTCAACGTCGGCTGAACAACCAGGAAGAAGAGTTCAGGCTGCAAAATGAAACATTAATGCTAGAGTTGACCACGGTATGTTTTGGGATATTGCAGAGCTGGAACCATTCTGCTTGGCTGGGGCATTTCTAATAGGTTAGTGGCTAAATAATACAGGGCAGGGGTCCTGTCAAAGTACTCAAAAATTCAGTACTGTACCAGCCTGGAACAGAACATTAAAATTCATTGCTTTCAAGCTCAAGTAGGTTAATCCTTGTATATAAAACCCTGTTAACTGCATTGAACAAAGTTTGCTGAGACTAACTATTGCAGTTTCATGATTTAGATTGCCATATCAATATCTATTATCTGTTGCAGTTAGTAGCAAAGAATGAGCAGTTGGAGACTCAGCAAAGTTTCAAAGGCACAACTGACCAATCGTCTACCAGCTCAGTAGCACAATCTATCGCTGAAAAGCGTTCAGTGGAGTTGAGCGAGGAGGTAGGTCCATGGATCATCTATGTAGTGAAATGCATTGTTTTAAACTCTGTATGCAATTTGAAATATTAGGCATTCAGATGCATTGCTATATTGTTTAATGAAGTTGTTTATAGTTTTTTACTTTATAAATTCAACTGTAAACACTGCTGTTATTCCTACTTTGGGCGTCCTTGAAACGTGGTGTGCTGGTGTCTTATCTATAATTTTGTTCAAATCTTTTAGAGGCATGTTTTTTAATAGCTTGCGTGAAATAAATTCTCCAATGAACTTTGGCTAACACCATTCGTAGCTTTAACCTATGGAAAGGCGTTTTGAAAGAACTGCTATGATTTGAACATATTTGTGTAGGTAATGAGATTAACTGCAGAAAACACAGCTTTACAAACAAACATCGGAGATATAAAACAGAAGTTTGAAAGTGAGCTCAAATTGCTTCGATCTGCTGTCGAAGGAGTTGACATCACAGAATCTGATGCCGGGTAACCTTTAAGCTCTGCTTTCACGATCTTGTTTTTCATTACCGTATGTGATAGTTCACAGTTGTTTTCATAGGATGCATCAATGCACATTTTAGAGTTATGCACTCTTGATTTACATGATAAATCTGGCTCTTTTTGCATTCACAAAGCCATTGATTGGCTTCATCAATTTAGTGCTAAGTTTGGTTTAGATATAATTTATAGCAAAGATATAATTAGTGAATAAAAAAATTATTTGCGTGTATTGTTAGAGCTATAGAGAATCCGGATATGTCACTCAGCAACCTCATACAAGAATCGGAGCTACTTACAAAGTATAATGGTGGGTAGCCCTCTCAACTGCTTGTATATAATGGTGGGTAGCCCTCTCAACTGCTTGTATATAAGGGTGGATAGCCCTCTCAGCTGCTTGTATATAATGGTGGGTAGCCCTCTCAACTGCTTGTATATAAGGGTGGGTAGCCCTCTCAACTGCTTGTATATGATGGTGGGTAGCCCTCTCAACTGCTTGTATATAAGGGTGGGTAGCCCTCTCGACTGCTTGTATATAATGGTGGGTAGCCCTCTCAACTGCTTGTATATAAGGGTGGGTAGCCCTCTCAGCTGCTTGTATATAAGGGTGGGTAGCCCTCTCAACTGCTTGTATATAAGGGTGGGTAGCCCTCTCAACTGCTTGTATATAAGGGTGGGTAGCCCTCTCGACTGCTTGTATATAAGGGTGGGTAGCCCTCTCAACTGCTTGTATATAAGGGTGGGTAGCCCTCTCAACTGCTTGTATATAATGGTGGGTAGCCCTCTCAACTGCTTGTATATAAGGGTGGGTAGCCCTCTCGACTGCTTGTATATAACGGTGGGTAGCCCTCTCAACTGCTTGTATATAATGGTGGGTAGCCCTCTCAACTGCTTGTATGGTTCCCTCGCGGATGAGCTCGAGATACACATACATACATTTCCAAATGAAACTATTGAGATGTACATACCTATGTGTAGCTCAAGCTCATTCTTGTAAGACAGTTGATGAACTAGCAGCAATTCAAAATCCTAACAACTCGATTCATACGTTTTCAGTCTTACGGGGTCTACACCAAATAAAAACATTGCGTAGATCCCTTAACACTGAATATGTATGAATCGAGTTGTTAGGATTTTAAATTGCAGCTGGTTCATTAACTATTTTGTCTGTACGGCATAGAAAATTATCGTTCTTTGAATATTTACGAGGGTCTTTTAGCCCTTTTCTTTTCGATAATCAAATGGTTTAAACGCTGTTCATTCCTTGCAACAGTGTGATGGCTGTAAGCATAAAAAAGACACTATACCGTTCAACCCAAATACAGAGAATGCTGTAGTAGATTTATCATTGGGTGAATTGATCTACAAAAGATCCTTCAACACTAGGTAATTTCTGAGCCTAGCTATCAGCACTTTTTAGAAAGGACCAACCCCATATTTTGTACAACAACCCAAATACAGAGAATGCTGTCGTAGATTTATCATTGGGTGGATTGAACTACAAAAGATCCTCCAACACTAGGTAATTTCTGAGCCTAGCGATCAGCACTTTTTAGAAAGGACAAACCCCAACCTGTGTACTTTTTCTATTAGTGGTTTGCGCTTACATTTGCCTGAAGTGATTCAGTCAGACCCATGATAAATCGCCTTAATGCCATGTCGTCTCGGTCAACTCACTCCAAATGAGTCAACTCACATTGGACGAGTCAGGCTACATTAGTCAACTCACCCTAAATGAGTCAACTCACATCAGATGAGTCAGGCTACATTAGTCAACTCACCCCAAATGAGTCAACTCGCATCAGATGAGTCAGGCTACATTAGTCAACTCACCCCAAATGAGTCAACTCGCATCAGATGAGTCAGGCTACATTAGTCAACTCACATCAGATGAGTCAGGCTACATTAGTCAACTCACATCAGATGAGTCGGACTACATTAGTCAACTCACCCCAAATGAGTCAACTCACATCAGATGAGTCAGACTACATTAGTCAACTCACCCCAAATGAGTCAACTCACATCAGATGAGTCAGGCTACATTAGTCAACTCACATCAGATGAGTCAACTCACATCAGATGAGTCAGGCTACATTAGTCAACTCACCCCAAGAACATCTCATTAGATCAACTCACATTAATCAGCACATCCCAACTCATCCAAGGACAGTAAAGCAATCAGAAGACGGTCATATCTAACTATAATATAACTATGTGTATCGCTAATATCAGAGAAATGATGAGCCAAATTAAGGAACTCAGAATAAAGCGTATTGTACTATGTATTGTTGGTTGTTGGCAGATGTGAAGCTATCACTAGACACAGCCTCGGCTGAGAACAAACTATTACATGAGAGACTGGATGAGCTAAAGAAAAGCAGCAGTGCTGAGGCATCTGACCAGCTGAGAGAAAAGCTAAAAAAGAAGCAAGTAGGTGTTATGTCTTGATTATTCTATTTCATGCATCTTGCATGAAATAGAATAGTTTTGAAGAAACTTTTAGTAAAGTTTGTCAAATGCTGTCTTTTTTAAAAACAATTATCAATTATTGTCTCGTAAGTCGTTCTACTATATGCATAGTTTTATAAAGTCCTTAGAAGAGTCTGGTGTGTAATTCTCGGCAGATATAGTACAGCGTATTGTATTTTTCAGGAAAGTTATGTCAGTCTACAAAATGAGAAGGAGACTTTATTTGCAGAAAGTAGTGAGCGCATTCAATCATTAGAGGAAGCTCGTCAAAGAGATATAAAGAATTTTCAGGGTCAGATCGAAAGACTTAATGAGGATCTAAGGAGAGCGAAAGAGGTATAGGTATAGCTTAGCTATTAGCAAAGTGAATATTGGATATGCTAGTAAACCTTTCAAGTACCACGTCATCAATTTGTTATCAATACTTTTTGCCATATAGGGAACATCATCGCTATACAGCACGCTTGTACCACTGACACTGAAACCTTTATTCAATGCCATTTATAATTACTTTTAACTTGTTCTCCTTTATTATCAACTATTTCAGTTCATTATCTCGTGTTACAAACATTGTGAAGAGGAATGTTCTCCTACTTAAGTTGATACATTGCTCATGGTTTCAGGAAGCTCAAAATACTCAGAAGCAATGTGAACAAAGAGTACATGATCTCGAAACTACTATTAATTTCTTAAAATCAAAGGTAACTCACCAGTCATCTTAACAGTAAGTTATTGTACTTAGGTAACTCACCAGTCATCTTAACAGTAAGTTATTGTACTTAGGTAACTCACCAGTCATCTTAACAGTAAGTTATTGTACTTAAATAACTCACCAGTCATCTTAACAGTAAGTTATTGTACTTAGGTAACTCACCAGTCATCTTAACAGTAAGTTATTGTACTTAGGTAACTCACCAGTCATCTTAACAGTAAGTTATTGTACTTAGGTAACTCACCAGTCATCTTAACAGTAAGTTATTGTACAAAGGTAATTCACCAGTCATCTTAACAGTAAGTTATTGTACTTAGATAACTCACCAGTCATCTTAACAGTAAGTTATTGTACTTAGATAACTCACCAGTCATCTTAACAGTAAGTTATTGTACTTAGGTAACTCACCAGTCATCTTAACAGTAAGTTATTGTACAAAGGTAATTCACCAATCATCTTAACAGTAAGTTATTGTACTTAGATAACTCACCAGTCATCTTAACAGTAAGTTATTGTACAAAGGTAATTCACCAGTCATCTTAACAGTAAGTTATTGTACTTAGGTAACTCACCAGTCATCTTAACAGTAAGTTATTGTACTTAAATAACTCACCAGTCATCTTAACAGTAAGTTATTGTACTTAGGTAACTCACCAGTCATCTTAACAGTAAGTTATTGTACAAAGGTAATTCACCAATCATCTTAACAGTAAGTTATTGTACTTAGATAACTCACCAGTCATCTTAACAGTAAGTTATTGTACTTAGGTAACTCACCAGTCATCTTAACAGTAAGTTATTGTACTTAGGTAACTCACCACTCATCTTAACAGTAAGTTATTGTACAAAGGTAATTCACCAGTCATCTTAACAGTAAGTTATTGTACTTAAATAACTCACCAGTCATCTTAACAGTAAGTTATTGTACTTAGGTAACTCACCAGTCATCTTAACAGTAAGTTATTGTACTTAGGTAACTCACCAGTCATCTTAACAGTAAGTTATTGTACAAAGGTAATTCACCAATCATCTTAACAGTAAGTTATTGTACTTAGATAACTCACCAGTCATCTTAACAGTAAGTTATTGTACTTAGATAACTCACCAGTCATCTTAACAGTAAGTTATTGTACTTAGGTAACTCACCAGTCATCTTAACAGTAAGTTATTGTACAAAGGTAATTCACCAGTCATCTTAACAGTAAGTTATTGTACTTAGGTAACTCACCAGTCATCTTAACAGTAAGTTATTGTACTTAGGTAACTCACCAGTCATCTTAACAGTAAGTTATTGTACTTAGGTAACTCACCAGTCATCTTAACAGTAAGTTATTGTACAAAGGTAATTCACCAGTCATCTTAACAGTAAGTTATTGTACTTAGATAACTCACCAGTCATCTTAACAGTAAGTTATTGTACTTAGATAACTCACCAGTCATCTTAACAGTAAGTTATTGTACTTAGGTAACTCACCAGTCATCTTAACAGTAAGTTATTGTACAAAGGTAATTCACCAATCATCTTAACAGTAAGTTATTGTACTTAGATAACTCACCAGTCATCTTAACAGTAAGTTATTGTACTTAGATAACTCACCAGTCATCTTAACAGTAAGTTATTGTACTTAGGTAACTCACCAGTCATCTTAACAGTAAGTTATTGTACTTAAATAACTCACCAGTCATCTTAACAGTAAGTTATTGTACTTAGGTAACTCACCAGTCATCTTAACAGTAAGTTATTGTACAAAGGTAATTCACCAATCATCTTAACAGTAAGTTATTGTACTTAGATAACTCACCAGTCATCTTAACAGTAAGTTATTGTACTTAGGTAACTCACCAGTCATCTTAACAGTAAGTTATTGTACTTAGGTAACTCACCACTCATCTTAACAGTAAGTTATTGTACAAAGGTAATTCACCAGTCATCTTAACAGTAAGTTATTGTACTTAGGTAACTCACCAATCATCTTAACAGTAAGTTATTGTACTTAGATAACTCACCAGTCATCTTAACAGTAAGTTATTGTACAAAGGTAATTCACCAGTCATCTTAACAGTAAGTTATTGTACTTAGATAACTCACCAGTCATCTTAACAGTAAGTTATTGTACTTAGATAACTCACCAGTCATCTTAACAGTAAGTTATTGTACTTAGGTAACTCACCAGTCATCTTAACAGTAAGTTATTGTACAAAGGTAATTCACCAGTCATCTTAACAGTAAGTTATTGTACTTAGATAACTCACCAGTCATCTTAACAGTAAGTTATTGTACTTAGGTAACTCACCAGTCATCTTAACAGTAAGTTATTGTACTTAGGTAACTCACCAGTCATCTTAACAGTAAGTTATTGTACTTAGGTAATTCACCGATCACCTTAACACTAAGTTATTGTACTTAGGTAATTCACCAATCACCTTAACACTATGTTATTGTACTTAGGTAATTCAACAATCACCTTAACACTAAGTTATTGTATTTAAGTAATTCAACAATCACCTTAACACAATGTTATTGTACTTAGGTAATTCAACAATCACCTTAACACTGAGTTATTGTATTTACATGTAAGTAATTCATCAATCACCTTAACACTATGTTATTGTACTTAGGTAATTCACCAATCACCTTAACACTAAGTTATTGTATTTAAGTAATTTACCAATGATTTTTATGCTGATTATACTAGTGTGCAACGATAACACTAACCAGCTCTGTTATCAATAATGAGATTTACATTAGCATTAAAATTCAGACCTGAGTTAGCGTTGTGTTTTTATTCGTTCTTAAGATAGATGAGAACAGTATAAAAAGACTGGAGCATGCGCATCAGGAAAATGAGCGTTTCCGGGCTGAGCTGGAGGCAGTTAATGCTAAGCTAACTGATAAGCAATCAGAGCTGTCTGAGGTGTCTAACAAGTTAGAAGAAAGTGAGGGCGTGGTGGTTGATCAGACTCAGAGACTCGAAGCACTCAAGCTTGATCTGAACAATACAGAACAGCAACTGTCTGAGAAGACTCGTGTAAGTCTCATATGATATTCACATTTTGTCAGCACATGGTAGTAGTATAATAGTCATTCCTCAAAGATTCACCGCTTAAAAAGCCCTAATATTTTGACTGATAGTCCTTTAGCACTCTGTATTAAAGCTCTGATTGGCACACTGGCTAGCTTCTGATATTAGCTGGATTCTGATCGATACTCTAATACACGCCTTTGGTCTTAGCTGGTTTCTGATTGGCACACATACTGTCTGTTAATACTGACTGATCTCTAATTGATAGTACATAGTTCAGTCTACTTTTACTGGTGCCTTTTCAGGCTGCTGAGAAGAGAAAGAAACTGTTGGACGAGCTCGCCATAAAATCTCAGGAAGACAGTGACTCATACAAGTCAAAACTTGCTCAGATTGAGTTGGCGCATAAACAACAGCTGGAGTCACTTAAAACTAGTCAAAGTACAAAAATAGCAGAAATTTGTGAAGTTCTGGATAAGGAAAAGGTCAGTCCACAGGCTGCAAGCTGTTTAGAGAGCCAAGTGTCCAGCCATTAAGAATTTTAGAACATTTTCATAATTTTTTGTAGAATAAAGCTGGACAAGCGGACAAGCTAAAGGCTGAAGTGATTGCTTTGAATGAGCGCTGTGTATCTTTAGAGGAGGCCAAAGGATGGCTCCGGAGATCTCTTGACGAATCAGAGGTAGTGTCTTTTTACTTCACTCGTCTGTCTCAGTGTTACCATATAACGTTACCCTTAGTGGTAAGTGTATATGGTGGTCTGTTAAGGTCTACTGAATGAGTCAACTTGTCTGTCTCAGTGTTACCTTATAACCCTTAGTCGTAAGTGTATATGGTGGCGTGCTGAATGAGTCAACTATGTCAGACGTCGAGAATCGTATCAGAAATATTCCTAAAATATTTGTTTACCCTTATAAATACATGTATTGTAGAAAGTTAGTTTTCGACCTACATGTAGGTTTATCAACCGAAAGGTTTCCAATCACCAAATGAAACCAGTTTTGGTGATTCTAGTTTGCCATAGAATGATGATCTTATGATGCACCTGACTTGTGTTCAAATTCTTGATTGGAATTTGTATGTGAATGGCTAAGGCTTTGATTATTAGCTATACTGTAACGGGTGTGTATTCTCTCCTTTGATTTTACTAACCATTTTTGCCATTTAACTTACAGAAAAAACTTAGCAACAATCTCACCACCTATGAGTCGGAGAAGGAGAATTTGCACGCTGAGCACGTTCAAGCCATGGCTGATTTGCGTGAAGAACACAAAATGTCTATTAAGGTGTGTGAAATGTAGAGAAGTTGTTCACGTGTGGAGCAGGTTGGGTATGGAGAGTGCATTTGGTATGGAGAGTGTAATTACATTACAATGATTACATCATTAAAACTAAACGACTTGAATTTGTTAATTATGTGATCTATTGAAGTAACATTCTCACTCAGTTGACTGTTACATTCTCACTCAGTTGACTGTGACATTCTCACTCAGTTGACTGTGACATTCTCACTCAGTTGACTGTGACATTCTCACTCAGTTGACTGTGACATTCTCACTCAGTTGACTGTGACATTCTCACTCAGTTGACTGTGACATTCTCACTCAGTTGACTGTAACATTCTCACTCAGTTGACTGTGACATTCTCACTCAGTTGACTGTGACATTCTCACTCAGTTGACTGACATTCTCACTCAGTTGACTGTAACATTCTCACTCAGTTGACTGTGACATTCTCATTCAGTTGACTGTAACATTCTCACTCAGTTGACTGTGACATTCTCACTCAGTTGACTGTGACATTCTCACTCAGTTGACTGTGACATTCTCACTCAGTCGACTGTTACATTTATGGTTTCAGTCTTAATCCAAATGAAGTAGTTGAAAATAGAATAACTAAAAATTGATTTGTAATTGTTTTAAATTGTAATTTATTTTTCTACAGTTTTATTGAGAAGCTAAATGCATGTATCAAAGTGGTCATTATGTTGCTATGCTGAAAAACTACTTATTGGAGGAGTTGGCTTTCTGAACTTATTTAGTGGGTGGGCAAATCCTAATTTTTGTATTAACATTTGATAGATAAACTTTACCGTAATAGTGTAACGGATTTATGCTTTATATGCAAAGTGTTGGCTGCTCGCATAGCTTATGTTTGAGGTTACAATGATGTCATATGTTAGTATGATTAATAAAGAGCATGGCTATATCCTGTTGGAGTGAGTATACTGAAATTTACTTCAGGCTCTTGAAGATCAGCTCTCAGGGAAAAACTCTGAGCTGGAAGACTCACAGATGGAAACAAAGAAGGTGCGAGTAGAACGGGATGCACTGCAACAGAAAGTCTTTGACAACAAGCAAGAGATGAAACTGCATGAGAAGAAAGGAGCTGGTCTGGTGAGTTAGAACGCTACGCCGCTCGCCGCTCTACGAGCTGGCTGACCATTGCATAGGCGACTACACATAATATATGTTGATAAAAAATTAGTTTTATATTTTTGCTTTTCTTTAGATAACAGTGATTTGTGTCTTTATCAAATGTATTGTCAACGTATTGTGGCAATACTCAGTCCATAGAGTCGGTTAATTCTTGTTGACTAATAAAGCCATACAGCGAACCAACCCATATAGCAGTTGCTCCCACCCTACTTCAGTTAGTCAACTAGTTTTTCATTGAGTGTGTGTCTGATTTGTTAAGGTTAATGTCTTCTATCAAAAGCTATAAAAAATTATGTATTGCCTTTACGCATGTGTATCAGAAGAATCATAGGATTGAATGCTGCAAACTTGAGTCAGCGAGTGTCTCTTCTTTGGAAAGACCTGTTTATAAGAGAACAGATAAATTTGTCTACTATTGAAGATCCTTGAACTTTCCATTGTCAACTTTTCTTGAATTTTATCATTAAAATATCTGTTCTATTGACTCACTGAAGGGCAGCTTTTTAGCTTTCTTTCAATGCCTTTGTTTTTCTTGCAGATGAAAGATTTAAAAAGGCAGCTGGCGCAGGAAAGGAAGCGAGCTGATAGGCTGGAGGTTCGCATTCAGGAGATCAATTCTTCAGAACCAAAGTTGCGGCAGCAATCGTGTATGTCTTCAACCTTTTGTTTGAAAGTTTCTAAAAAACTTTTAAAGCATCTTTGACATTATCTCTGGTTTTCTCGTGTTTTCAGCTGAACCATTCTTTCTTCCCATCGATTCGGAACGACTTTCCATCAGGGCGGATGATGCCAGTTCTGTGTCTTCATGGAGTGGAGCTAATTATAGTCAGACAGGAAACAGCGTGAATAGAGAGACCAGTATTCATTCTATGGCTCGAGAGGTAGCTGTTTTTGAAGAGCTCAAACGTTCTTTCATAGCAGATTTACCCTCTGTTTTACCCTTTCTCGGTCTTTATACTAGGTATATTTTTGCTCACCTGCATAACCCATAGTTCTTGTCAAGTTTTCCTAACAGTCTTAACGGATCTGTTCACTTTATGATTTGTTAACTAGCAATAGGGTGACTCTAGAGTTATTTTGATGTGCTACCCGTGCTAACTTTGTTATCCACGAGATACATTATAGCATTCAAGGGATCCCGATTGTCAATATCCTGTAGCAAATGCTGCCGAGTGCATATTGGTGTGGAGCTTACACCAATATAGCGCAAACGAGCTATCGTAGCCTCAGACCTTTTGCTGTGTAGACCTTATACTCTGCAGTGTTTCTCGTACCCAACTTTTTGTTGTTTTTGTTTTTGCTCCTTCAGCTTGAGACGAGAATGTGTACATTATTTTGTGAAAGCTATTCTAAGCCTGTCCTACTGCACGTAATTGCCTTTTTGTTAACATCTTGCAATAAGAAAGCTATGCCGTCATTTGTTGTGAAACTTTTCAAAACAACTTTGTCACAAAACGTGTCCTGCATAGTCACGTTCCTTTGGTTAGTTTCACCCTTTATCACGCTTCAGTTTCATGGCAACTGTACGTGATAGTCAACAAAAGAGTTTTTTGGGAAATCTTTTGCTTGTTGTTATATCTGAAAATCTTAAAGGTTGACTTGCAACAAAATTCACATTACAGTTATTTGGTATCAAAAGATTCACCGTGTCTTACTCTGTTGTGTTGTAGGTGCCAAATATGTGGAAATGTGATTACAAGCTCTTAAAAGCCCAAAAACGGAAAGCCGCCGTAGATTGGAATCTCTTTATTTCTCTGAAATAGTCATTACAGTTTGGTTATTGTTTTGTCACGTGATGTTATCACGTGAATTGAAAGGCCAATAACAAGCTCGATATGTAACTTATCGTAGCACTAATTTATGACAAACACTTCGGGTTTTACCGAAGACCCCGTATCAAATATAGATGCTCGCTACTTTACAGTTTTGTTTCGGCTTGATCTAATCATCAAGTCGTAATCTGATCATGTGAACCAATACTTCGCAAATAATTTTGGCAGCACTTTTCGATTATCACAGGTGACCAACAGGCTCGTCATGATTATCAGACAATGATATGTACTCCTTCGAGCTAAGGTTAAAAAGTTTAACGAATTTTTACGGTGAGTTATAAGATATCACTGCTAAAAGTGACAGCATTACAATGACGATACAATAGACGCGTAAGAACAATAGACTTGGTTCTATTGACTGCATGAAGTATATTTGTGAAAATATTTCGACGAATGAGGTTGCATGAAAGTGTAAACAGAAACCATCTCTCACAACTACATCCCATTTGAGCCGTTTTAAAAAGAGAATCCAAACTACGGCGGTCTCGTGTGGCTGCGATTAACTGTTCGTTTTTGAGCTTTTAAGAGCTTGTAATCACATTCCCACATATTTGGCATCTACAACACAACAGAGTAAGACATGGTGAATCTTTTCATATCAAATAATTGTAATATGAATTTTGTTACAAGTCAACCGCCAATAAGCTTTCATTCTCATTAGTGCTATAATGGGTAAATGATTACAAGAGATTACTCTGAGAGTTGTCTTCTCAAAGGTTTCATCCGCTGTTGATTATTGAAAAATACAGCATCACAACTAAAGTTTTATCATATGTAGCTCAATTCGCTAGATCTCACAGGCTGCTGCTGCCTTCTATTAACCATTTAACTAGAACACCTTCAGTGTACAGCTTGCAACAAATTTTATGGCCTTCAAGGATCTCTAGTATACCTGTGACAGGATAGAGTTGTCTCGTATCGTAGGTTTTTTGCATTATATGGTTGTAATTTATTTCAGCCAACTCCACGAACCAGTCCCTCTCAGTCTGCTGAGCATGACACTCAAAGTTTGTTAGCGGTGGTCGAAAGTCTGCAGAAGGAGAAGACATCATTGTCAGAGAGGGTGAGAGCATTTCATCTTTCGAGAGATGTCAGTTTAACGGCAAATCTGATGGCATTCATTTCAACTACCTAATAGTTCTTAGTTGATTTTCTAAAATGGTTTTGTTGATGGAGTAGACTTTTAACACTTACCTACTAAGTTTGAATCCAAATTCTCTATTTGAGTCGGCATCTTGCATAATCTTGTATTAGATTAGCAGACTTTATAGATATTTAAATATTATAAAATTCAATTATGTTGAGATATACATGGATGTAGGGTCACCGGACCATCTGCCTTGTTCTTTGTGACATTCACTACTCGCTATTAGGAAGCCGCCAAACTGTGTCTGCTTCTGGTGTGTAAGGTGATGGCCTTCCTTGTAGGTGAGCATGTTAGAGCAGAGCAACTCCGCCATGGCAGAAGATTTGTTAAAGAAGCAGTCAATAATAGAGCATTATACGATGGAGGGGAAAGGTAATGATCTGACTTGCCGACAGTCCTACAGATGCTTGTGTGGTGCTTGTGGGGTGCCTGTGTCTGTTGGTGTAGGGCTGATTATTGTTATAGATTAATCTCTACAAATATATTTAACAAGAATTATCTTATCCTCGTTATTCTTCAGCACTAAACAAAGCTTTCCTCAATCCTATAGGCCAGCAAGCATTGAATAATAGATGTAGTAAGGAAGGTTACTACAGAACAAACTGATAGATATAGTGAGGAGGGTTACTACAGACATAACTGATAGATATAGTGAGGAGGGTTACTACAGACATAACTGATAGATATAGTGAGGAGGGTTACTACAGACATAACTGATAGATATAGTGAGGAGGGTTACTACAGACATAACTGATAGATATAGTGAGGAGGGTTACTACAGACATAACTGATAGATATAGTGAGGAGGGTTACTACAGACACAACTGATAGATATAGTGAGGAGGGTTACTACAGACATAACTGATAGATATAGTGAGGAGGGTTACTACAAACACAACTGATAGATATAGTGAGGAGGGTTACTACAAACACAACTGATAGATATAGTGAGGAGGGTTACTACAGACATAACTGATAGATATAGTGAGGAGGGTTACTACAAACACAACTGATAGATATAGTGAGGAGGGTTACTACAAACACAACTGATAGATATAGTGAGGATGGTTACTATAGACATGGCAATCAGATGTGGATAAATTCATATCACATCCTAAAACTGTTGTATCGAAGAACCTCTATGTAAAATTGAAGTGTTGCAGCATTCACTCCATGTTAGAAGCATTTTGGTTCATTGAATTTCCTAATGCAATAGCATTTCTTGCAGAAGATCTAGGCCGTTTCACGCAGACTGTTTATGCCAGTTTTGTAACAGTGTCATATTTCAGATGCTTATAGATTCTGTCAGATTCCTGAAATACATATATATATATATACACATGTATATTTACATTTATATATATATATCATCATCTAGGGTTTGAAGAACAAATGCCATTCAAAACATTTTATAATCATTTCTCAAATATAATTATGAATCTCATCCAACGCAACTCTGTACTACATCTCTATAAGTTGTTCTGCCTTTATTGTCTAGTTTAGTTGTAAAAATGTATATGTGTATCTTGTATTGTCCATTATTCTTGATGACTGGCAACTTTGATACTTCAGCGTATTGACAATATCTTTTAAACATTACTCCACGTGCATCTTACTAATTATTTGCTGATAAGAAATAATATTGATGTTAGTTGCTGTCCTGTTGTATTTTTTTGACAAACAAATGTACAAGAGTTCCTTTTCAGACATCACATAGCGGCTTAGCATGCTCTTTGGTCAGGCTCAAACATTTTCATCAAGTGAAATGTTCATCTACATAGAATATTTATGAATTGTTTAACCTGTTTGCTGTTTATATCTTCTCATCATTGTTTTTGCCTGCAGAGTATGTAAGTAGTACACCAAAGAAAATGGAGAAGATGACTCTGAAACGAGTCGTGGACTTTGTCAAAGACAAGGGGGATGAAGGACTAAATGAGAAATATAGGAAATGTCAAAGGATGCTTGAGGAAACCTTAACAAAGAATATGTGTCTCCAAAATGTATGTACAAGTACTTGTTAGTATGTGTTGTACCCTTTTGTCTGTCAGTATGTGTTGTACTCTCTTGGCTGTCAGTATGTGTTGTACTATCTTGTCTGTCAGCGTATGTCAACGTATGTTGTGTCTTTTTGTCTGTTAGCGTATGTCAGCGTATGTTGTATATTTTTGTCTGTCAGTATGTGTTGTACCTCTTGTCTGTCAGTGTATGTTGTATCCTCTTGTCTGTCAGTATGTGTTGTACTCTCTAGCCTGTCAGTATGTGTTGCACATTTGGGCAGCATTTCTCGTCGCTATAGAAAAGAGCAGTTTTGTGTGCATGAAACCTTACTTATCCTATTCGTGAACAGGAAGTACCGCAAGACATGTTTTCGTTCTATAAAATTAGCTCATATATTTATTAGTCACATTTAATATGTTTTTTTAAATACGGTCAGACGTTATTGCTCATTCGTTTTATGCGTACATCATACCGTTTAGTGATTTTCCTGGCAGCTTCATATGATTCTATGACATTGTCCATCTCATGAGTTGCTAAAAATTTGTATCAACTGCTTGAGAGGTAAATGGAAAATTTACAATTTTAGTGTTTCAACTTTTTGTGTGAACATGTAAGCTGAAGCTTTGTTGAGATACGTCACTTTTTGCTTGCTATCTGTGTGATGCCACATCCTTTGGCTTGCTAGATGTGGTGCTACATTCTTTGGCCTGCTAGATGTGGTGCCACATCCTTTTGCCTGTTAGATGTAGTGCTACATCCTTTTGCTTGCTAGATGTGGTGCTACATCGTTTTGCTTGCTAGATGTGGTGCCACATCCTTTTCTCTGCTTGATGTGGTGCTACATCCTTTTGCTTGCTAGATGTGGTGCTACATCATTTTGCTTGCTAGATGTGGTGCTACATCATTTTGCTTGCTAGATGTGGTACCACATCCTTTTGCTTGCTATATGTGGTGCTACATCCTTTTGCCTGTTATTTGTGGTGCTACATCCTTTTGCTTGCTAGATGTGGTGCTACATCCTTTTGTTTGCTAGATGTGGTGCTATATCCTTTTTTCTTGCTATATGTGGTGCTACATCCTTTTGCTTGCTATATGTGGTGCTACATCCTTTTGCCTGCTATATGTGGTGCTACATTCTTTTGCTTGCTATATGTGGTGCTACATCCGCACTGCCGATGATGTAGCTTTAAAGCTTAAACAAGTTGAAACTCAAGCCTGGTTCCCATATCGAATGCGAGACGCCAGCGGCAACCTCGCGCTGCAAAACACTTGCGATGCTAGGCTCGGCGGCTAATGTTCACATAAAGCTGCGTCGCTGGTGACCGCATAAAAATGGCCGCTAGCCATGCTGTCTCGAAAGTTCTGACCTTCACCTGTACAGTGCATTTTGGGAAGGTTTTGCCTGCGGCTTTTCACAAATGTTGAACAGCGCCGAACTCTTGCGTTGACCCCGCCCTTCCCGGCAACTACCGGCGGAAGCGAAAATGAGAATCAGGCTTCAGGCCTTTCACTCTGTTCAGTAGATATAACTGTTTGCATAATACATAATTACTATATATACTATAAAACCTCGATGGCTTGCACAGCATTACAATGATGACATGATTTGGTTTGTAATGCTAGTCACAAGCAATAGGCCTCAATTCTTGATTAATACTCACCTCTAGGTACCCTCAAGTTCATTACTAAAAAAGTGTTAGTTACCCGACTAATACCTGGTGATCACGAACAAACTGGTAGGAATACATCAGCTATAAAAACTGATGTAACTGTCAGCAAGCGCGGCGTGCATATCAATTAATAAATAATTACGAATGCAATGCTGCCACGCATTTAATAAATGATAAAAGCCTTACTATGATGCCAAATTCTCAAAGGTCAGAATCTACTGTAGTCTGAAAATGAGGATGGATAATAAGTACAACTATGTTATACTGATAGCATCGTGTTACAAGGCTAGAACTGATTTGTTCGCAGCACCAGATCAATGCTGTTAACAGCATAGATTTGGCGGCGAGCTGTTAACAGCATGGCTTTGGTGGCGAGCTGTTAACAGCTGCTGTCCTTATTATTATTGCTATTACTCTTATAATATTTTACAGAACTGAAACCATGCTGTTAACAGTGTGCTGTTTGCAGCACGCTGTTATCAACACATTGTTAGCAGTACGCTGTTAGCAGCTCTTGTTATTATTGTTATTGCTATTACTCGTATAATATTTTGGGTGAACAGTAATGGCTGCCAGTTCACTTCATTTGCTGTTATCGCTGAAGTTGTTGGTGGTGGTGAACCTTATCTGTTTTTGGAAAAAAATTTGCCTTCGTATTAGCTTTTTTGTGTCTTGCTAAAACTTTACATTTTCAGCTTGGAACAGCTGAATGTATTTTTATGAAATTATCTGTAAGTTTGCGAGTTTATTGGGTGTGTTGTGTGTAAGCATCTGTAAGTTTGCGAGTTTATTGAATGTGTTGTGTGTAAGCATCTGTAAGTTTGCGAGTTTATTGGATGTGTTGTGTGTAAGCATCTGTAAGTTTGCAAGTTTATTGGATGTGTAGTTTGTAAGCATCTGTAAGTTTGCGAGTTTATTGGATGTGTTGTGTGTGAGCATCTGTAAGTTTGCAAGTTTATTGGATGTGTTGTGTGTAAGCATCTGTAAGTTTGCAAGTTTATTGGATGTGTTGTGTGTAAGCATCTGTAAGTTTGCGAGTTTATTGGATGTGTTGTGTGTAAGCATCTGTAAGTTTGCGAGTTTATTGGATATGTTGCGTGTGAGCATCTGTAAGTTAACGAGTTTATTGGATGTGTAGTGTGTAAGCATCTGTAAGTTAGCGAGTTTATTGGATGTGTAGTGTGTAAGCATCTGTAAGTTTGCGAGTTTATTGGATGTGTTGTGTGTAAGCATCTGTAAGTTAGCGAGTTTATTGGACGTGTTGTGTGTAAGCATCTGTAAGTTTGCGAGTTTATTGGATGTGTAGTGTGTAAGCATCTGTAAGTTTGCAAGTTTATTGGATGTGTTGTGTGTAAGCATCTGTAAGTTTGCGAGTTTATTGGATGTGTTGTGTGTGAGCATCTGTAAGTTTGCGAGTTTATTGGATGTGTAGTGTGTAAGCATCTGTAAGTTTGCGAGTTTATTGGATGTGTTGTGTGTAAGCATCTGTAAGTTTGCGAGTTTATTGGATGTGTTGTGTGTAAGCATCTGTAAGTTTGCGAGTTTATTGGATGTGTAGTGTGTAAGCATCTGTAAGTTTGCGAGTTTATTGGATGTGTTGTGTGTAAGCATCTGTAAGTTTGCGAGTTTATTGGATGTGTTGTGTGTAAGCATCTGTAAGTTTGCGAGTTTATTGGATGTGTTGTGTGTAAGCATCTTTAAGTTTGCGAGTTTATTGGATGTGTTGTGTGTAAGCATCTGTAAGTTTGCAAGTTTATTAGATGTGTTGTGTGTAAGCATCTGTAAGTTTGCGAGTTTATTGGATGTGTTGTGTGTAAGCATCTGTAAGTTTGCGAGTTTATTGGATGTGTTGTGTGTGAGCATCTGTAAGTTTGCGAGTTTATTGGATGTGTTGTGTGTAAGCATCTGTAAGTTTGCGAGTTTATTGGATGTGTTGTGTGTGAGCATCTGTAAGTTTGCGAGTTTATTGGATGTGTTGTGTGTGAGCATCCAGCAGCCATGGCAGTTGGATTTAGCTTATTGATTTTTGACCTTCAAAAATCATTTTAAATCCCTGTGCTAAGATTTGAACTGGATTATTGAACTGGACATGAACAGTATTTATAGAACAATTGCTATTGTATTTAAAAAATCATACGATTCTGCATAACTGCTGCACATAATGGTTGATAAAACCCGCTGTTGCGCTTTTGTTTCTGCTTTTGACATAACATTGCGCTTGTCCTCAAGCAAGACGGCGGCTTTCTAATGTATTGGTGTGCGTTTGTTTATTTGTTTGTTTAACATCACCTGGATACGCAAATGTTGTTCACCTGAGTTTTAATTATTCGCCACAACATCTCGTCAGTCAACTTACATGTATTTACCCAAAATTTTCCAGGCCGGTTCATACCAATTATCCAAATATCATATGCGAAGTCGAAAATGGTAAATATTCATTGTCTGGGACTGAATGGTGTAAATCTTGGCCGTGTCGCATTTTAAGCGGCACATCGCGTTTTAAGCGTCGCGTGATGAGTGTTCAAAAGTGTTTTGGTAATAATGTGACACGTATGACATGACAAACCACGTAGAGCCCATCTATTCGCCAACTTTGCGCCGACCTGTTTCCTTCCTTCAATCCACTTTTTAGCCTTTGTTATATCGGTTTGGTTTTACATTAATCAGTCGTGTTTACTAACACGTGGCTATGATGTCACACAAAGTGTAACTATGCAGTCTGTGGTTAGTATTAGGACAGTAGTCACAAGGAATAATTCTAATCTTAGCTTTTGTCTCACCATTTAAGAAGGGCTTTCGCCACTCGCCTTCGGCCCCTACTGTTCAAGTTTCTATTTGGCTGCTTGGTCTAAAACGGGTTCAAACTAAAACATCATCACAATGGATCTCAGCATAGTCTTCACGTAGCTATTTTATATCTCTGTTGGCCGCTTGCATTTTAACCTGTCTAATTCCTTGTTAGTGATGTGCGTAAAAAGAGTTCCCTGTCATAAAGATAATCGTCTAACAGCTTTGCGTCTTGGCAGCGCTGTAACTAAAAATGTTGTTCTTTTAACTCTATTCTCCATCCAATCATAGACTTTCCTCCATACCTCACTAATTATGTGGGAACTTTTGTGCTAATATTTTTGAATACCTTTTTATGTTAGATTAGCAAACGTGATTAAGTGCCGTTTCATGTTTGCCAGTTATTACGATGTATGTAAAACAATGGGCATTCAACCGGCATCCATAAATACAACAGTGTGAGTGGCAAACAATGTCTCTGGGCAGATCTATGGCTCTCTATAGCTCTCTATTCTCCTCTTTAGAGCCCGTCTCTATGCATTTAAACGCAACTTTTGCGGTTACTTGTTCATTTGTTTGTCTTTTCATTTGGAATGTTTTTATTGAGTGAATTTGTCACCGGCTGGCCCTATTCTCTCAGTCGGCTCTTGGAGGTATTGCTCTGCATTCATCTGAGTAAATGTAGCTTCCAATTACTTCTCACCGCTATTCAATGTTGGCTAAAATAAAACGTGGCCTAAGTTTCATGTTGCAGGATGGGCCAGTCAGTGCTTGGCTGGTGCATTGTCTGCGGGAGAATCTAATCACATCTGTTAGCTTTCTCATCATGTTTACTATAGCCTTCTTTCTAACCTCAGTTTCAGAGTCGTCATCTGTATAAAGTATGTTAAAACCAAAGTGAAAAATTTGTAATTCCAATAGATGCAGTATTTGTTATCTGTATAGTATCTGTAACTGACCATCTATGTACGTGTAATTCGGTAGTTATGTGTCAGCGACTGTTTACTCATGTCTATATTGGGCCAGATATGTCACGATAGCTGCAGTAATATTGGCAGTAATATCCTTGATCATCTGATATGTTCATAATAAAAAACTTTCATCGGTGTTAATGTTTTAGTTGTCGTTGCTATTACTTGCAACTAGTACTCTGGCAGTTTGGTATGCTGAGGGAGACTGTCAGGTGTGTCGATAAAGTACAGCGAATCACTGTTTGCACGATTATTCTAGAATGGCAGCCGGTAGTTGATTGGTGCAGGTGCTAGAATTGATGGCAGCCGGTAGTTGGTTGGTGCAGGCGCTAGAATTGATGGCAGCCAGTAGTTGATTGGTGACTAGAATGTCGATTCACCAAGCTGAAAGTCGCGAGTTCGAATCCCATACGATGCAATCTTTTTTCCAACCTCCAACTATGGATCGAACACAGCTCTTATTATAGTAAAGATAAGCAAAAAATCATGCAAGGAGTTAATTTTATTTTAATGATTTGGGTCATAAGCTTTATACTCGAGCAAGAATTTAAAAAATCTTTATTTATACAAGTAATTGGTTTTAGGATCTGGAAGAGCTTTCAAAACAGCTCGCAGAAACTAAAATATCCCGCAGTCAGATCTAATGGTGAAGCAGTCTGATACAAGGTGCTAGCGTTCATTCTCTCATTACCACTCACCCGCATCAAGGATATCCAAGGCATAACTAGATTGTCTAGAGGAGCTACCTCTAGAGCTTCCTCGGTGCCTTACATCATACAGTTGAAGCAGAACTTATTCTTTGTAAATAAATGATTTAATAGATGCCTGGTTGGTTTTAGTTAGTTTTGATAGATTAATGTACTTGCCATTCCATTGAAATGAGATTATGCTAATGGTGTCAACTTTTTTAAACTTTTTTACAATTTGTGTAATAAATATTTTTGGATATTTTTCTCCTTTCCACTTCATCAGTCTATATAGCAAAAGGTTTTTAAATATTTATTAAATGCTCAATAGCCGCATTAGTTGTACATTTCATTAGGGATAAATCAAAATATCATCGGCTTTATACAAGTTACTTTCATCACGTATTAAAATCAGGAATTGCCTTTCCATTCTGATGTGCCAGCCGTAAAACATCGGGTTTGCTTAAGAGTGTAAAGTTTTTTAGTGGAGGTTTCACTAGGAGTGAGCATTAAATATATCATTGAATTAATATGAACAAGTCTTATGTTTGCTCTGATTTGGTTTCGAATAGCTTTGGTATTGTCGTGCAAGCGTGTAGTTGTCTCCCCCAATCACCATCATCCATCTCTTTTTCCATAGCACATGGGTTTTAAGGAACTCTAATCGTGTCATCGACAGCATATTGGAAAGATAAGCTTGTTCTATCCCAGTTATATTAGATGCTTGTTCGTGTGATAACTAGATGATATATTCATTCATACACGAACCACAGCTGCCTTTTATGGAAGAATCATTTAACGGTAAGATTTGAACGTAGTCAACTGTATTCAGTATTCTATTGCCTTCATAATACAACCTTTTAGTTGAGCATTTGTTCAGTAAATCCCTTTTACATTTACTTAGCCATATCAGCTATTTTTGTAACCGCCGATGTTTTTCTATATAATCAATTGCAGTCAGAGCTTTCATAATAATGTATTGGTGTATTTTTATGCTGCTGCTCCTTTCATGTTGGGTATTATTCTTTGCTGTTTCTTATTGAAATGTGTTGCTAAAGCAAACTAGTCAAGTGCTTAATGCGAACAGTTGTGCCTCGGCAGCGAGTCGATAGAAATAGCAGTCACTCACTGCTCATGTGAGACACAAGGTAATTACGAGTCAACATTTCTCATAATTTGTTCAGAGCAATTCTAGTTGTTTGTGTTAAGGTAATTCAATTGATTTTCAGCCGAATATTATTTGCTGTTAGCCAACGTGAGACATAGCTTAATTGTCGGCGATGGTGAAATTGGTTACGGTCCCACACAGTTTGGCTGACTCATAGCCTGTGTAGATATGTGCTTATTCGTTTGAGGTATTGCGGTTCTCTCTTTTTATAGACCAATAATCAATTACAATATATATAACTTCTACCTGGTAGCACTTCTTTTGCACGAAAGGTAAGTGCTTGCACTAAATCTGTACCAGTCAGCTGTGCACTTAGTTTTATCTATGAAATTATTTGAGGCATGATTGTTATCATTTTATATTATTGGATGGAACTAACAACGGGAAGCTACTGAAGCACTCCTATTGGCTTGTTTCAATCAATACGCTTACTCCGAGCACCTGAGCTGCAATATAATATTGCAATAATACTATAATATTGATTGTAAGAACCTGGTTTTTATAGTGCTGCCTTTTGCAATCATTACTCTTATTCATCCTCGCAATAACCATCCAGTGTGTAAGTTTAAGTCAGACGACTTGTACTTGAGTTCAGTAAATGTACATTGATCCAAAGTGGTTGAAACAAGCGTTAAGTGCTGCTGCCTGGTGCTACTGTCGATCCATTAGTCAGAAGGCATATGAGTTGCTCGGAGCTACTAGTTGATTAAAACTGTTTACTATCCGTCATGACTTGTCACATCTTGGCTGAAAGGTGACCGAGCAAAGCTTACTCATTGAGGTATTGTTAGCAGCTGTCAACTTAATCCTCAATCATATGTAGTTTTTTGTGTTCATAGATTTAATTTCGTCTATATGAAAACAGCTTTGTGGGTAAAAAACTGTGATTGTTGTACTAAGGCGCTGATAAAAAACTTTGCCGTTGTTTTTAGATTTTTTTTTCGTTCAAATACAGGAAACGCTGGCTTACCTAAGCGAGGCTGGCATTGCCGTGCTAATTGTTAATGGAAATACTGCTCAACCCTACCACAGGCCTGCAGTGGATTATACATCCAGTCTTTGCATACAGATAAGGTAGGCTCTAGCATGTTAATAACTTTTTTTCCCTATTGACGCATCTAAATGGTACTTTGCTAAAGGTGCGTTTAGCTAGTTGCCAAAATAGCTGTTTGCCAAAACAATCGCATCTATCATCAGCGTTATATCAGCTGCTACTATCACAGCTCCCAGCGAGTTTGTTATTTCTATTCTTCAAACATATTACCCACGATTGCTTAGTGCCCACGAGTGCCAGCTTAGAGCTGGCTAAAATCATCGTGAAAATATAATTGCCGCTAAGTTATGTAAAAGAAGCAGCTGTTATACGTATAAGTAATGAGAATTGCCTTGCCACACGTGGAGAGTTAGTTCATCAAACTTTTCAAATCGAAATCTACTCACGAAAATGGATGCAGAAGCCTGTGACATGATGTCAAAGAGGCATGCAGGTCAGTAAATAGTTTATGCCACGTCGTTGCAAACAATATTTTAGTTTAAGAGCTTTTACTGAGGTTTAATATCCTAGGACAATAAGCTTAGCAAAATTTCATATCTGAAATGTTTTAGTTGTTGTGTATTGATCTGTAAAAGTTGTTATAAACTTGACATCTACACGAATTACTGCTTTCGTGTCAGTCTCTAAATTGGCCTTGTACCTCTTACTATATCTCATTAAAATCAAAACTTGACACAATCACTTGATTCTCTCTTGACGTCGTGTCAACCACCTGCTGATGTACTTCATATATTAGGTATACTGATACTTGACAGCGTTAGACAAGATTTGTCCTATGGTGCAACACGGGTGAGGTATTTCTAGCGATTTGTTTGCTAGCCTTGGGACATAGGCTATTATAGTACACAACATTGATATGTGATGACTTGACGTCAGCTTGTCAGCCCGTGTCTCTCTAAGTGCCTCTCCTGGGACTCAACTACACTGTCAGATAATACAAGGCTGTGTGGACTTGCCGCCGCAAATCACTCAGATATGTGTACATTGTCTTCCACGTGTAGTATTGCCGTTTTATACACAAGTTGGCAATATCGTAGCTTTTGTTTGCATTATGCGACTTAGTGAGGCAATTCTACATGCAAATACTCTGCCTGCCAGGTATTAACTCTCTACTGTATATTTGATCTGGAAATGCTTTCACTCTCCTCTAGCCACTGCTGCCTACCAGCTTCCGTTTAGTACTAGGATTTCAGGCTATGTTATAGCAAGGACAGATCAGCGCTGCCAACCCTTACAGAGTTGCTTTTGGCCATAATTTAAGATAACGCATAAAATATAATTTTTAAACTATACACGGCTTTATTTATACATATGTGGCTCCTTGGCAAGCTTATAAAGGTAGTAAAATTTCTAAAATCAGTACTAACTGACTCCGTATTCTTACAAGTTCACTCTTGGGCTATAACAAGTGTCCCCCTAAAACAAACAATATGATGGAAAGTAGAAAATCAAAATTGCTAGTGTCAAACATTGATAGGAAACTAGGGTCACCATTTTTCATTTTTAGGACAAAAAGTCAGTTTATTGCTATATTTTATTATTTCTATATTCAGTTGAGTTTCAACTTTGAACTAATCTATAAAATTACTTAATAAATATTAAGGAATTGTGAATAAACTTTTTAATTGTGCTTTGTGACAAAATACATGACAACACAATTGAAATATACTGATTTACAATGATCTACTGGCATAAAGTAGAACGCTATATTAAAAATATATTTTATTATGACCTACTTTTGCTATGACATGCTAATCCTATTGTCTTATTTGCTCTCATTTGAACTCTCAATTCCTGCCTTGCTCTCCTGTCGCTATTCAGTGGTGCTGCTGTACTCTGCTCGTAGTAACAGTTATGCTATCTGATTGAACAAGATACACATTTTCCAGTCTCTTCCAAACTAGCAGTTATGGTATAGCTGTTATACCCTTAGTACTATAATATGGTGAGGGCGCTAGTCTTTGTTATTTATAAGAACTAGGATTTTAATAGTAGAGTCAGCTTCTTAATTGGCCTTGACCTGTAGCCTTATTACCTTAGTTTGATTAACGCTGTAACACAAACTTTTCAGCTCTTTTGAACAAGTTTTTTTCTTTGTGTAAATCTTTGATTATTTATAAAGTGTAAATATCTTAACATTCTCTCAATCATACAGCTCTGTGCAATGTCTGATGTGTGCATTAGGTTACGAACTATACACAGTTTGTTGGAAGCCTAATAAAAGGAATTGATATATATATATATATATATATATATGTATATATATGTATATATTGTTATTAAGGCGTTACCAAAGTGTTTTAAAACTGTGCATAATAACTGTTTTCAAGTATCCTTGCTCTATGTTATAAAACCACATATTCTCCACTTTAGCGTACTTGTTTCATAGACACATAGGCCTACATAGACATAAACACATACATAAACATTTGTTTCATAGACACAAATTCAAACAAGTTGTAAAGTTGAAGCCTAGCAAAAAAATCTTCATCATTTCTGGTCTTGCACCGTAAAACTAACTTTCCTTAACCTTGTACTGGCTCTGTATTAGGCCTAACTAGATTATTGCTGATGATGGGATGACAACTACTAATGCCACTTCGTGACAGCATAAATAAGCTAACTATAATGAGTTCCAAGTTGTTTTATTTTGTGCGGTTAGAATTTTTAAAAAAGCTCAAAATTTTTCTAAAAACATTAACTTGCATTCATCTCTCATAAGTCATATTAGCGTGGGTTGCACCGGTTATGCGAGATGTGAGAGTGACAACCTCTAGAAGGTTCCCTGCCAACAATACGTTGGCCATTGGAGAGAATATGATGCAATTGGCTCTGCTGGTTTATGCTTAATACGGTATTTGTGTCTGCTGCTATTAATTAGTATCTAGCGGAAATGAATGCTAATAATTCGCTACTACGTGTATTTACAAATATCGAGCGAGAGTTCACCTACTTGTTGGTAAGTTAGTGACCAGCAAAGAACTGCAAGGAAATGTGCATTAGATGCATCTACCACACTGAAACTGTATATGTGAAACAGCAGCCCCTCTCTCTTCTTCCTCCTTTTTGGTGTAAATTTGCTTACAATCTGGTCAGTAGTTAGTAAAGTTTGTTTGCTTTTTTTCATTTCGAGTTAACTAATAAAATAACCTTTTTATTAGTATATTAAAATCAGAGTAATTAGACAACATTTACTCCTGTAATCAGATTTTATTTTTGCTAAATGTCGCAGTAATCAACTCAGCAATCAACTTGTAAAAATAGATTTTTATATGAAAAGTATTTTCAGCAAAGCCGGATATGACTGTTATTTTTTGCTGAAATGAAATAAACTTCAACGCATTGTGTGAGAATCACTCAGTTTTAGGCTCAGGTATGTTTGAGTCACAATCAGAGTTTTATGTATCTGGGGCACTTCTGAAAGCTACAAAAACAGATGTACAAATTCTAGGGTAGATCTTAGAGTATACGAGTGACTAAGGGTGTGGATGAAGGTGGAGTACGCCGCCCTATTAGGCAGGTGTTGAGGCCTGAAGGGTGAAGGCTGAGATGCAGTAGTCATAACTCAGCCCCGAATCCTGAGTCATTAATTATCTGCATAAGGCAATCGATTCAATTAGCAGTCGTGAGATCTATCAAGAATGTATGCTAACTCGGACTAGGGTTGTGTACGAACTAATGCTATAAAACCCTGCAAGGAGCGACTATTTTATTGTAATTTCGAAGGAAGGATTTTTGTTGAGGAGCGGTGGTCGCTCAACACGCCCAACTGATGCAAAAATGAAACATATGAAAACAGATGTGAATGTTATTATCACTACTAGTTCAGAATGTTGCATTCGTAACAGCTAGAAAGAACCTAGATTCATCATTTGTCTTATCTTTCGGGGTATGCGAAACCCTTCCAACAAAAGCTAACTAGCTTGGATTTACGGTCTAGAAAGTTACTATATTTCACTGGCATGCTTTTCAACTACAGAGTAGCAACAGTGTTTTAGGTGCTTTTCAATAGGTAGTAAATGAAGCATTCTAAGACCTATGTTTGCACAGCTGATGAGGAAGGAAGGTCAGAAACTTTTCTAGAGAGTAAAACATAAAATATAACAAACAGTCTTGCAAAAATAAAAAATAACACTTTTAAAACTGTTTTACATATTTGATACATTATTTTTTAAATAATTGGCAGACCTTTTCATGTTTGCCATAGATTTGATGATAAAAAATTTTTGAAGGTGGTTTCAAACAAGTAGAGCAACAGGCATGAAACACAACATAAAAGTTAACCTTTTAAACCGCTCATTTCTGTTGTTGCTGAAGTACAAATTCTAATATAAATGATATCAACTCTGCACCATGATGGAAAAAGGTCACAAAGCGCATTCACTTTTGCTGCCAGTCCATGTCAACCCTCTAGTGAAAAGTATTAGCCATTGATTTGCGCTAGAAACTCTCTGACACTCTCATAATAACCATTCGCCACCAGCCACCTCTGACCCAGCTTTATTGATTCTGGGTAGCGGACAGCAAAGAAAACTATTCCCGGTCTATGTTCTTAAAATAGACTGGTAACTGTAGATCGCGTGTAAGTCTCATTCAGTTCAGGCTGGAGACAATTTAGTTGGAACTTGATTATTTATGTATTAGGCGTCGCTTATTTCATGACACCCACGCTGACTCTATCGGTGATGCGGGGTCCCTGGTGGATTTACAGCCCACCTGCACATGGTTTTGCATAAATATAAGAATACTATTTGCTAGCACCTCGTATATGCTTTCTGACTGATCTCATTTTGAACATTTTATTATGAGGGTAACTAGGTTTAGTTTATATAGAGATAATGTCGATTAGAACAGTTTTAAAATGAACATAAAAATTCTCTACTAACAAAACTTACTTGTATCCAACATTTAACATGGTGTAGCGACTCTGAAAATACTTTTACTTTTGATAATTACTCTAGTTTTTGCTAGATTTTTTAACAGCTAAATTTTCAGTACAAATTCTCTAAATAGACTGTATGATGAATAAAAAGAGATGCAGCTTGTAGGCCTAAGCAATAGACTCTGTTTCATAGTTTTAATATCGGTGACACCAGAATGCCCATAACATTGGGTTATAATGAAGATCCAAAGCTAGAATGGTAGAAATATTATAGTTCAAGATTAAAAGAGTCAAATCTGAGAAACTATGCATCAACCTGTATATATATGACTCACAAGTTTCTCTGAGTCATTAAACAAGCCTCATTGTTTTGTTAGTCACCCGCTGCCTGTACAAACAATATATCAAGGGTTTCAAAACATGACATGCTACTACAATCAATAGAAAAGCATGTGGTTTAGGAAAAGAGAACCATTACAACCAAGTTTATCTGATATGAGTTGAAATTAATAATATTTGATTCTGCCGCTTACAAAAAATACTATTTGTCGACATTGCGGGACCAAAGGCCATGCTACTGTTCTCGATGTAGGTTAAGTTGAGATATTTCTGTGTATAGTAGTGCTAGTTTATTTGAAGTAGTTAAACACCAACGAGTGTCACAGAGTTTCGCATAACAGGGTAGTAATAACATCTACTAGATGCGTTGGTTTAGAACAAAAAGCCTTCAACACGCTAAACAATAGTGATTTAACAGCATGACCTCTGCAGGTATTGAGAGGTTAAAGATAATAGGCTGCTGGATATCTGCAATAACATAGTGCTGCTTTTAGTTTCTCACAAGGTTATTTTCTGGCAAATATATGCTGATTTCTAGAGCTGTTCCGGCGAAGTACTACACGAACACATGCTGCCAAAGGAATAATTAAATAAACTCAGCTAAAAGAGGTTCGACTCAATTTCGTGATTGACTGAGCAATTTTGATTGACTGACCTATCCATCAGTTTCATGGTTATTCTCAGCACTCTCCTTATTGCTTTTTCTCTGAATGTTTTTCTGTAAGCTGGTCTTTTCTTTCGGAACCACTTGATCGTTCGTAATCGTTGTTCGCCTGATGACTAATCAGTTTATCCATTCTATTATATTTTCCCATATTCACACCTCATCCTCTCCTCTTTCCCACTTCATCTTCTGGATTATCTAACTTCTTCAGGCAAAATATATTCTCACTGGAAACGAGCTGTTCACTCTCCGAAAGCTGCTCATGAAACTGAGTTGAAGTGATAAAGTTGTTCTGTTTTACAGCTAGCACAATGGCTTCGGTTGCTGCCTGGTTGCCCATTGCTCGAGCATCTGCGATAGGATGGGTGCCGATTGCTCAAAACCCTATGCCTCAGTCTCCTGCCACTGCCAACAGCCACCGATCAGATGAACGTCTGAAAATCAATGTGAGCGGTCGGATATTCGAAGTATGGAGGAACACATTAGAGAAATATCCTGACACTTTGCTCGGATCAAATGAGAAGGAATTTTTTCTAGACTCCGAGACTGGTGAATACTTTTTTGACCGAGATCCTGATGTTTTCAAAAATATACTGAATTTTTATCGCACAGGTAAATTACACTATCCTAAAAATGAATGTGTCTCCTCTTATGATGAAGAGCTAGCATTCTTCGGAGTTATGCCAGATGTGATTGGCGACTGCTGTTACGAAGAATATAGAGACAGAAAACGGGAAACTCAAGAACGACTCATCGACGACAAAGAGTCAGACAATCCTGAGGCTGCTGGTGTCATGACTTTTCGAGAGACAATGTGGAAATCATTTGAAGACCCGCAGTCCAGCACGGTAGCCTTAGTGTTCTACTATGTGACGGGTTTCTTCATTGCCATATCAGTTCTTACAAATGTAACCGAGACGGTACCTTGTGGAGTGATCGAAGGCACCAACTTGAACCCTCCGTGTGGCGACAGATACGACGAAGCTTTCTTCGTCGTAGATACAGCCTGTGTGATGATTTTCACTGTTGAGTATTGCCTCAGACTTTATGCAGCGCCTAACAGGTGCAATTTCATGCGTAGCATCATGAGTATTATCGATGTCGTCGCTATCCTACCCTACTACATCGGCTTGGTCATCCCTGAGAATGACGATGTCAGCGGAGCATTCGTGACACTAAGGGTGTTCAGGGTGTTTCGAATTTTTAAATTCAGTAGACACTCACAGGGTCTGAGAATTCTCGGCTACACTCTGCAGAGCTGCGCGAGCGAGCTCGGATTTCTACTTTTCTCCATCAGCATGGCCATCATTATATTCTCTACAATTATGTTCTACGCTGAGAAGAATCAGGAGAACACAAAGTTTGTCAGTATTCCGGCAGCTTTCTGGTACACTATCGTGACTATGACTACCCTTGGGTAAGTACGAGAGCTCTATGCATATGCTCTATGCATTATATCTGACTATCTAATTCTTGCGAGTTTGAGCGAAATTTCAAATATCATAAATTCTTAATGATTTTTCATTCTTAACTTTTGTTACCAGGTTCGTTATTAAAAGGTTTAAGAAATTTAAAAAAAATGAAATTCTACTGAACACAAAGGTACATTTTGAAGGTCATTTTTAAAAAAATAATATAAACCCTTTAGCATAAACCAAAGCATTTTAAACCGGTGTAGCAGTTATTACTTAGCAAAATGTTTTATTGAGAACATGCACCATGAAGTACTTATTGTCAAAGAAAGATGACAAGCTAAATCAATACCTGTCAATAGAGTTATGCAAGCATTTATACTGTACGTACATCTATGATTTGTGGCATGTAGCTGTGCACGTAGATGTTACTGCCAATTAGCTTTGGATAGGTACTCATAGGGCAGCAATGAACGATAGTAATCCAATTAATACGTTCACTGATTAAATTTGCGATGCTATCGCATGCCAATAGGAATGAAAATTATAACACGCTCTGCTGGGCTTGTTATAGTGCCTTTCTACACCAATTTCTTAGACATGAACTACTATGTTTGGTCATTTGGTTATTACAAAAACCGAGTTAAATTTCTAATATGATCAAGACTGAACTGATTTTCCACCTAGCACCGATGTCAAAAGGTGACAGCACATTATTTGGTAGCATGGTTTTGAACCTGAGGCAGACAAGCTACTAAACAGGAGAATAAATTCACAGAGTCATAATTACATGCGTAAGCGGGTTGTTATTGTGGAAAGATGATACTGATAAAACATGTTGTCTTATTATTGAAGTAAGTCTTTAAGTCTCCTTCATGACGTACAAAGAGAAGGTAAAATTCTCAAGTCTGACGTAAGCGGCAAATAGGTGAACATCAAAGTGATAAGCAACTGTCCGCCTTAAGAAGCGGTACTTTCTGATAAAACTACGAGACTAGTGAGTGCTTTTTTCAATACGAGCTCAATTGAGGCAGCTGCTGCTACTGCACGTGTTTCCTAAGAAAAATTTAGTAGTCTGGGTTTGGAATACTAGTAAACGGGAGAGAAACAAAATGCTATTTGTTATAAGGCTGCCAGCCATGCATTCTCGAGGCAGCAACTGTGATACGATATCACAGACATTCACTGCCCTTTTTCTTTATCCAAAAATAAGATTAGAAAAGAAAAAGAACAGATGAAAACAATGCTAAGCTTCAGAGGCATGCAAAACTTTCTATACATCGCGGTCAATCAATAGTCTCTGTGAATAAAGATATTTTGGGAACTTTGGTAATCCTCTAATCTACTAATGCTATTGATAATGTGTTTTGATCTTTCAGCTTTGTGAGTATGAAATTGATTCGATTCTCGCTGCCGAAGGTCAGCGAGCTAGTCAGATATACTAGATAATAATATCCGGCAGCCCAAAGAGCTTTGCATGCCCATCTGGCTTACGGGATGTACTAGAAGCTCAAAAGCTCCTGTGTATTTGAATAGAAGCACAATGCTGCACAAATGATGACGAGGAGCGTTGCATTAGGTCGCACACTAATATATTGATCAGCGAGCCCAATCAGGCAGCGCTCTTGAAAGTTTCCCAGAAATTAATATTTTGTATAAGATATCCATAGAGTACTGCTCTCTAGATGGTCACAAGTGGCAGGATTGGGTGGGTTGAGATTTTAGGTATTAGCCCAGCTGCTAAACATCGCGTGTTTAAACCATGCTGAGTTACGATTGATTTCATAAGGCTCTTTGCAGATAGGTTTGTTGCTTTACTGCTCTGCATGATTGTCAAGGTACCAGAGGATTGGTGAAAAATAATTTTTCAATGGATATCTGGATCCTGGAAAAATGAAATAGACTAACGCAACTAGTAGGTTTTGATGGTTAACAAGGAGAATATCCCACTAATATTTACTAAAATACGAGTAAATCGGCAGACAGAGCATAGATCAACTTTTTTGTGCCTGAAATTTATGATTTAAATTACAAACAATATATTATAATATAATATATTATTAGTAATAGTTGTAATAATAAAAATAAGAATGGTGATGCTATGAAGATTCATCTGAATCAAAGGTACAAAAAATGTCAATGCTCGGTTATCTTAAAATGCCAACTTGTATCTAACAAAAAATGAATGCTGTTTTTACATATTTGGATTATACGTATTTGCACATGTATCTTTTAGAACTTTAAAAACTAGGATATCTGGTGAAAGCTTAATCTAACAGTTTAGAGCTTCAAATTTTTATCTAAAATTATGTCTAGAACAGTCAGTTTTTGGAAATTTCTACCAAATTTTGAATTTACCTAAACCATAAGCGTGTTGCTTAACCCACTTTTCTTCTTCATGATATTTTTATGACAAAAAAATTTAGAAGCTACCAAATATACTCCATACTTGACATAGAATGAGTCTCATAGCATTTACCTGAATGCTATTTGTATGCCACGACATGATGCTGTTTAAACTACATGCTATTGATGTGCGCTTTTTGAGCACACCTAGAAAATGCTCTTGTGTTGTACATAAAAGCCTCATAATAAAATAATGCTTTGTACTATTTAACATCAACCAGAGAAAATACACCCACGCTGTTGACCCTTAACTCTATCAAGCTTATCGTGCAACCGTATGTAAACAGGCTTCATGGGCAGACTCATGCATTTGCTTGTTATAACGTTACGACTGGTCTCAGTCTATGTTTATCTAATATACGCATTTATGTACGCATCTATGCAATAGTTAAATTTTTAGCCAGTATGTAAGAATTTTAGTGAATTTTTGGTGTAAATATATAATCAACACACAGATTGGGGTTGAAAGTAATCGGCAATTTTTGCAAATGTGTCTTTATATCTTAATGGATGAAAAATGAGGCGCGAGCTGTGGAGTAATCTAATATAAAAGGATTATTATTCTTATTATTTTCATTTCTCTATAGACGAATCAAGTCCACAGTCTATAATAAACTATATAAGCTGCATTTGCAGTTAATGGTCAGCAAAAAGTTATGTAATGTTGTGTAATCAAGTACTGGCCAGTCATTTCTTTATTGTTGACACTTTTCTACTTACATTTCCTGGTTTGGGTAACCATTAAATTGCATTCACTTCAAAGTCTTCATGCGCAGAGTAGTAAAATTTGTGCAAAGATTTCATGAAGGCAACTTGACTTGACAACTTGACTTGAACTTGACAACTTGATTTGAACTTGACAACTTGACATGAACTTGACAACTTGACTTAATCTGACAACTTAACTTGAACAAATTTTGGTTCTATTTTGTACACTGTATTTTGGAATTGAGAATTCATGCAGACCACAAAGATGGTAGCGCATCTACATTTGCTCTCTGGGACCATTTACAGAGCATCTTCGACAACAAAAAACCAATAGTAATTTTGTCACAAACGCTTAACTAACCGACAGGCAGCTAGTTACCGATGCGTACTTCATTTCCTCTGTCTCAGTAAAGATAGATATAATCAATAGAGCATCTCACTGGTGCCAGCACTTTCCTACTCTTTCTAACTAGGAAATGATGACAAGTTTCATGTCTGGTCTAAAGTTGAATCTCGTGGTGCTCGCTCAAAATCGTCTGCAAATAGGCATAATTATTCGTGCTTGTAAATGTAACAGTATTTGCTGTAGAATTGTAGAAAAAATTTGTGCTAAAATTGTCTAAAACTGAAAGCTTTAAGGAGTAATACCATGATTTTGAGTGCACTACATTATTAAGTTTACTAGTAGAACATGTCTAGTAATCAACTAGTATATAAGTGTGCATGTTTTTAACAGGCTGTGAGACTTCACTGAAAAATAGAGTTTTTTTAAAGCATTACCTTGGTTGAGCAAGTACTGTGAATTGTAAGAAATTAACTTGCTCAACAACCAAAGTGAAAGTTTATCTCAATAAATCTGAACCTCGAGTTGTGACTTGCAGGTTTAAACTCTGCAACAAGCTAATCGCGGTTAAAAATAAACACTTTAAACTTGCATGATTGCGATTCGTGCACTGAGACTTTTAGAGTTGTCTTTTCTTTTGCTCTTATAATTGAACTCTACACACTAGCCATTTCTTGTGAAGAAAAATCTCGTCCCTATTAAATATTAATGGAGATTTCTTGGTAAAATTGACTATCACTAATAGATAATAAAGAAAAGCAACAGCTACCCTGATGATGAAAACAGTCCGTATAAAGAAGCTTGATCGATTGCTGTTAGCGAGACAAAGGCCAGCCGATAATTTGGTGCAAAGCCTAGTCAATAAATACAATTACCGGTTGGAGCTCAGAAAAGCTTGTAGTATTTCAATTTGAGAGTGTAGCCAAGGCAATGAAAAGGAGAAGGGAGTGAAGATAAATCATTAAGCATCTACTGGCTCATCATTAAATATCATTTAACTCAGGTTTTTTCCTTGTTAATACCTGGCTACACAAACATGAAGAAGCTTGAGGCAAGCCTAAATTTACAATTAATCGAGCTAATTCTTCTCAGACAAGATATAAATAGCAATACTTACTTACTCGCTAGTCACGAGCTTTGCTACCTATAAATATAGAGAGTTTTACAGCGGGATTGGGACAGTCTTGTGCAACTAATCAATCTAGTGAGTTGGGTGTTTGATTATATGGATATAGAGCAACCTATTTATAACACCTATTTCGCCTCGAGCACGGTTTTATCTTTCCAATATTCAATGCATTGCATATAGATTTCAGAAACTTATTTATTATATACCTAAAGATAGAAATATTTAGTCAGAGTAGATGATTGCTTAAACTGATTTCACATCAAAATGTGCTCGCAATGGCTAAGCATATTTTTTTTGCCCTCCTGAACCTAAAGAGCGGACTTCATATGGGTGCAGGATGCAGGCTCAACAATGGCATGTGCAGCGCAGTCGCCTAACACACGAGATCACACATATTGTGTTTTGCACATGCACATTTACATACTAGTAGGTTACTGTGCTTTTCTACCAGCGAATTGACTAGTTATAGTCAATGACTAGTTATAGTCAATGACTAGTTATACTCAAAATCATGATATTTATGCTTGGAGCTTTCAGTCTCAGATGATTTAAGCACAAATTTCCCCACAATTTCTGCTAGGAATGAGAAGTGTGTTTTGTCTCATGCTCAGACAATGAGCTTTTTAAGAAATAAACCTTGATTGTATCTTTACAGCACTGAGTTAAACATAAGCTCACTGAGTTAAACATAAGCTCACTGAGTTAAACATAAGTTCACTGACTTCCTGCTTGAAAAATTATAAATAGAAGACTTTAGTATCAAAAGTTGTAAACATTTTCAGGTTTGTATAAAAATGGTTAGAAATGTACAAAAATGACAAAACTTTGAAACCTTCTCTGGAATACGATATATAAATGTTTATACCCATGAACATTTATATGAGGACAGATTTTTCTGTATAAATATAGTTATACATATATGTATATGTATATATATAAAAGTTTATTTCCTAACTCTGGCTAATCTAAGTGGGTGATAATGTCTACTCAAGCTCGGGTCTTCCAACTATATTTAGGAGACCCGAGTTCCTTATATGTATATGTATATAGATATATATATATATATATATATGTTCTTGTTAGAAACACTAGTTTCGTAAAGCATAATAAAGAAAAAGCGATCAATACATAAATTTAATTTATGTAATTTAAAACTTAAATTTTGTTTTAAATAGATATAAATCTGTCTCATCAGGCAATAACATGAGAACCTACATATAATATATATAATACATTTATATATAGACGTTGTATATATATTATATGTGTTGCAGCTTTTTTTATTTGCGTCAAGAATTCTACACATTTTCATTTTCAGCCCGAACAACATTTCTAGTCTCCAACTTATTCAAAATTAGTCTAAAGATATACATTTGGTATTCGGCAAATCTTGTTAAAAGTAGGCCATATTAAATTTTTCAATATTATTTTAAAAACATCAAATTCAAGTATTTTTTATTTTGGATATTTTTAATATCCTTGAAATATTTAATGAAATGTACAGCTCTGCATTATAATACTACTGATATTGCAGTGCTCCAGCTTGTTTTAACCTTAAAACAGTTACACTGAAACAACAGTGTTGAATGTCTAGACTAGCGTTTGTGTTGAAACATTCGCTGTCAATATTGCTGTCGTGAGAAAAATTTCAAGATCATCTCAGTTATTAGATTATAAGCATACGTCTTTGGAAATGTGACTGAACTTATATTTATCTGTAATCCATTTACAAACTCAAACAAAAGTGAATAACTTGATTGACTCGCCGACTACCGCTGCCGACTGCCAGAGGACACGGATGACCTTGCTTATTAGTTTATGAATTGAGGAGAAACACTTAAAGGCCTCATCATGTGTATAACTTGTCAATAATACTCTAAGTGGCCTATTAACCAATCCCTGACTCGACATCATGACCAAGGTTTTGATGTCGAGTCACGGAGCCAGCGTCGCTGTTGATGTTATATTATGTCATCACTGCGGCATTCATGTAATTAAGTCATTATTAAAGATAAACAAAGATGGTTTAATTTGTCAACTGGTCAAATTATGAATGTTTGTTAAAAAAAAGGTATAATAACTTAATGCAGAGCTAAAGAAAGGTAGAAGACAGTACTAACCAGATGTCAGTTATTGGTAAATGTTCGCGTTGAACTGCTTTTGACCGAGTAGAGCAGAATTGACTAAAAGCTTCAAGTTCCTGTCAAAGGTTCCTGATTGAGTGCAATCTTCAGGGTCAATTCATTGAAGCAAACTCTGGTAAAAGACTAATGCTTTGAATTTTTTTTATAAATAAACAAATAAAAAACCTATGAAACTTTCATAAGTTTGCATTTAAAATAGAAACCAAACATGCTGATGTGTTTGCAAACAACTATTATGGTTTACGTATTTGTATGTGCAAATTTGTTTTTAGAACCTGGTAAACAGATTAACCATATGCTTGTATGGGCAGTCTGTTTTGTATCATGCTGGATAATTCGTTCAACCAATCAACCTTTCCCTAAACTCCATAGCATGAAGTGCCACAAAGCTGCTTGTATATTGCTAAGTTTCGATGAGGTGATGTTACGTCGAGGAAGCAATCGCATCACGGTGGTGTGCAGACCTATGTAATGAATGTTCATGGAAAACTTAGACGGATGTACAGTCCAAGCATAATCAATGAATAATGTTCTTGCAATGTCGTTTTTCTACCTCCAAGATGCAAGAGTTCAAAGCACTAAGTGTGTCAAGGGACCAATTCCTTGCTGCATCGATTTGTTTCTATATGTTGACAAACCGAGTTGTGTCGTGGATCTAACATCACCTCATGGAAATATCTATGCAACTAGATGTGAACCATGACTGTTACCTCTGGCGTGTTGATGTTAACACGCAGAGCTTATGTGTTTCAGTTACGGTGACATGACCCCAACGAGTATAATAGGCATGGTCGTAGGTGGATTATGCTCACTCAGCGGAGTGCTAGTTATCGCTCTTCCTGTTCCAGTAATTGTGTCCAACTTCTCACGAATATATAGCCAGAATCAGAGAGTCGACAAACGCAAAGCTCAGAAGGTATTGGCTAGAGTGTAGTAGTGTATCCTCCCTTCATACAAGGGACTCGCACAACCCCACCCCTTCCCACGCATGTCCCGGGCTGCATCTATTTTAGTTTATGCTGATGTTGTACCTAGACTGTTGTATGTTTTAGCTATGGAGACATGACACCTGACACAATCATGGGCAAGCTTTTTGGCAGTGTATGCTCATTGTGTGGGGTGTTGGTTATAGCCCTTCCTGTGCCCGTAATTGTTTCCAACTTCAGTAGAATTCTTAATCAGAATCAGAGGCAAGACAAAATAAAGGCCCAGAAGGTACTAATGGTAGCGTGCCGTGTTCCTGCTTACTCCACACCTGCGCGCACGCTATTCTTAGTGGTTGCTGTGTGAAACATTCAAAATCACTGTTTGTTAACCTTTTCCGCACATGTTTCCATTTCAATTTCCTATTCACGATGAGAGCTCGTACCTACTAAACAAACATCTACATGGTTTGCACTAACTACGCTGCTTTGCCTCAGGGTCCCCTTACCCCCATCCAATTGTGCACCACAATAACCCGTTAGACTGGTCAGCGAAACTGGTCAGCAAAACCGGTCAGCAAAACTGGTCAGCAAAACTGGTCAGATTTGATCTATCAGCAACATCGATAGATGTTGGTATTCATGTAGATATGCATTATATTAATCTAGTACACATTAGGAAGTAGAAGCTTCTAGTATTTTTCCCCTACTACATATTTTGTCCAACTTGTGGTATGATATAAAAGTAGAAAACATTTGGAGATCAGCCCACGTGTTCTTCTGAACTTTGGCAGTCATCAGAACATTTACAGTATAATTGAGCTGTGACCGGGAGCTCAGTATGTTTGCATTTCACAACCACCTAAAAGACAATACGGCCATATAACATTTACCTATATAATTTTTGCCTGTCTGAAATAGTGAAATGTTAAGTTTGTAAAACATTATTGTTATTATCTTATCTTCCTATATTTATTAGAAAGCGAGGTTGCATAGGATAAAGATGGCTAAACAAGCCTGTAACCACGCTTACGTTAAAGCTAAGCGCGAGATCGAAGAGGCTGAACTCAGACGACAAAATGGTCAGGCTGACTTAGATACGTCTGACAAAGATGTATTTGAAGTCCAACATCACCACCTACTCAACTGTCTGGAAAAAACTACGGTAAGAATAAAAAAGTACTTGTTTCGTTGTGAGAGGGAGAATGGAAAGGGGAAGAAAGAAAAGGAAGGAATAAAAAGAATGAGTTGAAATGAAAACAAAGAGTTCAAGTCAATATCATTTACATAAATGTTTGCAAAAATTAGGATTTGTCTAATCAACACAAACCTGCCAAACAATTACAACTCTACAAAGCATTCTTACAAAGCATTCTGTCAAGACAATGTATACACTCATTACACAACGGGCGCTTGTATATTACCGCTTTGAGTTATAGGAACCTCGTCTACGATGGCACAGGATTATAGGGTCTGACATCAGCCAATTAATTGAAAACATAATCAGGCTTCCATGAACCAGGAAAAATGATCAATTCTAAAAGCACTTGGTTATTAACGTTGTAGCTTGAACAATAGTAGCTGCCATGTTGTGCCCTTGGTACATTGCATTGCGTTGCACCGAGCTGCCTTGTAACACACAGTATTGTTGCAATGTTGCATGAGCTACATTGAATTGCATCAAACTATTGCTACTCTATGAGCACTTGTGATAAAAACTGTAACCACACTCAAGGAACATTGGAACAAACAGAAATAATTTTCTTTACATACAAATATAGCGTTAGGAGCAGATCCTCTCTTGGGATCAAATTGATTACCGTATTTAATTTTGTTATCAATAAGGACGAAAACAAAAAGTTTTCATTATTAAACAGATAAACAAGATATTCACATTCTGTTTAGGATTCAAAAATTTGGCTAGAAAGCCCAACAAAACTCTAGACAACTAATTGTGGTGAAAGACTAACGTTTCATTAAGCTCATTTTACTGCCATGATTGCTATCAGCCAAGTTCAAAAGCAAAGATTCCTCAGTAAACTAGGACAAGGTTATTGATTAGAGCAGCTCTAACAGAAAACAGTCGATGAAAGGACTGTCAGAAGTGAACCGTGGGAAAAGCTATATGAGTCATTGTTATTTGGAAGCCTGACAGTCAAGCTCAATGAATCTTTTAAGAGTTGGAGTCGGGGGCACTTGCTTATGGCTAACAATGTAGCAGGTTTTTGATGTTTAAAAGCAGCATTGAAAGGGTGGTGGGAAATGCCGTTTAGGAGGTGACTTTTAAGTTGTCACTCTATCCATACTTTTGATGACTGTTTTGGATGAATCTGAGATGCTATTGGCTCTACAAGGCCTGTAAAAGGATTTGAAAAATGCTGGGAGGAGAATGCTGTGTTGTCAAATACTTTTGGAGAAATGGAAATGCTTGAGATTCAGTCACTGCCATTAGAAGGCAAACTGTCACCTTATTGGTTAAATGGTTTAAAACTGGTAACTCGCGTTAACAACCCTGCAGTAAGAAAATACAAAAGTACAGAGCATAATTAAGGCAAAGAGGCCATATTGCATAGAAACAAGAAATAAAGGAGAGAAGTCATCATAGAACGGAAAAATAGTGTATACTTCATTACATTTATCTATGGAAAATCTGCAAACTAAAAACAACTATTGAAACAAAAAACCAAACACCTTTTCAACCAAAAACAAATTCACCTTTGTCAGCGAGGGTATTTATATGAGAGGAACAGAGCTTCATACCTCCCTCATGCAGTACATATATGAAGTCACAGCAATACATTTGCAAGAAAATTTCAAAGGCAGTTAACATTGTTTTAGGAGCATCGACTACAGTCATATGGACTGAATCAACCAATTGAAAATACAGAGCCGATCCAATTTATACATTCACTAATACCTTAGTTTAGAGAAATGTAAAAATCTTTAACCCAAAAGATAAAAATTCTTATGCGTGCTCTAGCAAACTACTGATCAAACTTGGTTTTGTTAGTTGTCTTGGCTAGTAATAGAAATAAAAGTAACAGTAATAGAAAGTATTGCTCAACATCATCGTTCTAAATAGGAGTAAACATTGATTACTACCCACTCGGGGCTACATCTATGTAAAAAAGTTTTAAAGTCTGACGTTAAAATACACCAACACGCTCTTAGTCTATAAATGTTATCTTTAAAGACTGTTATGGAAGGCTGATTGTTATTATTTACAATTATTACCTCGTGGTTAGAATTTCATTTGGTTAGCTTGCATTTGTAATAGTTTTACTATTCATGATTCTACATATACTACAGCTATTGTGATGTTGAGCAGCCATCTACTTAAATATTATAACACTAGATGAATGCCTGGCATTTCTTGAGTAATAAAAGTCTTTGCACAGAAAATTGATTTTTATTTAAAATATAACAACAGTTACCATTTTAACTTTCAAATTTTATATCATGAAAAAAGTGTTTTGTGCAGTTTAAATAAATTAAGAAAAAAATAAAATAATAGTTGGACCATTCATGTAACATTGAACCATTCCGGTGGCTGCACATGTACGTCTATACTCCGTAAATATGAAAGGAAAATGAACCATTACACAGACCCCTTACTAAAAATTGAGAAAAATTGGAGACACTATAGTTGACTGCTTTACGTTTTTTGTGGTAAATGATATTGACAATTGAGGATTCCTAGCCTTAAGCAAGCTAATCAATATCTAAGTATTTATATTTAATTATCAGTTACAATTCATACTGATTGACTGTCAGTAACAATTCATACTGATTGACTGTCAGTTACAATTCATACTGATTGACTGTCAGTAACAGCTCATACTGATTGACTGTCAGTAACAACTCATACTGATTGACTGTCAGTAACAATTCATACTGATTGACTGTCAGTAACAACTCATACTGATTGACTGTCAGTAACAATTCATACTGATTGACTGTCAGTAACAGCTCATACTGATTGACTGTCAGTAACAACTCATACTGATTGACTGTCAGTAACAACTCATACTGATTGACTGTCTGTAACAACTCATACTGATTGACTGTCAGTAACAATTCATACTGATTGACTGTCAGTAACAATTCATACTGATTGACTGTCAGTAACAATTCATACTAATTGACTGTCAGTTACAGTTCATACTGATTGACTGTCAGTAACAATTCATACTGATTGACTGTCAGTAACAATTCATGCTGATTGACTGTCAGTAACAATTCATGCTGATTGACTGTCAGTAACAATTCATACTGATTGACTGTCAGTAACAGCTCATACTGATTGACTGTCAGTAACAACTCATACTGATTGACTGTCAGTAACAATTCATACTGATTGACTGTCAGTAACAGCTCATACTGATTGACTGTCAGTAACAGCTCATACTGATTGACTGTCAGTAACAACTCATACTGATTGACTGTCAGTAACAACTCATACTGATTGACTGTCTGTAACAACTCATAATGATTGACTGTCAGTAACAATTCATACTGATTGACTGTCAGTTACAATTCATACTGATTGACTGTCAGTAACATCTCATACTGATTGACTGTCAGTAACAATTCATGCTGATTGACTGTCAGTTACAATTCATGCTGATTGACTGTCAGTTACAATTCATGCTGATTGACTGTCAGTTACAATTCATGCTGATTGACTGTCAGTAACAGCTCATACTGATTGACTGTCAGTAACAATTCATACTGATTGACTGTCAGTTACAATTCATGCTGATTGACTGTCAGTAACAGCTAATACTGATTGACTGTCAATAACAACTCATACTGATTGACTGTCAGTAACAATTCATACTGATTGACTGTCAGTTACAATTCATACTGATTGACTGTCAGTAACAATTCATACTGATTGACTGTCAGTAACAGCTCATACTGATTGACTGTCAGTAACAGCTCATACTGATTGACTGTCAGTAACAACTCATACTGATTGACTGTCAGTAACAATTCATGCTGATTGACTGTCAGTAACAGCTAATACTGATTGACTGTCAATAACAACTCATACTGATTGACTGTCAGTAACAATTCATGCTGATTGACTGTCAGTAACAATTCATACTGATTGACTGTCAGTTACAATTCATACTGATTGACTGTCAGTAACATCTCATACTGATTGACTGTCAGTAACAATTCATGCTGATTGACTGTCAGTTACAATTCATGCTGATTGACTGTCAGTTACAATTCATGCTGATTGACTGTCAGTTACAATTCATGCTGATTGACTGTCAGTAACAGCTCATACTGATTGACTGTCAGTAACAATTCATACTGATTGACTGTCAGTTACAATTCATGCTGATTGACTGTCAGTAACAGCTAATACTGATTGACTGTCAATAACAACTCATACTGATTGACTGTCAGTAACAATTCATACTGATTGACTGTCAGTTACAATTCATACTGATTGACTGTCAGTAACAATTCATACTGATTGACTGTCAGTAACAGCTCATACTGATTGACTGTCAGTAACAGCTCATACTGATTGACTGTCAGTAACAACTCATACTGATTGACTGTCAGTAACAATTCATGCTGATTGACTGTCAGTAACAGCTAATACTGATTGACTGTCAATAACAACTCATACTGATTGACTGTCAGTAACAATTCATACTGATTGACTGTCAGTTACAATTCATACTGATTGACTGTCAGTTACAATTCATACTGATTGACTGTCAGTAACAGCTCATACTGATTGACTGTCAGTAACAGCTCATACTGATTGACTGTCAGTAACAACTCATACTGATTGACTGTCAGTAACAATTCATGCTGATTGACTGTCAGTTACAATTCATGCTGATTGACTGTCAGTTACAATTCATACTGATTGACTGTCAGTAACATCTCATACTGATTGACTGTCAGTAACAATTCATGCTGATTGACTGTCAGTTACAATTCATGCTGATTGACTGTCAGTTACAATTCATGCTGATTGACTGTCAGTTACAATTCATGCTGATTGACTGTCAGTAACAGCTCATACTGATTGACTGTCAGTAACAATTCATACTGATTGACTGTCAGTTACAATTCATGCTGATTGACTGTCAGTAACAACTCATACTGATTGACTGTCAGTAACAACTCATACTGATTGACTGTCTGTAACAACTCATACTGATTGACTGTCAGTAACAATTCATACTGATTGACTGTCAGTAACAATTCATACTGATTGACTGTCAGTAACAATTCATACTAATTGACTGTCAGTTACAGTTCATACTGATTGACTGTCAGTAACAATTCATACTGATTGACTGTCAGTAACAATTCATGCTGATTGACTGTCAGTTACAATTCATACTGATTGACTGTCAGTTACAATTCATGCTGATTGACTGTCAGTAACAGCTCATACTGATTGACTGTCAGTAACAATTCATACTGATTGACTGTCAGTTACAATTCATGCTGATTGACTGTCAGTAACAGCTCATACTGATTGACTGTCAGTAACAGCTCATACTGATTGACTGTCAGTAACAACTCATACTGATTGACTGTCAGTAACAATTCATGCTGATTGACTGTCAGTTACAATTCATGCTGATTGACTGTCAGTTACAATTCATACTGATTGACTGTCAGTAACAACTCATACTGATTGACTGTCAGTAACAATTCATACTGATTGACTGTCAGTAACAATTCATACTGATTGACTGTCAGTTACAATTCATACTGATTGACTGTCAATTACAACTCATACTGATTGACTGTCAGTTACAATTCATGCTGATTGACTGTCAGTAACAGCTCATACTGATTGACTGTCAGTAACAATTCATACTGATTGACTGTCAGAAACATTCATGCTGATTGACTGTCAGTAACAGCTAATACTGATTGACTGTCAATAACAACTCATACTGATTGACTGTCAGTAACAATTCATACTGATTGACTGTCGATTACAGTTCAGTTCACGTATGCTAATGTGTCGGTTCACCTTACTGTTATAATGCTGTTTTCTCTTAGCAGTATGATTATTTTTGTGCACTGACTATTCAATGTTCAGCCTCATAAACTCACATACATAGTATTTACACCATGACTTCATTCATTTTGATGACAACAGAATTTAAGGTGGTACAAGCGGTGAGCTCCATCAACAAATTTGTAATAAATAACTTTATTAAATGTTTTTGATATAATTGTAAGTCTATAAAATATACTTGATATTATAAAGTGTAAAATATGGTGGCTTTAACAACCTTCTTCTCTCCGTTCGACTTGAAAGTACTCAAACTATGATACTCGTTTGTACTGAGACTATTAAACTTAGTTTAGCTAAGTCTCTGATCAACTCAACAATTATGCCTACAACAAGCTCGCTTCTGTTTGTAGAATGTTGCATTCACGGAAGACAGGCCTACGTGTTTGGAAGGAGAAGCAAACAAGATATCACATACTCCACCTTTGTCTCCGCATGACTCGCTCGCTTCGCTAACCAGCAAGAGCTGCTGCGGACGCAAACGCCGAATGCCGCTTTCGTCCAGTTGCAGTGTGAGTCTTAATTATTGTGATCATTTCATTTGAAAAATCTTGTTAGTGTCATACAACTTTTACAGCAAAACTAAAGTGAATCATTACGTGGACTGAGCCCTATATACTAGTAGTATTGACAAGAATACTGATTAGCTATGAGAAGACTATTCCAATAGCACCTATCTGGCAATAATTACATTTTATACTAAATCTTCAGGAAGATACCAGTTAAAATGAAAATGCAATATCATGTTCAATAAACAAAACCTTTAAGTTTAATGAAGAATTGTGTGAAATAATAAAAAAAGTTTTTGTAAAAATTATTTGATTGAATTACTGAAATGAAAACCAATGTTTTTACTCATTTATTCTTTGTTGTTAAACTTGCAACTAGACCTTGACAATGTTTGTGGGCTTATTTATATTTACTGTAGTTTGAGCATAGCACCAATGATATACAGTCCCCACAAAGGACTGGATGTCATTGATAGTACTGACTCTTTGCAGGATTATTCATGTTGAGGACAAAAGATTATAATTAAAGTATCGACGAATATCTAATCAAAATAAGAATTTTTAAATAATCAAAATTATTTTTTGCCACTATAGTAAAACTTACCTCATGCTATGGTAGCAATAGTAATTGTTGTGTCTATTGTTGTGTCTATTGTTGTGTCTATTGTTGTGTCTATTGTTGTGTCTATTGTTGTGTCTATTGTTGTGTCTATTGTTGTGTCTATTGTTGTGTCTATTGTAATAAGCTATGGGACTGCTAGTTTATGTTTAAAAATCAAAATCAGTCAAGTTATTCATGCAATAATTTAGATCATGAACAACATATGACAAATGATAGCAAAGCTGTTTGCTTATAACCGATTTCAAACATTTGAAGCATTTGCAACAACTGTACTTGATTTGAGTGAAGTGGATACGAGTGCGGTCATTGGTAAAGGAGATGATCCAATTCAAGTTACTCTCACTCTCCATCTGATGTTTTTATTTAAAATATAACAACTTCAAAAACGGGAGTCGGCTATTCTCCACATGGTCATAGACTGCAACTGTGATGGTCAGAAGTTGTATTATAAATGCACATGCGCATTGTTTATATTTGCGTATATACAGTTTACAACCTGCCCAAATTTGGCTACATTAAAGTTTGCCTCTTTGCAAAGTTTCATTGATTGCTTGTAGAAAAAGGAAGCAAATGATATTGGTGGAGAATTATCCGATGTTAAGATTATGAGAGAGGGAGACGACTCTGCTGACAATGGACACAATCACTACTCGCACAGATCAAGTCCACAGATAATCACGAACAACAATAGACGTCTAGGACATTCTAGCAATGACAACACAAATGCTGAACTCCATATGTCTATGCTGTGATAATATGAGAAAATGAAGCTCTTCTTCACTTACAAACCCGTCTCTTCCATTCAAGCATCCAGCTACCTCCTCTCAAGTTGAATAGACTATTCAAGTTCTGACATTACATAAAGCAAAAGGAACAACTTTTTGAGCTCCTTCAAGAATAATACTCTATACGAGAGCAAGTTCTGTGAACTTGGGATGCGATTCAGAAGCTAAGAAAGACCGCTATGCATGTGCTAACAACTCCCCAAGTTTTGTGTAGTTTTCTATGAAAACCCAAAAACTGCTATTACAACCTTCAAAATAGAGTTGGACTCTATGAACATGTATGGTCTCGGAGACTGTCTGTTATTGACCAAAGTTTCTGGAAATAGCGATTGTCGGCTAGCCTTGGCACCCCACACATGCATCTCTGAATGTCGGCTAGCCTTGGCACCCCACATGCATCTCTGTTGTACTAGACTAGTGCATTCTTTTGAACTACTCATTTAGGAAGTGAACTACATACTACTATTAACCATTTGAAACTGTTTTTTATGTAGTGTGTTGATGTAACTGCAGAGATATTTTGCTGCAATGGTCATTTTAGCAGCCTGTACAAAAAGCCGCCGTGTACATTGCAGAATTTTTTATAAAGTTAGAAAGCACAAAATATTACTTTAAAGTAAAAACTAATGGCTCGGTTGAGTGGTTACGGTGCTTGCACGATATTGACGAGACGAGTTGATGCTATATTTATATTTATTAGGCCAATAATAGCATTGCTAGCCGCCATATTTGATCATAAGCTGTGTGTCAACTTGCAGAAATGCGCTCATCATCATCATCATCTTTCGGAGCTAGTCTCTGCCTTAACCACAGGTGTCCTTTAGCGGGATATTGCCGAGGCCGGGCTGTAGTCTACGCACACAAAAAAACAACAAAGGTCCACGTAGTTATGAGCAAAAACAAATGTATCCACCCAAGTATCTCACCAATCCGATGAGCAGCACACACAAAAACTAAACCAATCGACAGAGCTACCCATCATGTCAAAATATTCCAAGTTTCAATTCATGTCTTGCACAACTCACCTTATGGTTTTTCAAAACTTGTCCCAAAGTCCCTATTAATTTGAGACTGTCCAATTGCTGTTTTAGAAATAGTCGCCGCTAGCCTAACCTAACGTCTTAATTCAACATCTCAGTAACTATCGGAGCATTGCTGAGTGCTCCCGAACTTTTTGATTCCCTCTTTTAGCAATGCCCCGATAGTTAAGAAACTTGGAATATTTTGACATGATGGGTGGCTCTTTCGATTGGTTTAGTTTTTGTGTGTGCTGCTCATCAGATTGGTGAGATACTTGGGTGGATACTTTTGTTTTTGCTCATAACTGCATGGACCTTTGTTGTTTTTTGTGTGTGTAGATTATGGCCTGGCCTCGGCTTCCGCAATATCCCGCTAAAGGACACCTGTGGCCTTAACAGAGATGTTTCATAAGGTAACTTTTGTCAGCCTGAAGCACACATACAGCATATTGCAGAGTAGAAACCTTGAAACATACTGGAACTTAACATACTGGAATTTGTTTTGAAGTCCTTCAATTAACAACAAGTAGGGTGCAGCTGATAGATCAGGATTCACTTGTTCGAGTCACACAACTAGTAGAAATCGACCAAGTTTCTATAGTTACTAAGTATTTAGTAAAACCGCAAAACTTTAGAACATGCATCTGGGGAGTTAGTACAGTCCCATGATGAGATGGTCAACAACGCCCCTAGAATAATAAACTTTTGGGGACAACCTCTCTCTTTTGTTTGTTTTTGGTTTATTTGTTTTATTTTACATTAAATCATGACATAATAAGATTATAGACAATTAAGATGCAATGTGGGCCCATATGCACAGTAGCATGGCTATTCGAGGGGCAAAGCCCGAGTTAACAGGTGAGATTGATTGTCTATGAAAAAAACATGGTTGTCTAAGCAATAGAAATTGGAGCAAATCTATCCCAGAGAATCCAGCAAGTACTGCTTTAAAGCAGCTCTAAAAGCATCATGACTACCAATTTTCCTTAGTAAAATTGGCAAGGAATTCCATGCTGATGACACAATAGGCAACCCGTCTATGGCCACAAGCAGAGGAGGAGAGTGGAAGAGGTAATGAAAATAAGAAATAACGAGTGTTATAATGTGTTGACAAGTTAGTTTGAGATTTAAATTGTGTGAAGGCTAAAAGACATATTTTTAGTTAGTTGCTGTATAGGGAAAACACGAGATCTTTTAAACAAAGGAGTTTTTATGATATATTATTCTCAGCAATCGCTTCTGGTTGACTAAAATTTTGTTTAGGTAGCTCATTGGAGCATTTCCCCATGCTTAAACTAAGCAATAAACTATTTTACTGTTAATTAGAGTATTATATAAAGCAAAAGAGGCATTTTTGGTACTATCAAGGAGACTTGGTAAATAAGTCCCAAGCTTTGTCGCAGTTGTTTCCTCAATAGTTTTATGTGTCTTGACCAGTTTAGTGTACTATCTATTGTAAAGCCTAAAAATTTTATGCTATCAGTCATTAGTATGTTTTGTCTATTCATTGAAATGTTTTCTGTTAATCAAAATTTATTTTGTGGATTTTGAAAAACTATGAAATTGGTCTTGTTAACATTCAATGTTAGTTTGGTTTGGTCACACCAATTTGTTATCGCATTTAATTCTTTGTTAATTATAGCTATATTTTTATTCAAGTTTTTAGCAGTATAAAATAAGTTAGTATCATCAGCAAACAAAATTGTTTTAAACTTATCAGTACTCTTTACAAGATCATTCATATATAACAAAAAGAGTGTTAGTCCAAGGATGAGTCCTTGGGGGTACTCCACATTTAATTACTAAATGTTGGGATACTTTCTGAGATATTATAACTCTTTGAAGACGATTTGATAAATAATTTTGAATTAATTTTAAGCTTGATTGAGAAAAATGTATTTGCTTAAGCTTATATATCAAAATAGCAAATGGAAATCTATTGTATCAAAAGACTTTGAGAAGTCAATGACAATACCTAAAACAGATAGACTATAATTGTTTAAAGCTGTAAGTGTATTGTTTGTAAATTCTATCAATGCTTCACGAGTTCCTATCCCCTTTTGATATCCAATATGAGATTCTGCAATGTTTTCTTTAATAATGTAGTTATGGATTTGTTGGTTAATAAGATGCTCAAAGATTTTTGAGAAAACCGGCATAATAGAAATAGTCTATAGTTATTAGATAGCAGCTTATTGCCTTTGTTTTTAAATATAGGTAAAACTTTAGCGCATTTCATTTTTGTGGAAAAACACACTGCTTTATGCTCATGTTGAATATGTAGGCCAAAGATTTTGATAATTCAAGTGAACATGCTTTCACTAATTTCGCTGGAATTCCATCTATGCCTTCTGCTTTGTGTTCATTTAGATTTGCAACAACTGTCTGAACAGTACACTCATGAACTTTCACAAAATTAAAATCTGCGTACCTATTTATCCCTGAAGCTTGATGCTCTATATTGGTACTAGAAAAAGCTTGCGCAAGCCTGGCTCGTATTTCTGTAAAATAAGTGTTACATTCTGTAGCTATTTGTTTGTCATTCCATTGTTTTGTCTTTCGACACCATTTTAGCGGCCACTGTGCTAATGTAAGAAGACTGCATAAGCTGATACCCACACCCACGAACGTGCGATACAATAAAATTCTGCCTCAGTCATGAACAACGTATGTCAAAGCTGTCTGCCTTAAAACAGATTTTGAGGTATATGCAACCCCTATAATTGATTTGACTGCGACCTTTACCCAGTTTATAACAAATTTAGGCAGAGTGAACCATGCGATGCAGACAATAGAGGAAATACAATATGTGAGAATATACGGTTTAATTATCTTAAAACCTACGGATCAACGTAGAGCTAACCATAAGCGTTAGGCAAAGAATTGCAGCTAAAAATTAGCTACAGAAAACAATTAAAAAGCATGATTAGCACCAAAATAAAAACATCATCTCTTATTGGCAAAATGTTGAAAAGGATCGTCTGTTATGAATATAAATCTTTTTAAAAATAAAATTCAATTAAGACACGACATTGCAGAGGCTGACAACTCCGTGTTGACGGGAATAAGAGCTAAAGACATCATTGGAGAAGAGTGGTGAGCTTGAGCACACCAGACATGTCGGCGGCGAGACAAGTGTCAGTATCCATGGCAGCCCAGTCTACGGCAACGACGGGAGAGCCATGACCTCCGAGCAGCAGACTACGTTTCACCTCACCGTCCACTATCTTTAGAAGAGAACAATAACAATCAAAAAGCAATAATAATCGTTATGCATGCAAGCTCAACAGGCAATGTTGCGCTATTAGATCTTTCACAATAACACATGTTATCAATGTTTGAAACACTATTTAGATCGGTCTCTCAGTAAGTTATTCAAAAAGAGTTTTTGAATAATTCCTGAATAATTACTAGTGTAATTATATGCTAGACTAATAATAAAATAATTATATACCTAGTAACCTGCACTAACTATATTATATACCTAGTAACCTGCATTAACCATATTATATACCTAGTAACCTGCACTAACTATATTATATACCCAGTAACCTGCACTAACTATATTATATACCTAGTAACCTGCACTAACTATATTATATACCTAGTAACCTGCACTAACTATATTATATACCTAGTAACCTGCACTAACTATATTATATACCTAGTAACCTGCACTAACTATATTATATACCTAGTAACCTGCACTAACTATATTATATACCTAGTAACCTGCACTAACTATATTACATACCTAGTAACCTGCACTAACTATATTATATACCTAATAACCTGCACTAACTATATTATATACCTAGTAACCTGCACTAACTATATTATATACCTAGTAACCTGCACTAACTATATTATATACTTAGTAACCTGCACTAACTATATTATATACCTAGTAACCTGCACTAACTATATTATATACCTAGTAACCTGCACTAACTATATTATATACCTAGTAACCTGCACTAACTATATTATATACCTAGTAACCTGCACTAACTATATTATATACCTAGTAACCTGCACTAACTATATTATATACCTAGTAACCTGCACTAACTATATTATATACCTAATAACCTGCACTAACTATATTATATACCTAGTAACCTGCACTAACTATATTATATACCTAATAACCTGCACTAACTATATTATATACCTAGTAACCTGCACTAACTATATTATATACCTAGTAACCTGCACTAACTATATTATATACCTAATAACCTGTACTAACTATGTTATATACCTAGTAACCTGCACTAACTATATTATATACCTAGTAACCTGCACTAGCTATATTATTTACCTAGTAACCTGCACTAACCATTTAGCATTAGTTGATGAGTATTTGCACAATTGGAGAACCAAGTGCTAAACGTGCCCAAATCAGACTATAAAAAGTTGGTTTGTAGAATTTAAGAACCGTCCAATTAATTTTTGTAATTTTTCATGTTAGAATTGCTTCAGACTATCAAAATTTTTTAAAAAGTCAAAAAGATTCGATGAAATATACTTAACCATAAATTAAATATACTTAACAACTTCACAACTTAACTTTGTAAAATATGTGACTTGAGCACCTTTAACACAAAGTTTTTTAAAGACAAAAAACTTGAAACATCCAGAAATTAAATTAAGGTTTTTTCCTATCACAACATTCCTTTCATTCTGCCTGAAATCGTTGGAAGTGAGCTTCCTTATATGTTATTCATGCCCTTAAAGTTATCAGGCCCTCATAAGCCGTGACCACCCCTCCACTATCAATAGTAACTAGGAAATACATAATCATTGGAAACAATTCATGGAGACTGGAACTATTCATAGAAACAATGAGCCATAAAAGCTTTGTGCTTAAAAATATGCGGCTCTCTAGAGGTTAGCCTTTGATGATTTACACCAGACACAAAGTAAGGAGCAAGATGCAAGCTCACTACTTATCCATCACAGAAGTTCACCAATAACACGCAATATCAAATAGAAATATTACAGGAGTGATAACCCTATCCAGTCTCATCAATATATCTCATTGAAACACTGAATTAATCACTATATATCAATATCAGTGTTTGTTTGTCAATCTCATTTTCAATCTGTCATTCATCTATCCAGTTATAGCAATAAAGTTATAGAAACGAAAATCCACTTCGCACTGGATTTGAACTCGGAACTTCCAGTTTTGCAGACAGGCGTACTATCAGTTACCCGACATTACGCTAACCAACCAACTGACTGCACTATGGAATATGTGCACATCATACTTATTACACCCGCCAAGCTTCAATGCTGATTGGTTAAAATAGCGTGCATCAACTAGGATGCTTGAAGATCATGATTGCGTGAGAGATCATGACGCAATCTTTTTTTCCTAACGCTGGCTTCAGAGGGACGAACACGGCTACTATTATAATAAAAATTTAGACCAGCTTAAGTTACTCAAATTCATGGGGTAAAGAAACTTAGCCAATCAAAATATATTTTCTAAGCAAAAACTTTGTTTATTACCCGGTGCAACGCCGGGCATTCAGCTCGTTGTATATACAAATAAATGGCTATAGGAATATACTGGAAGTCACACAGCGAGTCTTGTTCTTTCTAAACCAACATATTTTATCATGTGATGTCCACTAACTAAGTTGAACAAAGTTTCAAAGGGTGTTACTTCATACGGACATCAGCTCTGCACAGACCTTGTATATGAGGGCGCTTGTCTTGTAGCAGCTCAGAAAATGTGTGTTGGATGGGTTGAGAGCGAATACTTTATCTTTTGGTGTTTGAATCTGCTTGTGGGAATTTTGCTGGAGGACATACGGCCCAGCTGCTCCGTCATGCAACGAAAATGACTGATACAGCCTACCACTCGATAAGTTCCACTGTGAAACCTGTTCAGAAATAGAAAAGTTACCAACTTTCTGCAATACTACTCCAAGACTACACTAGATGGTGCACTTGAGGATGGCCACTGTAAGAACTACAGGTGCAAAATCTCACTAGTTGAACATGAACAAAATGTTATCTAGTGTGATTAGCAGAGCCCAGTTTCCAACACACGTTGGACCAAACAAATAAGGAGCCGTTATAATTTTTATAAAACTTGCTTCAAAAATGTACTGTTTCTAATTTTTGTAGTATCATCAACATGTCTTTACATGACGATAATATGTAAACTGATAGAAATGATAACAATTATATACCGTACTTCTATAAATAAGTGAGTTAAGAAAGCTAATGTGAGAAAGGTTAGACTGCAACTAAAGTGCTGCATAATAAATACATAACAAGAAATATGCACCGTATTATCACTGTCTATTGTGAAGCAAGACAGTCCATCATGAGATAGCTGCATGTTATAGATTTTTCCAGAGTGAGCTTTCCATGTCTTTATAGCTTTGACTTGCCTCACATCTGCAATCATTACCATAGGACCATTATTAGATCTTGTAATAGGAAAGTTTGACCTAAATAAGAGGAGTTATGCTCCCATATGTATCTCAACGAGCTATAGTCTACATACTAAAGAAACCAGTTTTACCAGACAAATAAAATTTTACAAAAATGAAACCCGGGTAGTTTTTTGTGCATTTAACTTTAATAAGAGTGCATAGCTCCTAATGGACATCGGCTAGGAGTTATGTAAAGGGATACACGTAAGGCTTTCGAATTCCGATTGTGCACCTCACAATTGTAGGAGAGTTACAATACTTTATACCTTTATTGAGTACCTGTTCCGTTGACAGTAAATAAGCGTAAGGTTGGTGACACGCCTTTTTAAAAACTGTGGGCCGAGACCTTTGCAAATACAGTCAAACATGGAGAACTCGAACTTCACGGGACCGAGCAAAAGTGTTCGAATTATCAGAGCGTTCAAGTTATCAGAGCACTGTCACAAGTGCATGTATTTAACAAAAGATACATGTACATATACAAACTATAATATAAATCAAAAGCACAAATGGCTTGTTTCAAATTAAATGCTTCTAATGTAAAGTTTAAAACGTTTTCATGAAAAAGTATAGAGATTTTTCTATCACTTGAGATTGGTTTGTTGTTTGAGGTGATGTTATTGCCAGGACGTTTTTCAGATTGACATTGGCAAAACTTGATCGTTGTTGAAATGCTCAAAAGAAAAGACATTTTTTTCTTTTGGGGTTTTACCCACGATCAATTTTGCCGTTTTTTCTTGAAGTTTATGCAGATTACCTTACTTTACCTGGGATTCGTTAAGAGCAACACTCCGAGGCAGTTCAATTAGAAGTTTTACGAGGTTTTACGGTACATTCTATATCACTCACGCTTTTTTAATAGATACTTATTGAATGTACACACGTATTCTGTGTTTAGGTCAAACGATGAATAGTTTTTTGTAGCTCAGACAACGTATACGTTTAATTACAACATTTTTAAGACGTTTTAAACATTCAACATTCCGACGTTGATTCAACACGGAATCAACGTCGGAAAACTATTCATCACGGGCTAGCCGGGTCACGCACTCAAGGATTTTCGCCATGCACATACAAAACAACATGCGATTTTTGTTTTGTATGTGCGTGGCGAAAATCCTTGCGCGCGTGACCCGGCTAGCCCGTGCTATTCATCGTATCGCAGTATAAATCAAATTTCACCAAAGTTTTAGAAAAGTCGTTGACAAAAATATTTTGCCGATGGTGGTAATAACGACGCTTATGAATTACAAAAAGATGAAGTTTACCTCTATGGCTTTGAATAAAGTGATTTTCTAAAGCGATAACAACCGTTTCGGTAGCCGTTGGGCAAAAAAACAGTTCGAATTAACAGTGTTGAGTTCGAGTTATCTATAGCAATTTATCATTACATGGGAACGAACCAAAGGAAATGTTCGAATTAACCATGTGTTCGAGCTATCCGTGGACGAGTTATCCATGTTTGACTGTAGTTAAATATTAAATCCAAAACCAATAGAAAAGCTGTGACGATAGATCTTTATAACTATTTTAATGTTTGTTAAGCTATGATAATTAAACATTTGCTTATAAGAGGTTTAATGTCTACCAAAGTGTTCAAGTACACTCATTCACAGGTCATCAATAGAGTAATTGCTATATTGGTTACGTATCTTTTAAAGTGGCATATAGAAGATAACTCCCATGTTTATTGTTACCCATAGTACTAAACAAATGCTTATTGTGAACCCCGTTATAGGACGGATATTTCTGGCTATTTTATCTATGCATCCCTCTATACTGCATGAAGGTACCCCTCTATACTGCATGAAGATACCCTTCTATACTGCATGAAGGTACCCCTCTATACTGCACGAAGGTACCCCTCTATACTGCACGAAGGTACCCCTCTATACTGAATGAAGGTACCCCTCTATACTGCATGAAGGTACCCCTCTATACTGCATGAAGGTACCCCTCTATACTGCATGAAGGTACCCCTCTAAACTGCATGAAGGTACCCCTCTATACTGCATGAAGGTACCCCTCTATACTGCATGAAGGTACCCCTCTATACTGCATGAAGGTACCCTCTATACTGCATGAAGGTACCCTCTATACTGCAAGAAGGTACCCCTCTATACTGCATGAAGGTACCCCTCTATACTGCCTGAAGGTATCCCTCTATACCGGATGAAGGTACCCCTCTATACTGTATGAAGGTACCCCTCTATACTGCATAACGGTACCCCTCTATACCGCATGAAGGTACCCCTCTATACTGCATGAAGGTAGGGTATTTATGATAAAAATAGAACTAATTGCTGGCAGATTGGTAAAAGCTGCGTATAGGATTTACGGGTACCCTACTAACAATAGATATGTTTTAGATATTTTGTGATGCTAGGTTTTGTCTCTCTAGAGAATGCGAAAGAAATCCAACAGCACCCTAAGTGAGTAGGTGACAGCATTGAGAGATCACAGAAACATACACAACGAGTTCATGTTGTCTCACTAGTTAGCAGTCTCCCATCTACAAACTACAGCTTGGCATAATTCCAACAACTTTCATGCTTTACTCCAGCTTTCAATCAGCCTCTTTGAGTGATTTTTACTGAATGATCTAGATTGAGACCCCTCAAACTGTTGACTGTCATACTGAAACAAGATGTCGACCCACCATACTTTGACTTCTTATCACTCTGGAAACTAGGTAAAATGACTCACCAAATATCTTAAGGGTTCCATCCACACAGCCAGCCAGCAGATTGTTTCCATAATTAAAATACTCAACTGACTGGATAGCCTGGTCCTCCATGCAGAACTATGCAAAGAGACGAGAGTTGTGCACTCGCTGCATTATACCAAGGATAAACGCACAGGGCACCGCCTAGACACACATGTTTACTCGCAACGATTAATTAGGCATGGAAACAAAAAGACAATGCAAGAACTAGTATAAGTGGTGTTAAAAGCCATTCCTAACACCAAGTCCATTCCTTCTGGATAGTTGACATCAGAAGTGAAAAAGCCTTCACGCGGTGAACTGATAAAGTGCCTTTAGTAAACATCTTACCGACAAGAATACTCTGGTGCCACTCTAACCTACCTGTCGCGTGCCTGTTGCTATGCTGCAAATACTCAACAGTCCAGAGCTTGTTCCATTTACTAACGTTGAACACACAAAGTTATGTCCAATCAGGTCAACTGATAGGTCGGAAATTCTGCAGAACAAAACATGCGTATAGATAAACTATGACGTGTTTCTATATGTACCAACAGTCTTCATCTATATTTACTCAGTAAAATTATAATAACACAGTTGGATGCTTACAACAGGAATTAGAGTACAACTTTAAACAAAAGATTTGTATGCCAACCTACATCTGAAGTTGTTGCTTGTATTTTAGGTGCATGAATACAGCAGTCCAAACAGTTATACAAGCAGCAGGCAGCATTGAACTGCTGATCCTCAAAACATGATTGGTGTCTTTTATTCATAGCATAAAAAGCTAAGGGAACTTCCTGTCAGTATAAATGTCCATGGTAACTAATTGTTTCAGTGTAATTGATAGACACAATGAGCTTACTTTGTGTTTGACAAGCCTTCTGCTACTTTGATATCTACTAGAGATCGTTTCGTAGACGTCTCATATATCTTCACCATGTCTGGCTTTGCACCAATTAGCAGCTACAAAATGTGACAGAACGAAAGCATAACTTCATCAGCTGACATTAGCTATATTATACTTGAACCTCGCTAACAAACAACCTTTAATACGTACAAACTTGTTCTAGAGTGTTTATCAAGTGAAAGTATGTTTTTAGGATTTTAGGTCACTTATCTCCTGGCCACTTACCTCCCCTCAACCTTATACTCCCTGGTCACATACCCCCTAGGCTATATACCCCCAAGTCAATACCCCCACCCCGCATAACACATAATACAGTTTTTTAAATCAGTTAATTTTTGGTTTAAATCACATGAACCACTTGCTAATTTGTCATGGTTTAATTAATAGTTCATAATGAATAATTAAAAAAAAAAACACTTAAAAATAAATGCATTTATTTACAAACTAATCATGAAATTTTATTTTAATACAAACAGATAGTAATTTACATGTATTTGCAAAACATGTACATGTAGGGACATCAAAATGAAGTCGCCATAACCCAATGATAGCTGGTGAACCAGCATCAACACAAAGGCCAAAATATCGAGCTATATCGCAGAGACTACAGACAATAGTTGCGGACTATGAAAATAGACCAATTCTTGAATTCTTACGTGGTATAGCACACAATATTCAAATGTAACTTCATGATTGTCTAAAAATAAAATTTATTTTTAGACAATCATGAAGTTAAATTTGAATATTGTGTGCTATACCACGTAAGAATTCAAGAATTGGTCTATTTTCATAGTCCGCAACTATTGTCTGTAGTCTCTGCGATATAGCTCGATATTTTGGCCTTTGTGTTGATGCTGGTTCACCAGCTATCATTTGGGTTATGGCGACTTCATTTAGTGCTTGCTCTCTACGAAGTATGATCCAGAAATGCCAGAAGTTGGGATGGTAGGCGCTGATGTTTGCTTGCATGTGTCTGTGCCATCCTTCAACATTATTGTTTGTGCGAGGCAAATTGTTAACAACTTTTTCGTGAATACTCCACTATGTGTGAGGAAATCTTAGTTTACGTCGACTTCTACATTGTTGTCGCCCAATGAACGTGTCTTCAAAATAGTACACAACTGGTTGGCCGACTTCAGGTATGTTATCTGAAAATGTCTCAAATGAGTCCACGATGTCATTCACAGGCATGAATGCGAGAGCAGCCATAGAGCGGATACACATATTTATATCTACATCATTCTGGTACTGTACCGGGAGGCCTCCATTTTGAACTTTCCTGTAGATTGCCTGTGATAGATGATAAAAGCACTTCTGTATTGTAGTATCGGGAATACAGTGTAAAGTGCATTTTTAATAGCATTTTCGAAGTCTAACATTATGGACGTGGGAGATAATTCCGAGTTCAATGCGTTCACCTGTCGAAAGAGATTTTCGTATGTTGTTTGCTGTTTGTTGGGTAGTAGAGCATACACACAGGGTAGAATGCGATCTGCAGTAAGTGCATGAATTGTGAATCGCTGATAAAAGACACTTGGGACAACCTTGAATGTACCATCACAGAACCAGTGAGATAAAGTTTCGAGAACCTGGAAATATCTGTGTGTCGACAATAGTATAAGGTTTTCATCATCACCTCCATCATACAATAGAAAACCTTCTCCACTAATGTTACTTTGTATTCTTCAGCAATGACAATCTCCTCAGGGGTCTGGGGAACTGGGTGTGGGTTTCCCACATGCTGACGATATCTGCGTATTCCTCTGCGTATAGTGCGAATGGCTGGAATATGTGCAGAAGCTTGCTCTGGTATATTTTCAAGTTTTTGAGTGATAATTTGTTGGGCAGTTTCTTCAGTGTCTAGTACACGTCTTTTAACTGACTGACGCAGTTTCAGAGCCTCTGGACGACCAATTGAAACGGCGTGTGTCTGTTCGTTGGTCTTCCCAATAACTTCACCTTTCACTTTCAATTTAGCTTTGCATTGTTTATCATTCATATGACAACTCCATTTGCTAAATTTTTCTGCCTCACATATACGAATCCTTTATACACTAACTTCGAACCTTCTTTAGTACTAGTAATGAACTCCATGATAAATTTTATGATACTAATGGTACAACACATTTTTCAACTTATATGCATGCATTAACTGTCTTAGTTCTTTACAAGTTTTGCTTCAAAGAATCTATCCAACCCAGGATCAAGGGTATTGAGCACCTTTGATATGTACTCTGAGCAGTTCTATTATGCAACCCATTCTTGGTTGACATCTGTACTCATTGAATCAAAAGAATAATTAATTGTCTAAATTCCTTACAAGTTCAATTTCAAAGAATCTAATCTATGATCAAGGGTATCGCACTTACAATTAGTGCTTAGCGGAAACTCTTCAAAGATATCATGGGGAGGGGGTAATTCACCTGGGGAGTAATTGACCTAGAGGGTATATAGCCTAGGAGGGTATGTGACCAGGGGGTAAATGACTGGGGGTATATGGCTGGGAGGTACGTTGCCAGGGGGGTAAATGACTGGAGGTATACTATGACGGGGGGGGGGGGGGGGGGGGTGTTGGTGGTAAGTGGCCAGGGGGTAAGTCACAGGATACCTATTTTTAGACAATTTTCGCTGCAAAAAACCTCAACTGTGCAGAAACACCTTTTTGGCAGAGATTTCAGAGAGAGGTCTGCTAAACACAAGAGAAACCATAGCCAAGTTGAACACGAAACACCATACAGTAGCCACTCCTAAAATATAAACCTCTGGTAATGTAAATTCTACATACATGTACTGTAAAGAATTTATGCGAGGTTCAGTGAGTTTGGGAAAATCTTAGAAATGATGAGGCAAACTACATGTATGTTACTGTTTATATAATATAAAATCCCTATAGCGTAAATATTCCCAGAACAGGTTATTGTAGGAGCATCTACTGTACCTACTTCTACTGTGATATATAAATAGACACAATATCAGATGAGTCCAAGCAAACAAAAATGGCTCTAAAAAGACCGACTTGTCAATGACAAACATATGATGGTGCTCAAACACTGACCAGCTTGCCTGCACTGTCCACAAATTCTAGGCTGAGTACATTGCTTTTGGATATAACCGTAGCTATGGTCGTTGGCATCACTTCCCTGGTCCACACTCTAGTAATAGCGATATAACAGAGTGTCACCTTCATACAATGTTTGATTCTACTACACAACAAACTCTGGAATGAATGTTAATTTAGACAGTGTTTCTGTTACATCTCGGCAGTCAAGGCATACCCCTTATAGCAGAAAAAAACCATTTTGTCCTCCCTCTAAATACATGTAGATATATACTGACATACTTAATCACGTGATCAATGTCGGCGCTGGCGATCACACTGCCAGATTTACTAAACTTTGCATGGGTTATGGAGTTGGAGTGCTCTGTATATGTATGCTGTCCACTGATCACGTAGTCATGATGCACTGCAAGAAGCAAAACATGTGCAGTTTAAAAACACAAAATATTAAAAGCATCACCGAAGAATAAAACTAAAATTTAATTACCACTGAGCAGTCAGGCGGTGAGTAGGTGTTGATCATGGTTTGGATATCTCAGCTTCTCTTCTAAGACAACTATGTGCCTGAAAACGGATGGTTTACATCTCAAGTCGCGCATCTCCGCATAGCATTTTTGTCAATAACTCACAGGCTACAAGTGCCTTAGCTTTGAATTGGTACCAACATTAAATAAAGTGGTCATTAAGCGGGTTGTGTCTAAAAATACTACGATTGCCGGCAGTGAAGGTTGTTCCAAAATAAAAATGGAGTTTACTTTAAACTGAGAACTTATATCCAAAAAACTCCCTTGTAGTAATAAGGTAATGATAAAATCTCTAGTGCAAACCATCAATCTCTAGACGCAGATGTTTCTTGGACCCCATACTAAAGCACGCAAAATGTAAAGAGCCTCTGTTACAACTGGGGTAAGCATTAAGAGAATAACGAAAACTAATGGGTTGATTTGGTGACACAAGGCATGCCCGTATTAGCCACTCTAGGAAAGCTTGCAGAGAAAGAGTTACAGTCAATGACAGTGCAAAGAAAGTGCTACAGTTAATGACAGTGCAGAGAAAGAGTTACAGTTAATGACAGTGCAGAGAAAGAGTTACAGTCAATGACAGTGCAAAGAAAGTGCTACAGTTAATGACAGTGCAGAGAAAGAGTTACAGTCAATGACAGTGCAGAGAAAGAGTTAGTCAATGAGAGTGAAGAGGAAGTGTCACAGTCAATGTCAGTGCAGAGATAGAGTTACAGTCAATGATAGTGCAGAGAAAGAGTTACAGTCAATGACAGTGCAAAGAAAGAGTTACAGTTAATGACAGTACAGAGAAAGAGTTACAGTCAATGACAGTGCAGAGAAAGAGTTACAGTTAATGACAGTGCAGAGAAAGAGTTACAGTTAATGACAGTACAGAGAAAGAGTTACAGTCAATGACAGTGCAGAGAAAGAGTTAGTCAATGAGAGTGAAGAGGAAGTGTCACAGTCAATGTCAGTGCAGAGATAGAGTTACAGTCAATGATAGTGCAGAGAAAGAGTTACAGTTAATGACAGCACAGAGAAAGAGTTACAGTTAATAACAGTGCAGAGAAAGAGTTACAGTTAATGACAGTACAGAGAAAGAGTTACAGTTAATGACAGTGCAGAGAAAGAGTTACAGTTAATGACAGTACAGAGAAAGAGTTACAGTCAATGACAGTGCAGAGAAAGAGTTACAGTCAATGACAGTGCAGAGAAAGAGTTACAGTTAATGACAGTACAGAGAAAGTGTTACAATTAATGAAGTACAGAGAAAGAGTTACAGTTAATGACAGTGCAGAGAAAGAGTTACAGTTAATGACAGCACAGAGAAAGAGTTACAGTTAATGACAGTGCAAAGAAAGTGTTAATGACAGTACAGAGAAAGAGTTACAGTCAATGACAGTGCAGAGAAAGAGTTACAGTTAATGACAGTGCAGAGAAAGAGTTACAGTTAATGACAGTACAGAGAAAGAGTTACAGTCAATGACAGTACAGAGAAAGAGTTACAGTTAATGACAGTGCAGAGAAAGAGTTACAGTTAATGACAGTGCAGAGAAAGAGTTACAGTTAATGACAGTACAGAGAAAGTGTTACAATTAATGAAGTACAGAGAAAGAGTTACAGTTAATGACAGTGCAGAGAAAGAGTTACAGTTAATGACAGTACAGAGAAAGAGTTACAGTTAATGACAGTACAGAGAAAGAGTTACAGTTAATGACAGTGCAGAGAAAGAGTTACAGTTAATGACAGTACAGAGAAAGAGTTACAGTTAATGACATTACAGAGAAAGAGTTACAGTTAATGACAGTGCAGAGAAAGAGTTACAGTTAATGACAGTACAGAGAAAGAGTTACAGTTAATGACAGTGCAGAGAAAGAGTTACAGTTAATGACAGTACAGAGAAAGAGTTACAGTCAATGACAGTGCAGAGAAAGAGTTACAGTTAATGACAGTACAGAGAAAGAGTTACAGTCAATGACAGTGCAGAGAAAGAGTTACAGTCAATGACAGTGCAGAGAAAGAGTTACAGTTAATGACAGTACAGAGAAAGAGTTACAGTCAATGACAGTGCAGAGAAAGAGTTACAGTCAATGACAGTGCAGAGAAAGAGTTACAGTTAATGACAGTACAGAGAAAGAGTTACAGTTAATGACAGTGCAGAGAAAGAGTTACAGTTAATGACAGTACAGAGAAAGAGTTACAGTCAATGACAGTGCAGAGAAAGAGTTACAGTCAATGACAGTGCAGAGAAAGAGTTACAGTTAATGACAGTACAGAGAAAGAGTTACAGTCAATGACAGTGCAGAGAAAGAGTTACAGTTAATGACAGTACAGAGAAAGAGTTACAGTTAATGACAGTGCAGAGAAAGAGTTACAGTTAATGACAGTACAGAGAAAGAGTTACAGTCAATGACAGTGCAGAGAAAGAGTTACAGTCAATGACAGTGCAGAGAAAGAGTTACAGTTAATGACAGTACAGAGAAAGTGTTACAGTTAATGACAGTACAGAGAAAGAGTTACAGTTAATGACAGTACAGAGAAAGAGTTACAGTTAATGACAGTGCAGAGAAAGAGTTACAGTTAATGACAGTACAGAGAAAGAGTTACAGTAAATGACAGTGCAGAGAAAGAGTTACAGTTAATGACAGTGCAGAGAAAGAGTTACAGTTAATGACAGTACAGAGAAAGAGTTACAGTAAATGACAGTGCAGAGAAAGAGTTACAGTTAATGACAGTACAGAGAAAGAGTTACAGTTAATGACAGTGCAGAGAAAGAGTTACAGTTAATGACAGTACAGAGAAAGAGTTACAGTCAATGACAGTACAGAGAAAGAGTTACAGTTAATGACAGTACAGAGAAAGAGTTACAGTTAATGACAGTGCAGAGAAAGAGTTACAGTTAATGACAGTACAGAGAAAGAGTTACAGTCAATGATAGTGCAGAGAAAGAGTTACAGTCAATGACAGTGCAGAGAAAGAGTTACAGTTAATGACAGTACAGAGAAAGTGTTACAGTTCATGACAATGCAGAGAAAGAGTTATGGTGAATGACAGTGCAGAGAAAGAGTTACGGTCAATGACAGTGCAGAGAAAGAGTTACGGTCAAAGACAGTGCAGAGAAAGAGTGATAAAGCTCTTAACTCTCGTGCGACATGGCCCCAAAATTGGGCATAATACCTTACGATAAGGAAATATGACCCGCAAACACAAAAAGTGTGTGTTGTAACCAACTTATTATAAATTGAACCACATTTTCTTTTTAGAATTCCACTTTTCTTAGCTAGGTTTGCGCAGAATAGTGAAGCTATTTACAGAAGAAAGCTAGAGAAAGAGACACCATGCGCAGAAGTCGGTAAATGCGTTTAAAGGCACCGCATTTACAACTCGACAACAAAGTGCTAGCACGCGGAGTTACGCCATGCACATGGGCTGCGGAGTTACGCCATGCACATGGGCTGCGGAGTTACGCCATGCACATGGGCTGCGGAGTTACGCCATGCACATGGGCTGCGGAGTTACGCCATGCACATGGGCTGCGGAGTTACGCCATGCACATGGGCTAGTTTAAAAAGTTTTCAATGCTGCTGATAACATCATCTTACCTTCCTCTGATTCTGTGATGGTGACCATCTCCTGTTCCTTGGCCTCGAGCAGGCTTGTGTAGGACACAGCTGAGCTAGATGGACTAACCTAAACATGTAAAGTACAATAAGCTTATGAGAATGTTGCAGATTCACGAGATATGCACATCATCTACTTATTTATAGTTAACTATAAAAACATACAGCTAAATAAAACTGTTGCAATATACACATTGTAGCATGAGAAAAGTGTGCCGTGCCCAAACTCGAAGGCTGGGATAAAAAAACTTATCCTCTGGCTAGTAGCTGCAGCAGACCAGAGATGTCAGTATATTTACACCTGTTCCTACCAGCGGATTACATCTGTGTACTGCCGAGAGAGAGATTTTAGTAGCGCAAAAGCTACTGCTCCTCAAAACCTTTTGCGTGCAATTTTATGGAAATAGAAAAATCAGGGCAGACCCAGGCTGAGATACAAATATGTTTGTTAAGCGTAATACGAAATTGAGAGAACTAGACACAAACAGATGGCAGGAAAAGACGGAAAACAAGAGCTGCATGGAAGACAGTGATAAAGCCTATATCATAAAACAGTCATTGTCAAAATGACTGACTGAGAAAGAGAGAGAGAGATATAGAGAGAGGGAGGGAGTATAGAGAAAGGTGAACAGACAAATTATACAGGGAGCATGATAATAAGCATATGCGAGTAAGCTAATCACAACAATTCTATCCGAGTCCATACTAAACTAGGTCACACAGTACATAAGAACTTGGAATACTAGGGTATCACAAACCTTAGCCTTGGACTACGGTTCACAAAGAGAAACTGTTACCAACATTCACATGATATATCGGCCAGCAGCATGAATCTGATGATGCAATAGTATTTTAGCTATCAGCACGCTAAACAACAAAGGAAAGATAACTCCACACCTTACTAGAGGTCGCTAACAAAGCCTGTCTCATCTCATTGTGATCTCCTGAGTTGGGACGACGTGACTTGGTAAGAGAACTGTTGGGCAGACTAGATGTCGCTGTCGAAGATAGTCTTGAACTTTCTGTAGTTTGTGGTGCACTAAATGATGAGTTGATTGCCTGGGTAATGAGACTTTTTCCTTTAGCCTTGGCTGAAACATCAATAAAAAAAATATATGTAATCAATTTCAACCATTTACATGCTGGTTAACAGTGGCAGCAGTCAGATCAGCCGCTGTTACTGGCTCATTGTCAACATTTTATTTTGTTAATGCTTCGACTTGCACTTGAGAAGCTTGCATACAGTTTGGTAATCTTGTTAATAGAAGGCGAAAGGAAGTGAAACACCACGACTCGTTACAAATGGTTACCGTTTGTGTAGGCATACCTTCAAAGATCAAGCATGATATCTGCTACATTTACCGCAAGCAGAGGCTGTGCATGTTTTTAAATACATTGTTGATATATAAACTCTCCGTGATCTTGGCTGGACATGTCTGAGTCCAGTAGCAAGGGAACCTCAACAACCGGAGACCAATTTAGGGTTGGATGTCATTCCTGTCATCGGAGGTGACCCTTTTTGGGAATTGAACCCCGACCTGCTGTTCACAAGTCTAGAAGTTTTACTGTTATACTACAAGACATTCAAGTAGTTGGGATGGTTGCTGCTCAAAACCTAGCCTGTCTAGACAAACTGTTGTTTTTTGCGGAGTTGTCCCCCGTCGAGTGGGCGAGCAACAACAGCTTGTCACAAGATGTACTGCACCTGATGCATCAGCTGCACTAGTAGGGGAGTTGTTCTCTTCCGTTTATGCGGCTTGGTTTGGATGTTATGTCGGTCGCTCCATTGGTAATCATAACAGATTTCGCGCAAAAATTTATGTAGAAAAATTAAGATAAGAGCGTTTAACTCGCGACCCGTCTCTGCAGTAAACTACAGTAGACTTTGAGAACTTAGGCAACAACAGCGACTAAACATTTCGTTATTTGTGCGCTCAGTCAGTTTTATTTTTGTATCAGTCAGTTTTATTTGTTCTTATTGATTTTATTTTCAATTTATTTTGTTCTCAAGTTCCACTAAAGTTTATCACATTGACTGGTCTTTGATTAAACGTTGTAATCTTATTTTTTTCTACGTAAATTTTTGCGTGAAATCCGTTATTATTACCAATGGAGCGACCGACATAACATCGCAGCCAAGCCGCGTAGACGGAAGAGAACAACTCCCTATATGTGCAGCTGATGCATCAGGTGCAGTACGTTTTGTGACAAGCTGTTGTTGCTCGCCCGCTCGACGTGGGACAACTCCGCAAAAAACAAAAGACAGGCTACTCAAAACCCCACACTAGCTAAATAAATGTGCATCACTGTTAATGATTCACCGTATAGATGATAATAGGTTTGCAGCCCTAATAACAAAGAAAGTGTAGCTCAACACAAAAATGATAAAATTAAATCAAAACATTTTACCTTTTGAAGCTGATCATTTCCATGGTAAAACCTTCACACGCCTACATGCTATCAAAATGGTTTGTTCACAATTATTGTGGCACATAAAATGCAAGCAAAGATAGACATGAAACAAAAAAAAATAACAGGATCAAACAAACATCCTCTACAGCACAGGTGTCAAACACATGGCCCGTGGGCCACATGTGGCCCGCCACCTCATTTTATATGGCCCCTGGTTCATTCGCACGAGACGGTGTTAACTCCCGTATTTATAACGTTGCTAGGCACCCCAACGCGAGTTATCTTGCTTCTGAAGTTCATCTATTCCTTGTATCGTTATTTTTAAATTACATAAGAATAATTTTGATTAGTCAGAAAGAAAATTTTCTGGCTAATCGAACAAAGGTACAAATATGCCTCAATGATCTCTCTGGCAAAAGTTACAACTAAAATACTACACCCAATTCGACATTTAGCTAAACCGAAAATCATCCGCAGTCACTTAAAAATTTATCGTTTGCGATCAACTTTTTCAACTCCAGAAGTAAATATGCAGATTCAGAAGGGGTAAGACAGTGAAAGACTGCATTAATCAAATCTAAACATTATTTTTAATGTTTCAAAAATTTTACTAACATTTAATTTTTTCAATTTGAATCGTTATGCTCGAATAAAAATGCCCTTTTTAGGCTGTCAGCCGTAGTCAGACTAAAGTTATCATTCAATCTCGATAGGATCATATTGATTCTTAGAGCTGCCCCTGAAGTCTGAAAAGTCAAGAACAGAGTTACTGAACATATTTTTATTATTTGAAACATGTTTATGGCAGTTTATTTGAGTTATATTGGGATGTAGATTTGCTATGCTTTGAAGGATAATACTCGCAAGGAAAAATTTGAAATTATAGTTTCGTGATTTTCATGTTCACGAATAACTGTACATGTATAAATAATATTCATAACTTTGTATTGTATGTAATAAATAAATAATTTTAGTCAAACACTGTATACTTTGCAATTTTTTTTGTGCAAGTCTAACTTTGTTTAGCAAATAGCCAATAATTTTTTGATTTTTTGCTGCTTACATATTGATTTTGTGTTGCTGCTGTAACAATTATTTAGTGTTTGCAAGTTTAATGTGTGTATGCAAACAAATTCATGTTCTTAGCAGCTCAAAATTTTTGATTTTACTGAAAGTATGCCCGTGTTAATGGGTATTGTGTAATTTTTCTGATTTTTTTTCGAAAACAAGTGCTCTCCATGTTTTGCTGTGCAACTGTTCTGTTTGCAACTTTAAGTAATAAAGTCAGAGTTATTTAATATCAAAGACTAGTTAAAGTTATTTTACATTATTTGATTACATTTCGTTACAATTGTAAGTTACATCTGGCCCTTTGAGGACAGCCATTATGCTGATGTGGCCCTCGGTGAAAATGAGTTTGACACCCCTACTCTACAGTTACTATTTTAAAGATCTATTGGACAACTTGGAGACACTACATGCAGTGGCAGAGCTAAAATAAGTGAGAGGATGCGAGGCAAAATGTTAGTGATACAAATTCCACAGCGCTGGGTTTAACATATTACCAAATTAATGATCTGCCATGGGAAGCCTTTGTGTGCCATTTACTACTTGAGATACATAACTGTTACTAACCGGTAGATACGGAGTTGTTCCCCTTGAGCTTAGCGAAGCTTTTTGCTACAGTTGACTTGCCCTTTTTAGATGCAGCAGGCTCCTCTACTGTGATGGACCTAAAGCAACATTTTGCATTTTTTTGGCGCTAACAATGTTAACAATGGTATAAAAATTATAATTAAATTTTAATATATTTAATCTTAAGTGGTAAATCAACATTGACAATACTTTCACATAACTTTTAGCATTCAAAACTGAAGTAGAAATGTAAGGTCAGTCTTGCACGCGGACGTACTGTGATAAGGTATAGAAATCATCAACCATATCCATGGAGCCTCGCAACATTCCTGGCTTTATTTTTCTTCGACCACTTTCGGGCTAAAAAACAACTCTTCCAAATATATTATTGAGCAAATTTTTGTCATCAATGACTGTGGAGCTTCTCACCCCTTGGCACAGTTTTAAACATACAAAAGTAAATTTCAACCCTACTTAGCCATACCATGGCAACCAACAATATCCTACAAGTACTAGCAGTCCAACTAAAACACTTGACTCTCACTTGTAGAGAGTCATATAACAGTGGCACCCTTCCAACTGCAATATAGTAGTAGACTTCGTCACTTCTATAGAGCACGCAATATTTGGAGAAGAATAGTACAGTGTAAATATGTAAAACTTATAATCCACTTAAAATATTCTATGGTAAGATAAGTAGAGAGTAGCTTGAGATCCTAGGTACAAATAGACATAACCATAAACAGACAAGTAGAAGAGCTAAATGCACTGCAGAAAAATTTGGTGTCTGACCCTCAGCTGTACTGCGGAGTGTCTGTGCATGTCCATCAGTGACGGAGTTGGCATCGATTGGAATATCACGCTGAGATAGTTGAAGAGAGAAAGCTGCAAAGCGTCTTGCCATTGTTTGGTGAAACACGTCGCAAAAGCATCATTGGTCTCCGGATGCTTTATGAATGGCAATGCTACAACAGACTAGTTGCAATATAATGAAGGATGATGGAGAGACCTTCTGCAAATAAATCATCAAGTCTCTCTCTCTCCTCTCCCTCCTCTCTCCCATTCCTCTCCCTCCCCTCTCTCCCTCTATCTCTCCCCCTCTCCCCCTCTCTCTCTGTCAGCCGTTTCAACAATGACTGTCTCATGGTTTAGGCTTTATCACTGAGTTATATGCTGCTGCTCTGTTTTCCAAAGATTTTTAAATTTTTCAAAAGAAATGAAGAATAGAGTGTGGGATATATATCAAAGCATATCATAAATCACTACAGAACTGTTTAGTATTTGGTTGGGTTACACTCCTAGCCAGTTGACAGCAAGGTCAAAAGTTGAAACAGCCTGTGAGCTGTGATTGTTAAAAACAGTGATGATGGTAAGTGCCAAAGACTAGTGTAAATTGATCTTTAATTTAACACACATAGAAATTGTTTACGTGTATATTATATTATACATTATTATATTTCTGTGAAGATGTTGTATTTAAATGCCAAAGGTCATGTAAGCAAAAGGAGTACTAAATAATAGCTAGAAAAAGTTGTCTCCGAAAATGCCCAGTGCCATTGACACGAACAAAGAAATAACCAAATTGAGAAAGTGTCAAATACATCCAAGAATAAAACCTGTAGAAGCTTACCAAACCAATCCTTCCACTCGGGATGAGGCTGGAGCTCCGACGCCATCTTAGAAAAAAACTCTGACACTTTCTCAGGCCTAAAAAATCAGAAAAACTAATGAACATCTGTTGAATGTGCCCTAAAAGGCTTGTTAAACTCGTTTTAACCTGTTATTCTCCCAATTAAAAAGCAGTCTAAACAGCAAAAGCAGTGGCTTTACTAAAAAAACGGCAGACTCTAGCCTATTTGACCTGAACACATCAAAGCTTTTTAAAAAGTTTATTCAATTTAAATTAAGACGTTCTAATTTGCAATGACGATGTTAAGCGGTGTTCAGACTATGTTATTGGGCAAGGCCAGGCATAGTGTCAATTAGGCATAGTGCACATAGGCAATTTTGTTTCTACCTTTTGTGATCATAATTTTCTGTCAATTAGTGAGTAAACATGTTCAGACATACAGAAACGTGAACATTTTTATAATAAAATCTTCTCTCATGATGATATGGGGCATGCAAGTAGACTTTTTTGGTATCGAGGTGTGACACTAGGAGCAATCGGTTATTTTCTCCCAAACTTTGCCATTCATTGTGAAATAAAGTGTGCTTTTCTTTTATAATCAATACAAAAGTAGATTTTGTAGCCAGGGTGTTTTTTCTTAACAAATGCAATTCTTCCTTACCATTCAGGCGAGCAAAAAATAGTTTGTCCCGTGTGTCACATTTTTAGTGCATTTAGTTGCAGCCTGTTCTTCCTAAGCTATCTGAAGTAAAAAAATTTAATCTATAATTTGATTTTGGGCTGCTGTACCTCGGCCAAATTCCCCAATTCGCTGAAAATATGGCAAGTTTCTGTTTTATAGGCACATACATGTAGAAGTATTTGTGATGCGCGGGACATTTTTATTAGTACGATGATGTCTGCCTTTGTTTGAGATTTCATTTTGATACCTAGCATGTAAAAGCAACACTTGATATTCTAAGTCACCAAAGCCAGTTTCTTTGAGAGAAATGAAAAATTGGAATTAATTTGTCATGTCTTGTAACTCAGAACATGGAATTTGTCAATATCACCCTACTGATACACCTTGGGGTGATGCAGTCAAATTATGAGGTAATCTTTGAACACATGTGTGTTTGTAAAGTATGGTTACAAAAATTACGTCACATGGCAAAGGTGCAAGAGATGGTATTGAAGGACATCGAACAACAGGTTCTAATGGTTGTGTGCCGGAAAAGGTGATGCCAACAATAACTTCTAAATTAGTGAAACCAATGAAGATGTTCTCCATCTCAAAAGATAAGATTACTGAAACAGCGCAGATCTGCAAAGAACCCTGGTCCATGGTGCCTATAGTTCGTGGCATTCAATTTTGCCATCACATAGCAAATAAAAAGATAGTGATGTTGTTCTGATGAAATGGTGTCCTCCCTGACAGCCAATTCCGCACACAGAGCGGCGAACCTAACCAAAGGGTAACTCCAAGAGATATTTCACCAACACTAACTCAGTTTTCACCACAAATGTTGGTCGCATCGGCTTATGACTCTGAAGTCAACATTGGAGAAATTCTCACAGCGGAAACCAATGAAAGTAGCTACACTATAAAGTACATGCACAGTGCGTGCAAGAAATTCATGCGGTCAAACCCCAACGAAAAAAGAAACACCCAGAGGAACTTTTCTCTTAAAGCATCTCTAGTTATTGCAACAGTGGGAACTATCAGGTCACCGAGATACTTTTGCTAGAAAAAGAAGAAATGATAACGGCAGAATTCAATGATTTAAAAAAATAAGTCTGACAATCTTTGAATCGTATGTGTTTTACGTTCCATGTTTAAATAAAATAAGTATAATAGATACCAATTTTAAATTATTAGCTGATTTACCACATGTATATCGATGTTGTAACTTCAAATTGTGACAATTTGTTGTCTAATAACTGCAAAATGTAGAAAAATTCTGGATTTTTCATAATGTTATTTTTGTCCCGCGCGTCACAGTTGGTTGCTTTCTTTCAAACCTCACAGAATCATTAAACTTAGGCCTGAAAACAAAACAGTACATATTTCTTGTAGGAGGGTAGTAGAGATATGAGCATGTCAAACAATAATGTCATGAGTCAAAATTTTCAGAAGATTTTTGCAATTGATTGCAAATTAGTTTTTCATGTCAAATTATGGTCCCCCGCATCACAGCAGCTTTAATATTTAATAATTCTTCAATCCATTGCATGAAAAGGCTGAAATCTCATTCAGTGATAGTTGGTGTCAAGTGCTGCCTAAAACAGCAAAAATTACAGCAAAAGTTCACATTTGGGCTGTAAAGTATGCGAGAAAGCATTCAAATGTCCCGCATGTCACAATCAGGCCAAAGATGGCTTTACCCTATTGCTGTTTTATGACTGCCAATCCGGCTGCACTGTACTAGATAAAAACTCGTTATTGTTATTTATCTAAATAATATGATAAGTTGTTTATTGTTCTGTGTTAACAGCAACTGTACGACAATTTGCAGAACTGATAAAGAATAGCAATGAACAGTATGAATAGCAGAACAACGAAAACAAGCTTTCAAATAGCATAAGAAAAAGGCACTTGTAGTTTGACCATTTCAGCCGACATGAATTACAGTGTAATATTAACAATGTCAAATTACAGAAAACTAATTAATATAGATAAATCATAATATACATATATAAATAACAATAGTTATCATCATTAATTTCAATAAACTTATATATTTATTTGCTGATCTTCAAATGACAAACTAACACTTTTATATATCTCATTATACATACTTAATCTGATGTTTTATTTGAATCACTTTTCTAAATAACTATTTCAAAGTCAACGTGCCATTGCATTTTATCCTCCGCACACAAGTTGCTTCTCTTTAAAGTTTCCCACTCTTAATAATAACAGCTCCAGAGAACATTTTTGCTCATTATATTGTATTAACCCTTCATAGACTTATAAAACCCTTCATAGACTTATAAAACCCTTCATAGACTTATAAAACCCTTCATAGACTTATACAACTCTTCATAGACTATGAAAAAATATATGAAACTAGCGATCAGCTAATTTACTTTGAGAACTGCTATGTTATAGCCTGTGTGACAAATTATGAGAAAAAGTAAACCTGCTAAATATTTATTTTACTAAGTCTCTATATTTAGCTTCATGTACATTTACCTCATTTCATAACCAGTAGCATCAATAGTATTAGTAATTAATTATCATTATTAATTAATAATGATTTAAAAAATAAAGGAATATAATAGTAACACAGTACTTCACAGCATCAGCTCATGCAAAGAAATGTCCAACTTTCTTCTATGACAAACACACCATTGTATTCTTCATGTATAATATATAATATAATAACCTTTCCTTCAACTTGCTTACAAAAGAATATATGTCTAGTGCTTGTATTAATAAACCTTTTTTTTAAATACCAGGCAAATGACTAATGAGAAGCCAAAACAAATATTTCATATCAGTAAAACTACCAGAGGCTTAAAAACTGGTAGCAATTTGTGAAGTCACAGAGCTATGCCACAGAGAAGTAAAAATAGGTAAGTAAAAATTAAAACGACTCGTACATTCTGACTGCTCAAAGCTATTTTCATGGTTACATGTATACTCTCATTGAATCTCAATGATTGACTAAAAAACTCATAATTCTTAATATTTTTAACACTAAATATAAATAATATATATATAGTATTTATTTATTATATATATATAAATGAAGCAGAACTTTCTTATAAGCAGCTTGAAACTGCTTTAAACTGCTAATAAAACAAATTACAATTTTATGACTATACAAAATTGATTGTGCTAAGTGTCATAAATTAACTGGCTATTACACCTACCTGCCATTTTATAGTTTACAAAACCGGTTGCTTAGAAAAACAATACGGTTACGAGTAGTGGCTACAAGGCTATGGCAAACAGAAACTATACATGTGCTCCTTATAGCTTTCTTTAGAGGTTGTTAAAGAAAAGTAACCTCAACAATTAGTGTTGAGGTTTAGCTTCCTACAATTTGAAGGAAATTGAAAAATAACGAGTCAGGTGGCAGGGTACCCCACCTAAACATTGAGATAATGTTCTCAATATTGGAGCCACATGTTTAGAATTTTCTCAATTTAAAAGAATGTACTGTATTGCTAGTAATGGTTATTTTGAATACTATATTGAGTATCACTAGAGATTATAGTATTCATAGTTAGTATTACATAGAATATGACTAAAGACTAATGACATAAACCATTTATATCAAGCTAGTGACAAAATGAAAAGTATTCTCCGTGTTCAAGCTTTTACAGTTGTCTTCACACAAGGATATTCCTTGAAAGTACCATTTGTTTTACAGTACAATTAGAAATGAGACTATACCTGCCATTTGTTGTCGCATAAACCACATAGTACTTCAGGATGCTGAAATATATTTTTTTCGTACTCGTGTGATATTGTCGTTCTAGTCGTGAGAAAATGCGAATCTCTAAGTAAGCCCAAAAATCCTTCAGGCTTTGTAAATCATGAGAAAAAACAAAACCAATGATGCGCTCCACTAACAGTTCAGCCTAAAAATAGAACAATGGCTATTAAACCATGCGAATAACCTGAGTAAGAAATATAAGCAAAAGTTTTTCGCTACTAACAGGATATGAACATATTAATGAGAACAAACAGTATATTACTGCAAGTGAGGCGATATTTATGGCCTGTGATAGATGTTAAGCCAACTAGTACAACCAACGATGTTGTAAAATGCTACTTCATGTAACTGTTTGTCATCACCATAAGGTCAATGTGAAAAACTTAGTTGGGCGTCATAAACACTCTAAAACTTTTGGCCTCCGCACATGTTAGTGCAAGGACTGTAGCTTATATAGTTGAAACAACTTTAGAGCATACTATAGAATTGAAATAATCTTTCAAAAATTCAGTTGCAGCAATCATTGATATATTGCTTTACACCATAACAAATTATGGCAACAATTTAAATGACAAAAAAGTCTTAAACAGTGTAGATATAGTAAATGTAGGGTAAACTATACCTACTTGAATGCATATATGATAACCTTTTGAAGTTTTCTATCTTGCTACTTGTTCGTTTAGTATATATATACCAAACAAACCACTTACAAATTATTTTTGTCTAGCAGGTGTTTGTTGTCTTGAAACCTTTTTGAAAACAAAGGGCCGTTAAATTGTTACTTCTGTGGGTAGTTGCTAAATCAATAACTGCAGCCAGCTGCATGGAACCCTACTACAAGCGGTTCATTACAGTATTACTTTCTAGAAACCTCTTAAGTGCAACAGAACCCTATGTGTTAGCTATTCACACTGTCATTGGCGGCAAAAAATGTCTGGATTCTGTATTATATGAACAAAATGTTGTTATATACTATTTGTAAAATAATAAAAACAACAAAAAATATTACCCTAAAACCTTTGTCTCGGTCTCCTTTTAATTCTGCATCTAACTGTTTTGCTGATTGAATAAAACCTCTAAATATTAGATATTCTTTTACCAAAACATCGATATTTTCGGAACCGGAAGTCATATTTATAGCGAAATTATAAAGCTCAGCAAAATTGGCCGCTACAAAAGCTTAGTCTTCGTGATTGGCTAAATACTGATTTTTCCATCTCCTATTGGACCGGAAAAGGTAAACAAAGCCGATTTGATCGTATAACTGTGCGCATACAAGAAGTTAGGAACTATGTTGACCTATATACGCGTACGAGTTTTCGTATATGGGAGATAATCGTAATGGTAGCCATTATATATGTAAAAATATTTTAGCGTGGAACATTTTTCAAAAGCTTTTAGATAGACGAAGGCTTTTGAAAGCAGCACTTCTAGATGATGCCCAGAGACCTATTACATTCATTCATATAGTAATGGCTGATAAAAGACGATTACAAGGTCGGTTACTTTCAGCAAAAGTAGTAGGATTTCCATCGTGTGTCTACCGTTTGCCTTATACATTTTCAATTTCGAAATCCTACATATCATCTAAACAATGAAATACCAGCAAACACTAAGCTTTAAAAAACATGAATCATTTTGTATTATTTTCAGTTTGCTTCAAATAATAATTTTTTACACAAAATGTTGATACATACAATAATGGCTATATCGCGGTGTGAAAAATTAGCCACCGCATAAAACCTTCACTACCCTGCAAACACTATAAAGCATTTGGAGACAATTAGTGATTAGATATTGTCTTACTATATATTTTAATTAAGTTGGAGAAGCTGCTTTGTTGAATACTATAGATTAATTGAAGCCTCTTGCCCAGCAGACCTGCATATTATATAGATCTAGCAGAAGGTGACATAAATGCAAAATAAGAATGTAAATCTTCTAGGTATGTAGTTTTATTTGTATTCTAATTTTATATGTATTTGAATTATGGTTATAGAAGTTTTGCTTGTTAGACATCTAAGCCCTAAAATTAGCGTCCTTATGTTTACCTGATATACTTCGCTGCAGGGCTTGTATCTGCAGGCCAGGTGTGCCAGGAAAGCAGCTGAATATTTCACCAATCGGTTTTGTCCTATTTTAAGATGTCCTGCCATGCAGGTAACTCTATTTTTGTTGCATTCATGCCTATCTTTTTTGATGAAAGCATCCACTTTTGCAGTTTTATGCTTTCATTCTTTTACAAACTTCTGTGTTCAGCAATCTTCTTGAAGGAGCATCTTTATACTGTGACATGTATTAAATACTTTGGGAGTGGACAAGAGGGGGACAAGAAGCGCTCTGGTCTAAGCTCTTTTATTCTTCTGATGTTTGACAGCAGTGGTTCTATGTATCGTTAGATTTATCCTTGAGGGTTACCCTTCACAGTCCCATGTTTCTTTGGCTTATTTAATTTCTTATGGTACTTTTTGTGGCTTGAATCTTTTGAGGTCATTCTTTATCAAAGATCTTCTTTCTTTTGAATAAGCTGTTTGCTCTCGCTAGCTCCTTTAGCACACTACATTGTTGAGTCTGCAGTTTGTCAAACTGATAGGTATCGAGGTTTCTACACTTGGGTGTTCTCCAGTATTTGCTTTTTTTTCTTTGGCAGTCTTCTTTCTCATTGAGTTTTGTCAATAATGTTTGCCACAGTAATTTTGTTTGACAATTTAATTCTTTAGAGTTGCTTTGTTGGTAGAGACATAAAGTTAAAGCACTTCTTATTTCTATCAACTTGGCATTATCATGGTAAAATTTGTAGTGGGTGTATCAATAGTTTTATCCAACATGCGTATCATTGCACCCAGCTCAGCTCCAAGAAAATTTTCACTTGGGAAGTTTTTGTCACCCCTGTTTTATTGTAAAAAATTAGCCTACACATTACCAATTTTGCACACATTTTAAGTGAAAACATCACAAAGAAACACGGATTTTAGGTAGATGTTAGATATGCTTAATTTGATTAAAAAGAACACAAATTCTACTTGTATTAATTGTTCAACTTTCTAAGTTTCTATTATTTTCCTTCTAGTATAGTAAAGGAAGTTAGCAAGAGATTAGGTTATATGAGACAGTGTCAATATTTAGACAGAATGAAGGCATTATGAGGTGGTCCATTATTTTTTCACTCCATTGTATATCATAATTAAAAGTTCACAAAGAAGCCCCAATTATAACTGACATAATTTGTAATCACTTTCATAAACATATTTATTGCCTATTCCTAACATGACATGATTTTAGGAGGATAAAAATTGCAGCGCCATCTTATATTAATTTCAAGTGGTTAGTGATTTTTTATGGAGCACAAGATTTTTGATTGGCATTTTGACTTTATGTAGAAATAGAACCTTTAGAGAAATAGTTTGTATCAGCGCACTTGTAAGATTTAGTCATCTGTTTTTTCCACGGCAAATAGAAGAAAGATCTTTGTGCAAAAAGGGTGTCTAACAAGCACATAGATGTACACAAAAAATCTCTGTTGTATTTACTGTCAATGTACTCTTGCCACTGTGGACAAAGTTTAAGCCATGTCTGATCATTCCATAAGTAGTAATGAACTAGCCAACATGTTAGTAAATCCTGGTTTCCACATAGCAGCGCAAGTGATGCAGTGACCGTGCGCAATGCATGGCGTCGGCTGCGATGCAGTGTTTCTACAGCGCGCGTAGGCGCCATGCTTGCATCGGACAGGGTGGGTAATTTCCGCTTACTCTTTCCTATGGGAGACCGATTTTTTCGCGATATAAACTAAAACAGACTAAAACATCCCTCCGTTTGCATTGTGGGATAGATTGAAAAGGTCGAGCGGTGTATTGTGGGATACATCATCGCACGCACCTGTCGCAAGGATCTATTCGGTTGGATCCTTGTAATCCTTGGATCCTTCGTTGTGCAATGAGGTTTTCACATCACAGACATATGACGTCGTGCGTGATGACGTCGTGACGCCTTGTTGTGCACCTTGTGCGGTCATATGGAAATTTGAGTTTCAACCCCAGCTTACTAAAATTGATACAATAGAAATGCGTCATAAAATAGTTGATTTTAGTAAAGTTATGTCACAGTATCTTGATGTGACTTTCCAATGGTTATTGTAGAAGAATTTGATTTGTAACACATGCTTAGCAGTAAATTAGTTAGTTGCTAATATAATCAAATGGCTAAATGTGTGATCAATCTTTGTATTAGCATTACGATTTTACTAGCCGCTGCTAATTCCTGCTTGAAATAATAGTAATAATAGCAATAACAATGCTAGTTGTCACAAGACAGGTATGTTTCGTGAATTTGATTTTCAATAAACGATTCCAATAACCTTATGGTTTTTAACTAACTATTGTTGTTGAGTATTTCACCTTATTTATCAATTAGTTGGATAATTCACTATTTTGTAGCTAATTCGAATCATGCTTCTGATTGAACGCATCCACTAGAGATATACATTGTAGCATTTAGCTTTGGTTGCCGAAATGAACCAAATGGATCCGTTGATAAGATACAATGTGCTCTGCTGTCATGTTAGATGATGCTCATCAAATGCTGGGCATTGCTCTAAGATATTTATGATGGTTGCGGTTAGATATAAATATAGTTTGTATTAGCAATATGATCAAATTTTATTAAGATTTCTTTCAAAAAAGTACAAAACATTGTAGAACACTAATTGATCAATAGCTTTTTTGTTAATTGGCACCTTAATTGGCAACGTTTAGCCGGTAATGTTTCACTGTCATTACAGCAAAAGGTGTATAAACATGTGCATCTTTCGGCCGTTATTACTCTAACCACAATACCCACTTGCACATTTTTACTGTCTTTTTGTAAATATGGGCATTGACAAAACTGATAATTAGTAGTTTTGCAAAAAAATTTCACTTTGGTTTTGAAAATTGCTGCTAAAAGTTGAGCTGCGTTAAATACCAATGTCTGTGAAAATGTGTGATGCGTGAAAATGTGTGATGTGTGAAAATGTGTGATGTGTGAAAATGTGTGATGTGTGAAAATGTGTGGTGTGTAAAAATATGATGCATGTGTGAAAATGCCAATGTGTGAAATAGGGTAGGCTTGCTTCTTATCTCCCTCCATCACCACCTTATGCACTGTCTGTTTTTTGTAATGCCAAGGCTACACCGCAATCCGCCTGTCTGTAATGTAAAAGCAATGCGACGAGAACTACCTTTTCATTTATATAATTCATCAGCTTTAATGCGCCATGCAATTACCTGAAGTACTTATTGTAAAGTTCTTCAGGTGTTCATTGAATTAAGTGAAATACAGTGGATTCTTACACTAATATTTTCTTCTACCTATGACAATTCAACGTGCGTAGGAAATAGCGGAACAGCTCACTTTCCTGTGTTGCGGTTTGGCTGTATTGGTTAAACAATAGAATAAATACTTGTTTTTAAAATTGTTAGAAAAATGATAAGCTTTTTGTAGTATGGCACCAATGCTGTCTCTAAAAATAACGTTCCATCTCTAGCCAACATAATCTACAATGTACAAGGAATATTATAAAAATATAGCCCATGCATTAAATAAAAATTAATAATTTAGTAGGAAACTAGGCAAGTTTTACTAGGTGCTTCGCTTTTCAAACTTGTAAAAAACTGTCATATGTGAGCACGAGCCTTCACGGTATGTTCTTTGCCCATGGCACTATCTGTAGGCACTATCTGTAGGCACTATCTGTTGGCACTATCTGTTGGCACTGTCTATTGGCACTGTCTGTTGGCACTGTCTGTTGGCACTGTCTGTTGGCAATAGTTTAAAATATGAAAAACTAATACTAAAAGTTATCTTGGATTATTGTGCATTGCTTCATAATTTTCAATAAAAGTAAAGTGAAATATTTGATGCTTTCGATTTTAATTTGTTCCAAGATCTGTTTCATGTATTAAACAAATATTAAATAAATGTCTATAACATTACACTGCAGCTCGGCTAATTTGGTTTACCGCTCGTAGTAAATGCATTAAAACAAATACGTTATGTAAAACTATGTAAAAAGCTATATATATATATATATATATATATACACTCTGATGAAGAAGAATGTAAAATGTTTTAAAAGCTTTCAGTTCTTAATATATTTTTATATATATATATATGTAAAAAACTGAGTTATAAGTAAAGCGTTAATTTATTATTAAAGTAAGAGTCAATAAAAGAGGCTTATATCAGTACCTCGTCTTATAAACATGGCAATAGAGGTTTAGTAATGTATACATACGGGTAAGTGCGAAAGTAGAGGTAGCCATAGACGTATGGGGTGTAACTTATATACAAACTTTAAGCCAAATCTAAGGAGAGTTAGTTTAAAGTTAGCGTTTTCTATGATAGAATATTTTTTTACATTTGATTTTTCTTTTACCTGCCACTTTCACTTACGAGTTGGCGATGTTTTGAAAGGCTTTCAACATTCTTTGCTAGAAATTACTTCCAAGTACAGTGCCATCTAATTGCTTAAATTTGACTTTCTATACGGGAAAATTTGAGCCTTGAGGTGTTTGCATGTAAGAATCTATGTACCTGAACTTGCTGTTGCGATTGATCGGAGTTCATTCTTTTAAACAGCTTTGTGTTTAGTAACTGTTGGAAAGGTCTATTCTCTGATTCATAATCCTAATGCGACATTTCTTGCTTGGCAGCTCATTATTTTGGAAGATCACACAGTAACATTAATTTTGTTAGATCAATGTTTCTGTGGGATGGCAGAGCTATGTGGTCTTATTTTTCTGTTTTATTACAGGAGAAATCGATAGATGCCACAAAAAGGTACAAGAAGGTTGTGAAGTGTTTGATGATATTTGGGAAAAATTTAATTGCGCACCCAACTTGAACCAAAAAGAAAAGTTTGAGGCAGACTTGAAGAGGGAGATTAAGAAGCTACAGGTATGGCAGAATATCTGAGGGCGATTTTAATGTTCTCATGGGAACAACAACAATTATATTTAAGGAAATTACATATTATTAGGCAGCATCATTATTTTTCAAGGTTGCGCCCACTAGACGCCTAAACCAAACACTTGATGGTATGTGATGACTGAGTGGAGTAAAAAGGTCACAAAGTACTTGCATTAACCATTGGTAAACATTTTCTTTTATCGCCTAGTTGTGGCAGGTTAATATCATTAAATGACAGTTTTTTTTGTTTTTTTTTCATATAATGCCGAAAAGTCAAGAGGATCTTTCTATTTGAATTGTATCTAGCTAAAGTACCTTTAAAACATGTGTGTGGTGAAAACATGTGTGTGGTGAACATACAATCGCAAGTTGTTGAAATATGAATGATTATTGTCCAAGGTTTGATGGTTTCTGCTTAATATACAACTCGGCAGTTTATATGGTTTGTCTGACTATATCAACACAGATTGGGCCAGGTTTATAAAAATAATCCCATCATAATTATCATTATCAAAATTATCATTTGCGAAAGTGTACCATGCATTAGTAAGTTGAACTCGATCGATGCAGAAATCATTTGGTTATTCTGGTGGGAATAGCATCTGTCAAAACGTCTTAATTTACATATGCTCTGGATTTTGGTCATAAAAATTAGAAATTTTTGTTCTTTATTATGTACAAGAATCATTGCATTTAAATCATGCAATCTTTACTTTACTTTTGCTTTGCATTTGGGACGGACCGTCACACTATTCTTCGTTCACCTATCGAACTAACCCTTTAACGAATCAGCGCAAATAACAACGAATGCGCTGTAAAGACTACTCTGTTCAGCTGCACAATTTGTACCATGGACAGTAGATAAATATTTATTAGAAGGCTGGGAAATTTCTGTAAAACAGGAATATCAAAACTAGGGAGTGGACTGTATATATATATATATATTTATATATGCATAATAGCTGTGCTACCCGATGTTGCCCGGGTAATAAAAAAGTCTTTGGTCAGAAAATTGATCTATATTTAACACATAACAACATTTGCCATTCTAACGTTCAAACTTCATATCATGAGAAAAGTGTTAGGTGAAATAATTTATTAGAAAATAAAAACAACTGTTAAGGTTTTCAAACTTTGTCAAACCACTTTCAACTCATATTTCCTCATATCGTGAGGAATATGTTTCGTGCAAGTCAAATAAATTAAAAAACATACAACGACTATAAAAAGGTGTGTGTATATAACAGAGGTTATTGTGCCACCAGAAGCTATCCATCAAAACTTTGATCAAAGGAGTCACTCCTACTCTACGGAGACTCTTCCCACAGAGGCAATGTAATTGTCCGTGCGGAAAGAATTGGCCTTGACCCCAGATATAGTTTTGAACCTTACGAAAAATACTTCTTAACAGGGGTGTCGAGAGCGCGTGACCGCATCTGTAAAATAATTAGTGTGCGCTATAGCTATATCTATAGCCGGAATGTGTACCAACATACGACATACTTTGAGAAATATAGATATACAATAGATGCAGTATTTATAGTTTCTTTCATAAAATTACTCAATATTAAAAAGTATATATATATGATGACTAGCTGTACTACCTGGCGTTGCCCAGGTAATAAAAAAGTCTTTGCACAGAAAATTGATTTGTATTTAACATAAAACAACATTTGCCATTTTAACTTTTAAACTACATATCACGAGAAAGGTGTTTTGTGTAGTTGAAATAAATTAACAGAGAAAATAAAAACAACTGTAAAGGTTTTCAAACCACTCTAAGTTTTAAATTTCATTACTTGAAAGCAGTGTTTTGTTTAAATAAATTAGGAGAAAAAATAAAACTGTAAATGTGTTTAAATGTAAATGTGAAATCATTAACGAGTAATGGCTAAATATAGTCTGTTTTGCTACGATTACAATAAAAAACCATTTAGTATACAATTATATGATTTTAGTTTGTTTCATTGTTGGCATCATAAGACGAAAATATCGTATAGACGTATAGAGTGGAATAGGAACCCATAGTAATTATCTCACGCAATCACCCCCTGGTAAAAATCATCAAAATCATCATCATTAAAAATGATAACAAAACAGTATGTTAACTTAAGTAATTATAGTTACCTACAATAACTTTAGTGCATTTTGTGGTTATCATCTGCAAGAAAATGTAACATTACATGTGCCGAGTTCTTATCTTGAGACAGACGTGTAACATAAACGCTGAATCTTAAAATGATATTAGCTTACTAAACACATACTTGACGAAAGTTTTAGTATGTACACTGTATTTTAGTAAAATTCAAACGTTAAACTAAAGTTTTATCACTCGTCTGTTGACAAATCCGTTTTTACTATAACAGATAAAGCTGAACGGATATAGCGGCAGAATAGCGTGTTGACATTTTTGTTGTTTCGTCGTAGTCAGTACAACAGTCGCCAAATTTCAATTTCTAGAGAAATTATTGTTGATCTCGTATGTCGGAAAAAAAATTCGTCCTAGTATGGCGAGGTCAAAAAAGCATCGTGTTTCATAAAGTCAGGCGAAAACAATATTTTATAACAGGGGCATCGTAATCCTACAGGGCGCGCAATCTATCATTTAATACGTCATTAAGCGTGTGCAATCCAGAAAAGGGTACGATAAGAGCGATGGAATGTTAAGGACTGCCTAGCTCAGTGGTTAAACGCTTGGTTAAAAACTTGCTCACAAATCCAGCACAAAGCGAGCTTTTCATACCAAGATTTTAATAGCTATAGTTGGATGGACGGACACTGAGATTTATATATTTATATGGTATTATATGGTATGAATATATGGTATATATATAGTATTTGTAATACAGCTGAAAATTGGATGCTCTATTTTTGTAATATTTGAAAATTTTTAATAAAACAATTAAACATTGAGCAGCATGAGCATCTCTTGTTTTACAGTGTAGTATATATTACAGTATTGATATATATCGCGCCACAAGATAGACAGTTGAAATTCAAAGGAAAGCTCATGCAAGCTTGTTTTGTACAAATAAGGCTTACAGCTTTATAGCTTTTATCCACATGCCAAAAGTTTGGATTCACTTAGTTAGGCATTTTTTGTCTTCAGCGTGTTTGTCAATTTTGCTGTTAGCTTTGGATAGACTTTTCATACTATTCTCCAGTTAACTCGACTGACTATGATTGTAAGCTATGCAAATGCGACAAGCAGAAATATCGCTAGATAAAATTCGGGCTATGCGTTTGTTTGACCACCTATCTGCAAGAAGCTGACTAGAGATTGGATGGCTTGTTATTTGTCATAGGCGTCACATCTATTGTTCATTGCTACTTGTAACTGTACTATTAGTTTTAGATGGCTTGTTATTTGTCATAGGCTCACATCTATTGTTCATTGCGACTTGTAACTGTACTATTAGTTTGATTAGCCGTGTGACATGTTTAGAGTTCTGCGCCAATTTGTGAAATCATAGGCTGTGGTTTTTTGGGAAGAGACATTTTGTGAGACTGTAACCGATTAACTTTATATGTATCCTCTGTTATTTGTCTATCTGTAGCGGCTGAGAGACCAAATCAAGACATGGCTGAACAGAGATCAAAACGAGATCAGGGACAAGTCTCCTCTCATAGACAATCGAAAGAAGATAGAAAATGTAGGTGCTTATTTATAGATGCATCTGACCGCTTGCAGTCATATTCTTGATTGGCATACTGTATGCATGGATGTTATAAGCATATGTTGTAGCCATATTCTTGCTTATAGCTAGCTGTAGTGCTATAAATTGTATCTTTCAAAAGTACTTACTCGGTGTAAATGGTCATTTATGCTGTCAAATTGGTAAATTAACCTTCAGGGTAAGACTAGGGCTGCTATCTTGTTATTACAGCACATATAGCTGATTAGGAGAAATCTACTTTTTTTGTGGTTGAGCTGCTATTGTCTTGCTTTAAAAAGTCAACTTTTGGCTACATGGGTATAACATATTTTGTACTACTGTAGGCATTATGACAGATCATAACTTGATTTTGCCTTGCTTAGTAATCATGTGAAATTGAATCAATAAGATTCCAGATTTTTTTGTCATAGATGTATCGATATGTTGTTAACATATCTACTAGGGTATTTACCCCTGGGTTGGCATATTAAACGGGAAAAACATTTTTTTCTAGGACAGCGGGAAAATCTTGGAATATTTGAAAAAAGGCAGGAAAACATGGGGAAAAGTGGTAATAATTGGGATAAAGTAAAAATATTGGAATTATATTGAGAATTAGTTAATTTTTTTGATGATTTTTATCAACTTGGTTAATGCATACAATTTATTGCTACCAGGAATGAGATTTTCTCAGAAAATACTTGCCTGGGCACAATTTTGAGTAAAATTCTGCGTGGATTATTTAGAAATTAAATAGAGTGAACCATAGTCTGTGAGTTCATGTGGGCTGAGACTTTATTAATTAGTGAACATACCGTAAAACCTTTATTTGAATGCCATGCTACTCTATGCTCTCCTAGATTGTTGTTTTTGTTTAAAACCATTTCATATTTCTCTGGATGTTGAGGAGACAGCCAGACAGTTATTGACGCCTTCTACTTTGTCTTCTGACCTCAACTCCTTTTCTGCACAGCTGAGCTAGTCGATATTTGCGTCCAAACATATTTTTAGCAGAGCAAAACATTTATGCGATGCCATTTGGAATGTACAAGTATAATATACACGAATATACATGTAATCAAAATAGCCCTAAGATTTTAGCCTCCAAATATGTAGTAGTACATATTCCATCATAAATTCTAAAACTTTTTTTACGTACATCGAAGTATCAAGAATGCGTTAAACAAGGAACTACTATTAGCCTGATACAGTTATTAATTATTTTTTTATGGTGTTGTATTCAAAGTTTTAACCAAAAAACGTAATGCGTTAGAGTTTAACAACGGACTTGGATACGAACAAATACAATGAGTAAATTGATTGTTATTTATGTAACCGAGTCATTATTAGTACGGTTTTGTGAGCACTTTTCTACTGATCTCTTGCTATTATGAGTTTGAAAAAAGTTTAAGAATGTCAAATAATGACGGTAAAATAGAAATGGCGTTCATTTAAAGGGTGGCACTCTATTTTTCAACCTTTATCCTACAGTGGCGCTGAAATAAAGGTGACATTCAAATATAGGTGATGTTCAAATAAAAGTGGTGTTCAAATAGAGGTGGCATTCAAGTGAGGTTTTACTGTACCTATGTTCATTTCAGGTCAATATACAGTGAAACATGGATAACTCAAACTTCACGGGACCGAGTGAAATTGTTTGAGTTATCAGAGCGTTCAAGTTATCAGAGCACTGTCACAAGTCCATGTATTTACTTATTTATTAGTAGATACATGTACATATACAAACTATAATATAAATCAAAAGCATGAATGGCTTGTTTCAAATTAAATGCTTCTGATGTACAGTTTAAAATTTTTTTATCAAAAAATATAGAGATTTTTCTATCACCTGAAATTTGTTTGTTGTTTTATGTGATGTGACTGCCAGGACGTTTTCAGATTAAAATTGGCAAAACTTGATCGCTGTTGAGATGCTCAGAAGAAAAAACATCTTTTTCTTTTGAGCGTTTTAACCAAGATTAATTTTGCCTATTTTTCTTGAAGTTTATGCGAAGGTTACCTCATTTTTCCTTGCCTTCGAAGGACCATCGCTAAGCGGTTGTTTGGTAAAAGTCAAATTTCACCTAACTTGGAAAAGTCGTTGACAAAAATATTTTGCCAATGATGGTAATAACAACGCCTACGAACTCCTAAAAGTTGAGGTTTATCGTTATGGCTTGGAATAAAGTGACATTCTAAAGCGATGACAACTGTCTCGGTAGCCGTTGGGCAAAAAACTGTTTGAGTTAACAAAGTTGAGGTCGAGTTATCTGAAGCAATTTATCATTGCATGGGAACGGACCAAACAAAACCATTCGAGTTAACCAAGTGTTCGAGCTATCCGAGGGCAAGTTATCCATGTTTGACTGTATTTAGTTGTTTCAAAGATGATGTAATAATTGTCTTGTTTCAGAAATGCTGATATGTTTCACTAGATAGGCCATTTTAATAGGCCCAATAGGCTAATTTGTGAGAAGATGAAATATAATTTTTTCCAAGACCAGATTGGAATTAGAAATTTTGAATTTAGCTAGTTGGAATTGCTAGTCTGTTCATTACAATTGAGCAAAGTAATTGTAGATTGAAAACAGGTAATAAAATTGTTTTTTCTTAATTGTCAATTACTGTTATTGAGCTTATATTAAACTGCTAAAACTTTCTCATTTGCAACTCAACTTTCACCGTATCAAGTATGGCTGAATATTGAGTATACCATAGCTATGTCAATCCAAAGCAGGCCAATGGATAGCATTTGGGTGTGGAATTGGAAAAGATCAGCATTGAGGATGGCAAAACAATTAATATATATTTGTATATATATTACAATATATGCATATTATTACTGGAAATAAAGTTATAAAATTGTTTTACAAATCAATAAATTTTTAATATATATTCAATTTAACAAACTATAGTTCAATTTTCTTTTATGCAAACTTAATATTCTTACTTTTTCATGTTGTTTATCCTATTTCATTCTGTAAATGTTCATACTTTCTCCGCTTCATCCCACTTTTTCCTAATAAACATCTTTTGTCCCGGTGCTGTAAATACCACCGGTATTTTCGCCTTAGTCAAGCTGTTTTAGAATCTTGAGCTGTCATGCCTAACGCGTGTGCATGCTATGGTGATGTTACCTTGGTACAGCCTTAAGACAGTCTAGACGGCTCGGCTAGAGCACCTGTAATAATTGATGTTAGTACATCTGATCCTGACTATTGTAAACTGAGATTACTTACCATTTTCATTAGTCTTTGTTCACATTGGTTGTATTTGATAGCAATTTGGTGTATGCATCAAATTACTGTCAAATACAGTTGGAACCTTGTGGCTATGATCTGTGTATGCAGATGATTTTAAGGATGATTACGCATTCTCGCGTAATCACACCATAATCTCACCAGTGTCGGGTTTGCGTATGGGATAAGTATGCATGAGACGCTTGGATTTATATTGCATACCTCTTTATTATATTTAATTGAAGCAAAATGGATTAAGCTCGACCATGACTGGGGTACATGGCCAATAAGTTGTCTTATAAGTTCATTGGATATTACAAATATTATTGTTGGATTTGTCATAAGATTGTCTTGTAATCGATAAATTTTTGTGCTGCTCACTTTTCCTTGGACATAACCTGTCTCTGATGGATTTTGTACATATGCATGAAAGGGAATTCAAAAGCATACTAAATGAGCACATATCCAACTTTTTAGCCATCTAAAAAGCTCAGCATAATGAGAAACAGATTAGTGCTCGCCTTCTATCGATTGTTATTAACTAAGGAAGAGACTTGAAATGAAAGTTTATCTTTCTGTGTTGTACCTGTGCCATTATATCCCTGTCTTCGTGTTGTTACACCATACTCAGGCTGGCATACTAGGAGATATTTTAATTCTTTTACTAAAAACTTATGTGTTGGTTTTACAGAAAGGTTGCTCAACAGTTTAAATGTATGCCAAATAGCTATTTACATATTTTTCATATTTTTTTATTTATGTGTTGACAGCGAATGGAGCGTTTCAAAGTGGTAGAAAAGGAAACGAAAACAAAAGCTTATTCGAAAGAGGGTCTAGGAGCAAGCACGAAACTTGACCCGGCTGCAAAAGATAAACGTGACATGGAATCATGGCTTCAGGACTCTATAAATAATTTGGAGAAACAAGCGGAACAGCTTGAGAGTGAAATGGATACAATATCAACCAGTGGAAGCAAAAAGCGAAGTAAAAACGATAAAAATGTAAGTGGATGGTTGATCGAGGTGTAGTGAAATATTATTGACATCAACCTGGTTAATTGTGCTGATAGCCAGTGGTGTGTGTAAGATCAGTCCTTTTGATACCAAATACACGGTCGCAAATACCTAATCCACATTAGTTTCAGCTCTCAGGCTTTCATATGTATTATTTTGTTTTACTGAATATTAAACTATTTACTGCTTCAAACTGTTTAAAGTTTATTTTACATTTAAATTTTAATCTACATTCATGGAACTCAAATAGCACACCAACGATCTGATTGAAAAGCATATTTGAATTCGCAAAAAATATACCAAAACAATACAAAAGTGCTTCTTATCTTTCAGTATCTTCTATGTTGTAATTAAAATATATTATAAAATATTTATCATTTGTTTGAACATTCTGATTGGAGTTACTGCAAAAACATCAGATGCTCAGAAAAAAACTGTAACAATATTTAAATGGCTTCTCGTTAATAGTCACTTATTAGCTGATATAATTACCAAGAATATATGACTTCAATAGTCCCCAGCTTTTACTCTATAGAAATAGATTATATTTTATATCCAAAATCAAAAGATCAACAGGAATTTAGGAGTCACTTAGCCTTCTTGGTAAAGTTTAATAAAAAAAACTTATCTAGCCTAAAAATAAAAAAATATGCAAGAGGAAACATTGCTAAGGTTTTGAGGTTATTTTAATAAGAATTTTACTGTCTTGTGTTTGACGTGGACTGAATGTAGCAAAACATTGAAAATGGATCTTCGGTTGATACTTGATAGGAGTTAGATATTCTAGATTATTATTAAAAACAGATAAAGCTTTGTAAGGTGATTGTAGTTGCTAATTAAATGCTACAATTAAAACAGTTTTTCAGTGGTAGTTTATGAATGCACTGATCAAGTATTCTGCTATGTTTTATATTCAATGTTTTCTTATAACCTTGTATAAGTTTGCTAACTATTCATCAGTATCTGACATTTTATTTGGATCAAATTGTGAGCAGTCTGTGAACATTTGAATATCTGTAGTTGTGCATTGTGAAAGATATTAGATCTAAAGGCTAGGGATACCGAATTTTACACGGAGGTGAACAGCCAACTGCAGGCATACACTGACATGAAGTTGTTGTTTTAATCTTTGCTTCCTATGTCAAAACTTGTACAATAGAACAAGAAAAAGACAACATTGTAATTTGTTGAATTCATACCAACAAATAACGATGAATGATTCCAGTAGTTATGTATAGCATTAAAAATGTATGATTTTAATTGAAGAAACCTGTATCTGTAAAAACGTATACAGGTTTATGTGACAGCTAAATTTATAATGCGATAGTAGACGTTTTTATTGTAACTTTAGAGACAGTTTAACCCTTTTACCCCCCAAGTTTATGCGAAATCTATGATCGACTGCTGTGGACGCATTTTTGCGAAATTTATGGTGACTGCGTTGTAACTAAATATTACTGATTCGTGACAACATAACCTACGTTCTTTGGTACTTCTTTGGCATTGACTGCGATGTCCAAATATTTCTCTAAAAAATGAGCCTATATTCGTGAAGCAAATTATAATCTTTGATTAAAAAATTCCAAGTCAAAAACGTACATTTTTTTCTGACACTCAAACTTGTTAGTTATAATATGGCTTCCGGGAACACCTCTCGTGTTAGAGAAGAAGAATAGCCTTTGTTGATGACACGATAGTCTATTCAGACTTTATTGAACACTTAGATAATGAAAGTGACTGCACTGAGTCTGACAATGATGAAAGTATGGTGTCGTAAGAGTAGGGAACATTGTAGAGGATCGTGATAACTTCGTAGTGATCATAGCTTCACATAGCTTTAGCGATGCACATTATATAGATACATTAAATGCTTTGCATAGTTCTGTTCGTTAGCATGTTGGCAACATAAAATATGTAACAAAGATGTTCTAAATAGTGTTTAAAATTGAAACAAAGTGTATACGTATCATGCAGCAAAATCGGCATTTTTCAGTAAAATTGCTGGCTGTAGACCGAAGCTAAATTTGTACATGGATGGCAGCGAAAGGGATAAAGTAACTTTCTTGATATATATTTTTTGTTTTCTTTTTAATTTCTGCCATCATTTTTCTTTCTACTGACAAAACTGTACTGTTTATGGGAGACTTAACATATATCTTGAAAATTACTTTGCATGTTAAAACAAATCTTTACTCAAGCTTTAAGCCATGTATGGAAAATCTGTATATAGAGCTGATCATAAGCCGACCTTTAATTGCAATTCAACGTGTCGTTTTTGGCAGCGTTAAACAATGGTTCAATGACGGGATATTGTAATTCGAGCCATAGAGTTGTCTTCCTTTGATCAAAGCTGTAATAATCGGCTTCAGCTTTGTCCTTAATAACAAAGCAGACCGAAAACAACAATATGAATAGTAAAATAAAATTGTGAAGGAAAGGTTATATGCCTGAGACATTGAGTTTACCTGAGCATTAAAATATCTCACCTATTATAATAATGACAGCGTTAGGTCAGTAGCAGCTGCTAGTGTTTATTAGCCAGTTTTATGTAGTCACTCTTTAAGTAACATGCGAATGTTTAACATCCTAGAGTTGCCACTGATGGCTCAAGTGCTGTTCAAAGTGTGACTCGAAGATTAATTTTAATATTATTGAAGTGTAAACTTTGGCACATGTGGTTCAGGTTTGTGACTGACCCAGAATCCTATGTCACCACTGCATTGTTTTAAAAGTCACCGAAACTTACAGTTACTCAGATTACAGTTATTAATGTATTATGCAAACAAAATATCTGGAGTTTTCCTTTTTTAGCAGACCTACCACTGGAGATTCAGTCAATTTTTCTAAAGTTTTTTGTTTCGGCTTACATGAATTGCTGTGTAGACCTCTGAAAGAATGTCTAGATGTTTAGCAGTGGTAGGTCTGCTAAACAATCAATCAACAATCAATCATATCATTGAAGACAAATGGGCCGTGCTGTTGATCGCTGAATTCTACAATTAGTCAAACCTGTTGTAGAAAGAAGAAAGGCTTAGTGATTTGAGAAAACGTCATGAAAGACACAAGTTTCACATAAAACAGCTGGAAACCTTGCTTCGTACTCTAAACAATGATGCAATAGAAGTCAAGCAAGTAAGTTTTCATCCATGATCACTGATAGCAACAGCATCATACATGCTAGTCCACGGCTGTGGTTGAATGGAAAGGCTGTGGGTTTGCTGAAGCGATAAGGATCTGTGTGCTTTTTTAGAATCTTGTTTTGGGTTTTAGACAAGGTATCTTACTGTCAATCCTGCTTGACTAAAAGATGAATGTCAAAGGTTTAAAGTATCGATAGTTAGTTTGGAGAGTTCGGAGTTGTGCACTCTCGGGTTTTATATACGATATTTTATGTTTGTGAGATAATCAATAGTTTGCATGTAGAATCATTTTTGATCCAGCTCATCATCTGTCAGTATATACTTTGTTTTCTTTTGTATCGACTTAGATGTGATGGTTACATATTATTACATTAGATAAAAGAGATAAAGGAAAATGTGGATTATTATGTGGAGGCAAACCAGGAGGATGGTTTTGAGGAGGATGAGTACATATACGATGATATAGATCTCGAAGACTTAGGTGAGAAACTTGCTTTTGCGCCATTCTTGATAGGATTGTCATTCCTTGAGGTTTTTAGAGGCTTGTTATGCGTAGGAACAATATAAACTACTCATCAGATCCACAAGATGTTTATAGAAGTATTTTTCTTTGCTGGTCTGATATGGCAAGCCCTGGTGCAAATTGATAATGTTTCTATATTAAAGTTATGTTTACTCGCCAAACTAATCAGCTTGTTAGTAGATTTCAAGTGAATGCTGATTAGAAAGCTTGTTAATGAATAATTTTTGCTCAGTGAGTCGTTAAATCCCTAAATGATAAGAACTACCGCTTAGCTGTCATTGCTCTCCCCATCCTCTGCTCTCAGGAGGGGAGCAGTTCGTTGTGCAAGCAGCTGTCCTACATTCAGATGTCAACAGTCATGAATCTGACTTGACGAACAACGTTGCGTCTCACTTATTGCTAAATCATACAAGTTCATCAGAGACTCCATCCAGCAATCATTCCAAAGATGCTGATGTAGAACGGACTAGGCATTGGTCCAGTACGAATACGGAGGAGGTGGGTGACATTAATATCAATAGTCCAAAAATGGAAGGCGTTTGCAATATAGGTCATGACACGAATGTGCAAGTGAAGCCCTCTCGTTTGTTTCCTAACCCTTTTCCTTGTTTCTTAATTTATTTTTTGAATGATAGAATTTCAATTTGAATGATATTTGTAACATTAGCCATTTTATGACATTCTGACTGTTTTACAGCTTTATGGTTCAAGTGCAGTGTTGTACACTGCACTTAAAGTAAAGTAGGTATAATTGAGTTGTCATTTTGATATGATTAACACTGTGTTTCCATGCTTTGAATGGGTTTGGAATTGCTTCCACTCCAAATCATAGCAACGGTGAAATCCGAACGCATTTGACGCCATTTCACTTAGCTAAATTTGTGCGAAGACATTCGCTGTGACAGCACTTCGACATCATAGAAGCGCTCACTTCGAATCAATAATACTCGACTCAACTCTCACCAGTGGTGAAAGCTCTCACCACACGACCACCTGGGTCTCCGCCACGAAAATGTTCCATTGCTACTCTTTACTGTTTATGCTTCGAGTTTTTGTCTTTACATATCCCCTTTAGGATGGGTTGATCATACGAGCATCATACGAGGATGACGAATTAGCTACTTTTTAGTGCAACTAGTGGATTACTCATGGATTGAAATGTGACCATAAATCGTAAGCGAGTTGATTTTACCATGTTTAATTTTGAGTGATGCATCATGAATCTTGGAAATACCTATAACGGAACTCTTTATCATTACAACGGTGGAGTGTAAATTCGTCTGCAGGCGGCAACTCCAAACCTATTCGAAGCATGGAAACACAGCATAAGTGTAATGTATTGATCAATAAGTTATTTACATTATAATTATATCCTTTCAACTTCTCAAGTCTCTCTATAGAACCATTTGGTATTTGCAGCCAAAGACCAACGGCCCCACAAGTGCACCCTCTAAGGCACCTCTAATTATCAACAGCAAAAGCTCGTCTCTTTCGTCCCAACCCAGCATTCACGACTCTCCTCCTTCGTCAGCTGCCCCAAGCGTACCAACGACTCCTCTTGCATCTCTCTCTACCTCTCACTCTCCCTTCTCTTCAACCGCTAATCCACCCGGCATAAACTCCAGCATATCTATACCTCAGTCACCTGCAGCAACAACAGTCCCCAGCAATCTCAGCTACCCCTTGGCGCCAACTCCGCCCTCTTCATCCCTGCAGCCAGTTGTTCAACAACTGACTGTCATATCCTACTCAGACGCAGCCGCACCTTCCAGTGAGCAAACTAGTCTGACAACAAGCGCAGGTAGGTCAGACTTTAGGTTTCATTGGGCCTTATTACCCTTAGCTTAGTTATAAAAAAGCGAATCGTTACTAAGTGTACGTACCATTTTAGTTTCGTGTTCATTTGTGCTAGATTACATCAAATGATGGTTATGTGCAGACACACGGTCAACAGAGACACCACCTCAAAGCTCAACGCCAAATTCTTCGACAAGCAGTTCGATAGGCAACTCTGTTAGCAACTCAGCCATCCCTTCACCAAGCCCTTCTCCAGCCAACTTCTCTGCAGATACTCCTGTAAAACCTGAGCCAGTGCGACTGCAGTCCCAGCAAGGCCACAGCAATAGTCTCTATCAGAACGGTCCTCTAAACAATCTTTCCTCTCTTAATGGTGCTCTGCCAAAGGTTGGTGCTCATTTGGCACCGGTTTGTCTCGTTAGCAATGCGTCTCTGATTGACTGTGCACATTGAGGGAGTTCCTTACTCATGATAATGTGGTATATAAATGTTAGATATAGATATGCTTAGATACGATATCGCGATGACTCAAATGCATGGCTTATTCTTATCTACTGAAGTAGTTGAGTAGTTTAGGTTGTTAAAATAGAGCTGAATTGATTATAGCCTGCTGGGGATAACCCTCTGCATATGGCAACTCCGTCAGTGACAACACCTCAGTTTCCTATCAGTCAGGCCTTGTCGGCCTCCTCCAGTTCAACTGTCACGTCAGATGTCAGCATGATATCAAAGCAGACAACGACGGCGACACAGGCATCGACCGGTGCCACTCAAACTTCCACCCTGAGGCTTACTCCTTTGCTAGGAGTAGCTCCTCTTGGTCCACGCAAGTTAAATGAAGAGCATCATCATCAGGCAGAAATGTTATTGGCAGCTTATTCGCATATCCCTCATCCGTCTGACTCTGAGAGGCTCAGGTTTGTGTTAACAGAAACCACACATATTTGCAAATTCCCATTGGCTACTTGTCAGATTCTGTTAGTGTTATAATTTCTTAATCTTACAGGAACTATCTGCCGCGCAATCCGATGCCGACTCCTTCTTACTACCCACAGACGCAACCACCGCATAATGACACTGTAGAGTTTTTTCAGCGGCTTTCCACAGAGGCTCTTTTCTTTATTTTCTACTATATGGAAGGAACTAAGGCACAATACCTCGCAGCGAAGGCTCTAAAGAAACAGTCTTGGAGGTTTCATACTAAATACATGATGTGGTTCCAGCGACATGATGAGCCACGCACCATCACTGATGAGTTTGAACAGGTATTTTAGCCACCGGTGTAGTCAGTCTGATTGACTTATTTATATATGGTTGACTTGTTGTGGAACCTTTTAATGCGAAACTGGTCGAGAGTTGTAACACATCCTCCAGATGTTGTTTGGGTTACTAGTATTAAATTCTTGAAAATCTTTACGGAAGTTTCCTAACATATTCATTAGCGATAAGTCTGCTTAATTAGCCATGCCAATATTACTAAATCTGTGGACTAGAGTTTATGAGATTGGCTTTGGAGTCAAATTTATTTTAAAGCACATAAATTACATAATTTTTTATTATATAGTTCAATACATCCGAGTCTTGGTTTTCGAATGAGTCAATGTTTGACATGGTGAGACAGACATTGGTTGGTGTTTATAGGATTTTCCCAGAGTTTTTTGCAGATTTCCCCTGGGTTAATTAACTATGCTTCAATAAATATACTGTCGTTGATAAAGGTAACGAAATCACATCGATTAAATTGTGATCTGCAGCTGCGTGGCCCTAGGACTTTCGCGAGATCACGCAATGCTTGAAATTAATTAGTCTCAATCGTGCCCCTCAACATCACATTAAAAAGAGAGGGCTAGTGCATAATATCATCGTGGTTCTTGGAATCTGAGTTATTTGTCATAGAAATAATCTGTACATGGAGAGCTAATGAAACTGATTTCTTTGTTATCTTCATTGGTTCTCTGGAGTTGTTCTACCTTCGCCTGCCACTAGAGTCATTATCGTAATTGATAAATATAAGCGGTAAAATGAGCAGTTAGAGCACACAACACCAAATATGAAAATTGTGACGTCACAATTTTCGAGCCTATACTATTGAAGGTTTCTGCGGTAGAGCTCTGGGGAAATCCTATAAACACCAACCAATGTCTGTCTCACCATGTCAAACAATGGCTCATTCGAAAGCCAAGATTCTGATGTATTGAAATATATGATAAAAAATTATGTAATTTATGTACTTTAATTAATTAATTGAATCTCTTTATCGTCCTCTTCAAGGGTAAAAAATCTTGGTAACTGACTCGTGTCTTATACTCTGGCAAACTTACAGATATTGTATCGCTTTTTTGTGTCATTTCCTCTGCTCACATAATTCACCAAAACATGCTTGTGGGCCCAACACTGGAAGTGTATCATCTACCTTAGCTAGGAAGATGTAGTCTTCTGTTTCATGTACTCCAATGAATATGTGTTTTTTGTATTTAGAAAGTAGGACTAGTTACTCATAAACTTGCGCTGCCGGTTTATGATCTAGATGAAGCTCGTAGAGAAGATTAGTAATATATGAAAGTAGATGCAAGAGTGCTAGTTAAGAGCAAGTGCTAAATTAACCAATATTCCTTTTTACTAGCAATCGAAAAATGTGTGTTGTGGATGAGATTTGCTCAACACACCCTGATATATAATTGAATTACAAAAAATGTTACCAAAATGTGCCGTAATGTTTGGCGTACAAGTCCAACCGGCGTCGAAGTCTAATGTTTGATTCAAAAATCCTAGTTTTGACATGTACCTGCCGTATAAGTCAACCCACTTATCTGGTTAAAATCGCTTGATCGTTAATAGTTCACTTGGCATCAGAGGCGGGTGATGCATAGCTGAAGGAAGGTCATTAAAAAATGCCAATGTTTTTGTGTCGTTGACAATATGATGCTTAAATAAAAGAACGAGAGAAGACCAGTTTAATGAAGACCACAGGACACGAAATACAGCCCTTCACCGTTGTATTGGACCCTCTAGCCAATAGACCGAAACTGCCACCTCTGATAATACTGTACGCCTTTAACAGAAAAGCAATACTGCAAGACAGATTTCTGTCAGGAATTGTGATTCATGTACAAGAAAAAGTATGGATGATAGCGGATGTGTCAAAGGGATTACCGAAGTGTGGGCTTGTAGGCAGATACTAAGCAGATACTCGGGAAAACCGTAACCTCCGTATAAGTTGAGAATGGATTTTAAGCTTGAAATTTGGTGTCAAATTTTCGACTTACACGCCGGAATTTACAATATGTACCTTATACTATTGGTTTTAAAAAGTACCGATATGTTTTGCTTGGAAGCCTTACAGCTGCGTTATTTTGTGTCAAGCTTTGTTATTCTATGTGAAAAGAAAAGAATTTTTGAGCTAATGATGAGTGTGAATGCTCAAGCTAGTTTCATAGCGAGCCACTGCATTAATAGACAATGATATGTCAGTCCAGCTGTAAAACGATCTCCCATCACAATTTTCCACTGGCAGCCATAAGCAAACTTCTTTCAGAATATTACATGGAGGATTTAGAATGCTTATTTTGGTATTGATAATTTAGTTAAGATGGCTGGGGCGCAGTGCAGCCCGAGTTCCATTTACCAATTTAAGCAGGCAAAGGAGAGTTGTTGCACCGTCCATCGTCGCGATGTCATCCATGTCATAATCAATAGAAAGATAGCTTATTATTTTTACCTCACACTTACCCTTGCAAAAGTATTTTATCAAATGGAAAATCTTTAGTATAGTATTCCTGATATTTAAAAAAAATAGCATGCAAGATAATTTGTAACCACACCTAGATAAGCACTTATCAGCAATAGGAAACCAACCAACCATGTGTATAGAGACATTTGCAAGTGTATACTTTGCAAGGGCGTAGATACGGTTTTATCAAATGTACACGATTATATCAATATTAAAAGTGCAGACAGCATAATGCAGATTTTTGGTTTACTTGCAAACTCTCATAACGTCCTCCTTTTAGTTTCATCGCTAGACATGCTTCTCATAGCAATGTTTTCTATAGCGTGCAAGTGACTATATTTCAGCTATTAGTTTTCTAGTAGTTTTTTTACAATGATTTTACTAGTTACCCATGCTAATATGTGGATGTGTGTGCACAGATAATGCTAATATTTGATTGATCTAGCCATTACAGACTAGTAGAGGACCAGTAGTGAGTGTGACATTTACTAGGTACATGGAGACAGTAGGCATTCGGAGTGCAACAAAAAGTTAAGAATGATGAAGATAAGACAATGCCGCAATTGTTACATACGTCGCATTCACCTGTTGACCCTCTCTCTTTCCTATAACCCCTTCATCCATCTATGCTTTTGTTGTAGGGAACCTACATCTATTTTGACTATGAAAAATGGGGACAAAGGCGAAAAGAAGGATTTACATTCGAATATCGATACCTAGAAGACCGGGATTTGAGTTAGCGACAGGAGCAGTTACTCCTCAGTAGTTATAGTGTTGGCTGAGACTATTAACTGATAGCGTATGGTTGCAAGCTTTGAAGACCTATAACAGATAAACAGTTAATGGAAACATTGAAGCCTATTATGTACTGTACATTGTGTGAGGGAGATGTAAATGGCTACTGACTATATCCGTTAACTTGTGTAATATATTGGATGCTTCTATGACATGACTTACTGACGCAATCAATGGATCTTATTTGTGCTTTGACAGTCCCATTGTTTGTTGCCAGTGATGTACAGACCTATAAAGGACAGTTTTATAGCCGTGGATTTATTGGCTGTTATTATTTGTCATATGCTCGGTCAGATATCCGTCACACCTGCATATTTTTGTACATATTGTACTCAGCATCGCAATGTTGGTGGAAAATCAAACAATAAAATTCGCTGAAATTTGTTGCATCAGATGTCTGTGTTATAAATATTATCTCTACAAAACTTGAATCATTGTAGACAATTTATGCTTAGGCTCTCTACACCTCAGTTGGTTTTAAAGGTAATAGACAAATTCCTGAAGGAAATTTTTTTCAATCCTCAACCTCAACGTGGTCTTCCCTGAGACGTCAGAGAAGTTTTCCTGGTAAATACCATTCGCTCAAACAATGAAGATTTTATAGGTGGGTTTGTCAATACGCCAGAAACTTATGCTGAGGATATCACACCCAATTTTCTTTGCTTCACTGCGTTGTGAGCAACAATCATCAAGGTTTGCACATGAACTGTTGCAAATAGCTTGCAAATCATCTGCGATACGCCAATCGCGGCTGCATTTTTTTGTAATTACGGCAACTAGTTGCTTTTTCTTTTTGTTCCAGTTGTAAACGTAGTTGGGCAGTGGCTTGAGCTAACAAATTGTGTAATATTTGTGATCACAGAGTTTTCGTCACTCGATTGGGCTCGGAGTTGCTTCCACTCCGAATAATCGAAACTAAAATCCTGTTCTCAGAACAAACTACATGTACCGGTTTACCGCTGCATTCTAAAATAAACAGCATAAACTTCTATTGGCCAAGTAACTACAAACGCGTAGTTCATTGGTTATTTCCACATCCAATGCCGACACGAAAGTACACTAAGCTGCAGCAGTGCAACGCCACAATGCTCGCGCAACCAAATAAGTTTTATTAAAACTGCTCTAGATAGACTGTTACAACTCGCCAGCGGGTCGTCTAAATACCTGTATTTTCAAAGTTTCTTTGACTATTATTAATCCGTTCTATGTTAGTGTATCAACGCAATTACAAAAAAAGAGTCTAGCTTGTTATCGTTTTATTTTTTTTAATTTTTGAGAGCAGTCGTGGCATACTGGTCTTGAACGCCTGATCTGCAAGCATCATGTTGCGGTTTAATCTTTTTAAAATATCAATGGTGGTGTCAGAAAACACATTGACTCTTAAATTGCTTTCTGCAACCGATCATATCTCCAATTTTCGCGGTTCCCTTGCTACGACTCGGACATGGCCAGTCCATATTGTAGTGTAGTGCTAATATGCCCTTGTTAAGCTATGTGTTTCTCCTAATCGCTTCTGCTTAAACCAGCTCGTACTCAACGATGATTCTCTTTTGTTTATTTCTCCTAATTATCTCGTTTTCTTTCAGCCTCTCCGAGTCTATAGTTTTATCTGTCATAAGACACATAGAGTTCATTGACCTTCCAAACATTAATTCTGAAACAGTATAGCCATTAAAAAGTGGCGTGTTTCTATAGACACACAGTGCTGTTTGTAGATTTACTTTTTTCTTCATTAGACCTTTTACTGTATGTACCGCCCGATCGGCTTCTCCATTTCCTTGAGGGTAATTGAGTGAACTGTTATGTGACCAATATCCTATTTTCTCACAAATTCTTCAAATTTAGCTGAAACAAATTGTCACCGACTATAGAATTTGGAAAGTCTAAAAAAAACAGACTCTCCGATTTCTGCACGGCACACAACTCAGTGTCTCTGTTGATATTCTGAGTTCATGAACTGTTATATAATGGCTGTAGTAGTCCACAACTAATGGATAGTTCCGCCCTTCAAACTCAAACAAGTCAGTAGCCAACCCCCACAATGGTTTGTCCAAAATAGTTTACACAACAAAAGTTCTTTAAGTTTCATCCTAAATTCTTCACATATAACACAGTCTTTAACCTTGCGACTTATCTGAGCTGACATCCCTGGCCACCATACCACTTGAGAAGCTCGCCTTATACACTTTGTTTCTCTCTGGTGATCCATGTGTACATATTTCAATACACTTTCTCTTTCTGTGTTGGAAACAAACTGTCATTGAAGCATATCAAGCCGCTAATTATTGTCAAATAACCTCTAAATGCATAATACAGCCTCATACACTCCTATAACTCTTTATAGCTTGGCCAGTTTTCAGTAATATACTAATTTAAAAGAAAACCTCTACTTTTTTCTAACATTGCAGCTGTCAATCTTTGGAGCCTACGGGGATACACGAGCATTGAGTAAGCTATCTCCAAGTTCACCAACTCTTCATCTAAAGCCAAACTGTGTAGTCAGCTACAGATGATCTAGACAAAGCATTTGCTATAATATAATATATAACATAACCAGTTTATGTCCAGGTGTATAAATCACAGCATAGCTATGTGCCATCTTTCTTAGTCTAAAATGCTCGTTTCTAATAGGTCCTTGGTCTTTTAAATCACCAATTCTTTGTCACCCAAAACTGAAGCTAAAGGTTTGTGGTCCGTTTCTATCACAAATTTATTTTCAGACAAATCATAATTAAACCTCTTGCTAGCCCAACAGATTGCAAGAACTTCCTTTCTAATCTGAGCATATCTTTTTTTTGTAAAAGTAAAAGCTCTTGAAGCGAATAGTAGTAGTCGCCAAACCCCATCTGTTTTCTGTAATAAAGAACAGCCTAGGCCATTAGATGAAGCATCAGCGATAAGCATGGTCTGATTTCCTAATGAAAATGGAAATAATGTTGGTGTCGAAGTCATAACCCTCTTCAAATCCCTATACTCTTTGTCACGGTTCTCACTTCAGTACCAATCACAATCTTTGCCTTGCAACTGACGCAGCATGGCAGAATTGTCAGCAATTAAAGGTTAAAACTCCCCTAAGTAATTGAAAATTCAAAAAAATCTCCATAACTCTTTTCCGTTTGATGGAACAGAGAAGTTCAGGATAGCTGTAGTCTTCTCTGGGTCAGCCTTTATGCTTTTGTGAGAAATAATATGCCCTAGAAATGTAATTTCCTCTTTTTGAAACTCATACTTATCTGGATTGAGTTTGACTCCAGCTTTGCATAAGCTTTCTAGGACATTGTTTAGTCGCTGGTTATGCACATTTGACCCGTAAACTCAGATTCATGACACTATCCTCTGCACCTTTCTATGAAAATTTCTGGGGCAAAGCTGATTCTAAACATTCGTCTTTTACAGTAATACTTACCAAACGGAGTAATAAAAGTAGTTGATTTGCACAAATCTTCATGTAGCTTCATTTGCCAGTTACCACAATTGACGTCAAGTTTACTAAAAGCTTTCTCATTTCTCAGCTCACTCAGAGTTTCTGTTGATTTCGGAATTGGAAAAAACTCTTTTTTGACTGTCTAATTTGACCGGTTTTTTTTCGGAACAACTATACACAGAGTCACCCAATCAGTAGATTCAGAAACTTTGCTAATGACTCCCAGTTTTTCTATCTTATCCAGTTAATCTTTTGAAGGCTTTTTTTCGCGCTATTGCAATTCTATGAGGAGTAGCCTGAACATATGGTTCAATTGAAATGACAAGTTCTATCTTTACTTGTGTTGACATAGTTCCTAACCCTGTAAACAGTTTGGGAAATTTTGCTTTTCAGGTAGTTTTTGACCCTAACTTTAGTTCATTCACAAACTTAATAATATCTAAACTAGCAATACTTGGCTTTCCCAATAGTGGAGTAATCAAACCATCAACAAAGTAGACTGTCTGCTTCACAGACTGGTCCATTGCTGCTAAAACAACTTCAGCTTGACCTTCTATTCTTAGAACATGACTTCCTGCTCCCCTCAACTGCTTTGTTGTACATTTAAAGTTGTCAACACAGTCTCAAAAATAGCTAAGCAAAGCGGTAACAGCTGCTCCCATATCAATCCTAAATTATATAAGATTGGCATTAACATTGACTGTAATAATATAGGCATGATTGAACAACTTCTACTCATTCATAGTCTCTAAGAAACAATTAATCTATATCTTTACATACCTGCTCCTCTGCTCTTGCCTTTGCCTAATGTCCTACAATGATAGCTAATCCTATCCCACAATAATAGCATTTAGAATTCCTAGCTGGACATTTTTCTCTGTTGTGTTTGTTTCTATTACAGTTAAGAAATCTTTCCTGTGCATACATTTTATTACTAATAGTTTCATATTGCAATATGAAACTATTAGAAATAACATTGTTTTAAACTGAACTTAAACTTTCATCTTACTTAATTTTATATATATATATATGTAAGGTAGTTTCACTTTAATCAAACAAGTATCCATTATTTCGTACAAGTATCCATTATTTCGTGTACATGTAGCAATAGGCCCGATTGCAAACATTTCTGACCCCATGTAGTGTATTACTAATATTACCTTGTTAAGCTATGTGTTTCTCCTAGTAGCTCTTGCTTGAACCAGCTCGCACTCAAGAATGATTTCCGCTTATTTTTAGTCACATCCGGTCCTGTCACGCCTGCGCTGTCACACCTTACGCTTTTTACCCACACCTTCTACCCACATTTATTTACTCACACTTTTACCCACACATATTTACCTAAACTTTTCAAGGTTCCTTGCAACTGGACTCTGACATTTCAGTCAAGATCACAGAGCCATTGTTTGTGCAACGATCCTTTTGAGAACACGTACAGCATCTGCTTGCAGTAAGCTAAGCAGACATCATACTCGGTCCTCGAGAGATTGCTCACATACATCGTTTTTATTTTGCAATTAATTACAAAATATTTGCTCAGGAAGTAACAACCTTATGCTCAACATCTGATAAATCAGACGTATTTAAAAATTTTAGAAAAGAAAAAGCAGATATTCCATGTTTAAATACGACCAGTTTCCTTAGTTTTTTTATTATGGAATTTTGCACATGCTAATGAGATCATTGAGACAATCTATGCCTTTTACTAATAAGATAGCTTTTTTACCATTTGTAGGCCCATTTTGGAATACTCTTCTGTTTTATCTCATTAAAAATATCAAAAAATTCAAAAATGTAGAAAGTATAAATAGAAAGGCTTTACCCTGGTCGCATAATCTCTTAAAATTTATGGGGTTTAACCCCGCCATGTCCCAGCGATGCTGGCCTCTTCTACAAGATTTGCGGAGGACTGCTGGTGTCAACTTTTTACACACAAAAAATTGACGGAAGTGTGAAAATTGCAGAGAGATAGTTGAATACAAAATTAAAAACAACACATGATTCTCGATTTGATGACACATTAGACATGTAACATCAGATGTTAAAAAGAGCTCATTCTTTTATCGAACTCTAAGCAACATTAGGTAATCTTGACCCAAGTAATCTCTTTTTGTATATTTTCTTTTGTAAAGCTCTGGTAAAATTTTCGTACATCACTAAAATGCACCTTCGTGCATTTGTGATGCAATGTGATGATTTAGTGTAGATATAGAGATATAGATTAAATTAGGCTATAATGTCCTGTTTTTTCAAGTAATGCTGGGGTTCTGGGTGTGTCAATCATAGCTGTGTTTGTACACTTTGGGCCAGAAACACGCAACTTAAATATTTTACGCTAGCATTTTCTCATCTAATGCAGAATATTGTGAATAGTCAGGCCACCGATTAACTAAATATAAAACTAGTAACTCTAATGGATACACAGGTAAATCGTGGGAGTGTTTTATAGTTTAAATGGAAAGAATAAGTAATACTGACCTTTTCTCTTTGAATTAGTTGTGTGTTATGTCATCACATTATGTTTTTGTTTACCACATTTGCTTTTGAAAATATAAGTTCAATGCAGGTAGATGCTGTCTATTTAATAATGTTCAATGCAGGTAGATGCTATCTATTTAATAAAGTTCAATACAGGTAAATGCTGTCTATTTCATAAAGTTCAATGCAGGTAAATGCACACATACTTCAAGGTAACCCATGACTGTGCTAATGCTTATTTGTTGGAACGCGTTCCCCAATTACAGTTAGATAGCTTGTTATATGCATACTTCACAGCCAACAAGAACTGCTCAGTATATTATAATAATCAAGTGAGAAGTGAAATTCGAAAGAATACTAGACTCCATATGCTAACACAACCTCGTATTTTGTTAAAACAAATTTCCTAATGAGATTTTGGTTTGTATTTAATAGAATGATCTAGAAGCCATTTGAGAAGAAACTAAATGCTGATCAATACACATTTGAGAATAAACATTCTGGTAGACGTAACATCGTAAAAAGAATCTAATATTCTAATAATTTAATAAAAGAATGTTACCTTTTGTGAATATAGAAGGGATGGTGGCATATGCTGATCACTTGAAGAAAGGATTAAGCTATTTGTACTCCGAGTAGTCTTGTCCGGCAAACTTGAAATCAATTCTTAAAATTTTTAATAAAAATTGTTCCTTCATTATTGATATTAATTCAGATCCAGTAAGGTTTTTCTTTATTAATCATAATACAAATTTTTAACCATTTTTATTACAGGTTGCTGCCTAAATTAATATTTTGGTGTAACTTTCCCTAATTGATAAGCTATTTAGTGTTTTGTTTTTACTACCGACCTAATTTTGTCACACAAATTATTTTTAAAAGAAAATATGTCTTGTTTTTATAAAGAAAACATTTTTATGAACAAAAGATGCTAAGATTTTTACCGCTTTATATTTGTGAAAATACGTATGATTTATGTATAATAGTGGTGTCGATAACTTTTCTCTCTCCAAATATAAATACTTTGTTGCAGGAATGCACACAGTAGCTCTTTCATGCACCATCACCAGTTATGCAACTCAAGAACCTTAGTCTTCCCACTCTATTCGCAAACGCATATTCCGCGCTCCAGGTGGGTTGCCGGAATCATGGCTTGGCTTCAAAAATCTTTCGATCAAAGAAATCAGTGCAAAAGCTCTCTTCCCCAAACCGTCGTCAAACAGTCGATAAGCTCAGAAATGTTGGTATCATTGCGCACATTGATGCAGGTAAAACAACAACAACCGAACAGCTGCTCTACTATTCCGGCATAACTGATGATATTGGTAAAGTGGATGAAGGTATTTTGGTTTGTATACTTGTCGTTTTACTATTTGATAATTGTTCAATCGCTTTGTACTTTTTCCACTTATTGAAATTAGGTAATGCTCATCGCTTGATTCTTGTTTGGTCTATTGCAAGTTAACAACTAGTTTTATATCGAATGTTAATCACCTTTTACACGGAGTCAGCAGCTTTACTTGGAAGGACTTCATGATGTGTGGTTGAAAGGCAATCTAAATGTAACGTATAACATCCTCTAAGGAGTGATTTAGTGTGAAAACCATGTCTATCGACGACTCTTGCCGTATGCAATTTAAAACTAGGCTTTTTCGAGCTCTCTTGTGTATCATACACTCACAGGTACGACTGTCACTGACTATCTTCCTCAAGAAAGGGAGCGCGGCATCACCATTCAGTCAGCAGCCATCTCTCTACACTGGAACCAACACAGAATCAATATATTAGATACGCCTGGTCACATAGACTTTACCGTCGAGGTTGAAAGAGTCCTTCGAGTAATGGACTCGGCTATTGGTGAGAGCTGACATTTCTACTCAGCAATGTGTTAAACCTGCTATACTTGTTCATTTTATTTAATTATTTTTATTATTCACTATTATTTTTATTCATTCATTTAATTTTATTCAACTAACTGGCACATGTGTGAAGAGATCCAATGAATCCTTGTTGAGAGCATGGCTGTCTTCCATATTTTCGATAATGAAGAGTTCTCACCAGCAACACTCGATTTTGACATCCACATGTTTGTAATCATAATACATTGGGAATGGACATTCTTCTGGTAGTGTATTATACCTAATGGCTTCATAAGGCAATAATTTGCTTTTATCTATTTATAAACAAGTAATTTGCATTTAAGTGAAAGTTCAGTTAAAAATTCATCGACTTCTTTTACACAGTTGACTAGGTAATTCATACCTATTTCATTGTATCACATTTTTTCGAGTTAGTTCAGAATTTTCAACACAATAAAAGTTGGAACGATTTGTATGGTATTATTGCCAATATGAAGATTTACTTTTGCATAAATGTTCTGAAAGGTTGACTTGCAACAAAATTCACATTACAGTTATTTGGTATCAAAAGATTCACCATGTCTTACTCTGTTGTGTTGTAAGTGCCAAATATGTGGAAATGGGATTACAAGCCCTTAAAAGGTCAAAAACGAAAAGCCGCCGTAGATTGGAATCTCTTTATTTCGATGACGTAACCACGAAATTTGGTTATCGTCTTGTCACGTATGTTCTCACGTGAATTGAAAGGCCAATAAAAAGCTCAATATAAAACTTATCGTAGTACTAGTTTATGACAAACACTTCGGGTTTTACCAAAGACCCCGTATCAAATATAGATGCTCGCTACTTTACAGTTTTGTTTCGGCATTATTCAATCGTCAAGTCGTAATCTGATCATGTGACCCAATACTTCGAAAATAATTTTTGCAGCACTTTTCGATTATCACAGGTAACCAACAGGCTCGTCATGATTATCAGACAATGATATGTACTCCTTCGAGTCAAGGTTAAAAAGTTTAACGATTTTTTATGGTAAGTTATAAGATATCAGTGCTAAAAGTGACAGCATTACAATGACGATAAAACAGATGCATAAGAACAATAGACATAGTTTTATTGCATGCGTGAAGTATATTTGTGAAAATATTTCGACGAATGAGGTTGCAAGAAAGTGTAAACAGAAACCATCTCTCACAGCTACATCACATTTGAGCCGTTTTGGAAAGGGAATCCAAACTACGGCAGTCTCGTGTGGCTGCGATTTTCTGTTCGTTTTTGAGCTTTGAAAAAGCTTGTAATCACTTTTCCACATATTTTGCACCTACAACACAACAGGGTAAGACATGGTGAATCTTTTCATATCAAATAACGGTAATGTGAATTTTGTCGCAAGTCAACCTTTAACCTTTCTCTTAGGCATATTGGATGCATCAGCAGGCGTTGAAGCCCAAACTAAGACTGTTTGGAGACAAGCGAACCACTTCTCTCTACCACGCCTCATATTTTTAAATAAAATGGACAAAAAAGGAGCAGATGTGGCTGAGTCACTCAAGTCAATAAAAAAAGACTTAGCCGTCACCCCTCTACTTACCCAGTGCGCCTTAGGTACTGAGAGCGACTTGGAAGGTTGGTGCCTAATCGTCACTCCAATGCTATCGTGCCACACGCCATGGTTATCAGACTAAACCCGTATTTGCCTAACCTTTATTGAAATTTTATGCTGGTAGCATGATGAGGGAAAACAACTTGCAACAGAGAAAATAATTCAATATTTCCAAATTGTGTGAACAAAATCAATTGTTGCCAAAAAGAAAAGGCAATTCCAAATTTTGCATATTTATGACTAATGATTGAAGTAGATGCAGCTGATTTGTGACATGAGGTTTAATTTTAAAATTAACAATCTTCAAATCTGCATTCTGTATACGTTTTATTAACCAACTGACTGCTGTGATTACAGCTCGAATGTGTGTCAGAGATGGCTTTTGACACAGTAAAACTGACGAAGATAGGCCCGCCTTATCTGTTTGTTCACCCTTTCATTATAGCTGATGCATACTTGACAAGACTTTCTACATATGTTAAGACGTTAAAACTGTAAAGCTACTCATTCTTTCTACATGATGTGCTAATAATAGCACCAATGTGTTAAAAGTGAATGAACAAAAGACCTTTAAAATATAATGAAAGAAAGTGCTCACTATAATGGTTGTCATAAGCTATATTTTAGAAAAATTGTAGATGTATTATCCACCAGTGCATTTTTTTGGAGAAAGCAGTTTTGGTGAATGGTATCAACCTGTTATAAAATATATTTTATTGTTTTAAAGTTGTTGCAAAATGAACCTAAAACGCACAAGTTAGCTTTCTTTACATATATAAAGTAAAAAATAGAATTAAACGTCTGTTTGTAATAGTAATAATAGCTCTAAGGAAATAGACCACAGTTGAGCAACAACTACATATTCCATCACTAATTAATAACATATAATAAACACTTATAATTAACATATTGTGATGTTCAGGCTAACTTGAGAAACTAAGACTGGTTTTGCATTTTGTTCCAAGCATATTCTCTACAGTGCTCTCCTTCATGGCCTCTTTGCTCACCATTTCTCTGGTTTGTGTAGTCTCTAGGCTCTTATATGATGCTTTTAAGCTGTTAATGGCTTATGCTGATGATAGTTGGTATTATGCTGATTTGAGTCAGGTGGCCGTAGTCTAATTTGGCACTCCATGGCTGTGGTGCAATTTGACTAGAATCTAATCGAGGATTTAGCGTAATGCTTTTTAAATCGGCAGCACCGCAACTTTCTTGGGCACTATGTGACACTTCTACTATCTTCTTGCTGTTGCTTTAAACTCAACGTTTTGGCAACTCAACCTAACAGGTCGTAGCTGTAACTGGAACTTGTAACACTGTCTTTATCTTCTAACCTCGTTTGTTTTTTTAAGGGGTTGTTGATTTAGCCAGCCTCTCAAAGTTCTCCTCGAGTAGGTCCACATCGGATGACAGCTCAGAAAAGAAATATGTTTCACTCTCTGATGGCAAAGAGTTGTATGAGCAGGTCATTGACATGCGAAACGGACTGATAGATGATCTTGCTGACCTGGATGGTGATATGATGAACATCCTTGTATCTTGTAACACATACGATGATATCACATGTGATGACTTACGAGCGAGTCTGAGAAGGGTGACTTGTAACAATAAGGGTGTTCCAGTAATGCTCGGCAGCGCTTTAAAAGATTGTGGAATTCAGTCCTTGCTAGGGGCCATCGTTGATTATCTGCCATGTCCAGAAGAGAATAATAGCAAACTGCAGTTGAAAGACTATCTCTGCGCTTTTGCTTTTAAGACTGTGCATCAGAAAGAGCGAGGTGCTGTGACTTTTCTCAGACTATATGGCGGATCTATATCAGGCTCAAGTTCTGTTTACAATGCAACTCAAGACTGTAATGAGAAGGTAGGCAGAGTCTACACTATCCTTGGAAATGAGATGCTGGAGACAAAGACAGCTCAAGCAGGTAGGTCCGTCTTGCTTCTGCCATTGGCAGCAGAGAAAATGGGGCACCGTTCACTAGATGGGATAGTTCGCTAAAGGCAGCAGCTCTGTTTGTATCCTGGCGGTGAACTATAATATGAAATTATTTTTAGCCTTTGATAATTCTTTTGAATATTACAACTTCACATCTTTGATTAGTTGTAAATCTTTTTGAGCTCTTTTTGAAAGCCAGTCTTTACTTGGCAGGTGACATTGTTGGTGTGACGGGCTTACACAGAGCAGTAACAGGAGACACCATTATGTCTAAAGCGAGTGCTGTGCAGAAATATGAAGAGGCGGGAATCTCCCTGCCGCCTCTCACTATTCCAGACCCAGTCTTCATGTGCTCAGTAGAGGCGTACTCAAATGGAGATCAAAAACGCCTAGATGAAGCTCTACAAATACTTGTCAAAGAAGACCCTAGCTTAAGGTGTGTTTCCAAAAATAATGGAAATTGTTGGCTAACCTTCTTAAGATCTTCAAGGTTCTCATTAGCCATGTTGTAAATCTATAGACAATATTTGTTGTGTCTGTTTGCATTAGAAAGGTGAAATGTTCTTTTAGCAGCACTTCCCATATCCTAGTGCTGCCAGAGTACTTTTTTCAACAGGGTGAAAAGCAATTCCGAAACTGACCAGTTGGTCCTTTCAGGAATGGGTGAGCTTCACCTTGACATCACCAAAGATAGGCTGTTAAAAGAGCATGGCTTAAAGGTATTTCTTGGGCCTATGCTGGTTGCTTATAGAGAGAAGGTGGAAAACTCTTCAGCAATTATTCATCATACACTGGAAAGGTCTGTATTTTGAAGCTGTCTCGTCTCATTGTTGTTTCTAATGACTGGGATTGTTTGAAATACTGTAACTAGTTTGAGGGGTGTAACTAGTTTGAGGGGTGTAACTTGTTTGAGGGGTGTAACTTGTTTGAGGGGTGTAACTTGTTTGAGAGGTGTAACTTGTTTGAGGGGTGTAACTTGTTTGGGAAATTATCAAAGATATACCTTTCATATTTCATGCATCAGCTTGACTTGCTACTAATTTAATGCAGGATTATTGGGGAAACAAGCCACCATGTATCGGTATCAGTATCAGTCAGTCCCAGCACAACCGGTGGAAAGTCTGTGAAATTTGTACAAACTGGAGAATCTCGGTGGGACATGTTGCCCTGGTTTCATCGAAAACCCATTAATCAAGGAGCAGAAATAGCCCTTAGTTCAGGACCTTTGCTTGGCTACCCTGTAAGTTCATATGAGCTCACACATGTATTTCACGCAGTTTTTCCAAATGCTAGTTTCTTGCAACTTCATTTACCTTGTAAACATAATTGAAATAGTACCTATGTGTAATTACGATCTATAGTGATTGCGCAGCTGCGTTGAAGTCACACTTTTGTAATATCCCTGTAAACTCTATATAAGGTTTCAAGGTTGTAGACTGTCAAGTCAATGTTCATGACTTTAAAGTTCACACTAAACGAACCAGTGCAGCCATGATATCAGCAGCAGTAGCAGAAGCAATTCACCAAGCACTGAATGATTCCGGCATCATCTTAAGTGAACCATTGATGAGACTAGAGATATATTGCCTGGAAGAACACTTAGGTAGGTTACCATATAACGATTTTGTCTACTACTATCTACTTGTGATGTGTCAGTAAATGGATTTTTATTCATCGTAGTTGCCTGTTCATGATAGCAGTTGAATTATGACCACTATGATACTATCTGCTTGATACTATGATGCTATCTGCAGGGTAACGCAAGTTAGATAGCTGCCTGTTGCTTTTCCTGGCAGTGGCTTTGACTGAATATGCGTACTCAGATTTGTGTACTCATGGCTCTAGTCTGTCTTTGCTTATGCTTGCCCATACAGTTGTCAGTGCATGACAACTGTCTATTGGCGACAAAAAAGCACTCATGGATGTTGTCTGCTCACTGTAAATGCTTGACTAGGTTTTACTTAGAAATATTTAAAATGACACTAGTCTTGCAGACATGGAATTGACAATAAAATCATTCGTGTAATGCTATTTTTAATAAATATTGGTCTTATATTTTCTCAAATTCTACTACTCTTTCGCTCAAGAGTTATATCTGCAGACATCAAGAAACATGAAAAACTGGGACTATCATAATTTTCAACTTTCTTAAAATGAATTTATTATTTTAGTGAGTAGATGAAATGACTAGCTAAGCAGCTTTTTAATATCAAATGTCAGACATCTTTCCATTGCAGCTTGATTTGAGTAGCAAATAAACTTGTCAGGATTATGGCGAATTTTTGGGAAGAATAAGTTAACTTGTCCTATATTGGCATGTTTTTCAATGAGCCATCTTATTATATTTAACAACTATTTCTTTTCATCACTTCAACTGCAGCCAAAACCTATTGTATTTTCCTATAGTGGCCATTATATTCTGCAGGTGATATTATTGGAGATCTAGCACAGAGACGGGCTGTAGTAGGTGAAGTCAAATATCACAATGACGGGGTTAAAGTGACTGCCAGTTCTCCAGTCGCAACACTAGTCGGTTACTCAACAGAACTACGCAAAATATCATCTGGACAGGCTCATTTCATGATGGAAATTGAGGGTTATCATTCCATGTCACAATCAGAGACTGACAAAATCATAAGAGCTAATCATTAGCCAGTCGAACAGACTGTGTTGCCGCCACTAAAGGCTCATCTCGTTTTGCCTGACCTTTAGCTGAACCAAAGAATGCTTGTCAGGAGTGAAGAAATGTTAATTTGTATTCAGTTATGCAATTTGAAGATGCCTAGATGGTTAAACGTTCGACTTGCCATGTTCCACTATATCTAATTTTTATGAATGGTTTTGTTTCACTGAGGGCGACTTTTACACATACAATGTAGTTCTTTCTCTTCCTAGTAAGGCCAAATGAAAGGGAAAAATAAGACCTAAAGCTAGGGTGTGGGCACCCCTGCAATACATGTGGTAATGGAGGTTTTTCAAAATCATCAACAAAGAAATTGGATGATGCACAAAATTCTCAATGATTTAAGCCGATTCCAAGAACAATCAATTCAAGAATGGGTGTTAGCCAACTTGAAGGATGATGACATCAGTCATCCAGTTTTGGAACTTGGGTATCCTTGATGGTAACCCGTATGGAAGCACTCGAAACTTAAATTGTGGGCATGAACCAAAGAATGAAAACAACAGAGCCAATTGCTGATGAGCTTTTGGTCATTGAATGGCTTAGATATCTCAAACGTAGGTTGCCATAAAATCTTACATTCATGCTTGTAATTTGGTAGATAAATTCTAGTCATAATGAAAGAATGTGGAACGGTGGAGTTTTTTGGAAAGCCCAACATTTATCAAATAAAAACTTGGCTTTTCTGTTGAATGCCTTTTTGTACAATGCAAGGTATCTCCTTGAACGATCATGCGGAATACATTGGCAGCATAAAAGAAACTGTTTAAAATCAAGGGCAACATGCTTTTGGAATACCTATATGCGGTTGAATAGTCGGCAACTGCTCTCTGCATATAGTGAGAACTAGCATATTGGAACAATCTTTCCCCAAATTTCGTTATTCAGCTCATGGTCTCATCACAGATCTATACCTTACAGCAGGGTTGGAAAAAACCAGTTTTTATGAAAAAATTAAATAAACCAGATTCTTTTTGTTTAAACTGGCTTTTATGGTTTATAAAATTTTACAAGTTTTTGCAATTTCAAGTCTAACATCACTTACTATAGCCGCATGATTGAGTTTTGAACATGCATATGTGGAATAATCTGTTAAAGATGGTAGTGTGGGAGTTGTTATGGGAAAAAAGTGAGAAAACATGGAAATTTCAGAATGAACCTTTAAAGGTTTACTTGCAACAAAATTCACATTACAGTTATTTGGTATCAAAATGTTTATCATGTCTTACTCTGCTGTGTTGTAGGTGCAAAATATGTGGAAATGTGATTACAAGCTCTTAGCAGCTGAAAAATGAACAGTTGATCGCAGCCATCACAAAACGCCATAAGTTGAAATCCCTCTCCAAACAGCTCAAATGGGATGTAGTTGAACACCATGTGCTTCTGTTTACACTTTCATGCAACCTCATTCGTCGAACTATTCTCACAAATATACTTCACGCATTCAATAAAACCATGTCTATTGTCTTTACGCATCTACTTCATCATCATCGTAATGCTGTCACTTTGAGCACTGATATCTCAAAACCTACCATAAAAATTAATTAAATTTTTAATCTTAGCTCGAAGGAGTGCATATCATCCTCTGATAAACATGAGGAGCCTGTTGGTCGCCTGTGATAGTCGAAAAATGCTGCAGAAACTGTTCGCGCCGTTTGGCAAAAAGTATGGGTCACATGATCAGATTACGACTAGATGATTAGACCAAGCTGAAACAAAACTGTAAAGTAGCGAGCATCTATATTTGATAAGAGCTTTCCAGTAGAACCCGAATTGTTTGTCATAAACTAGTCTACGAGACGTTTTATATTGAGCTTTCTATTTGCCTTTAATTTCACGTGATAACATCACATGTCAAAACAACCACGTTGTGTTGAGTACGTCATCGAAATAAAGGGATTTCAACTTAAGGCGTTTTCGTGATGGCTGCGATTAACTGTTCGTTTTTTTTAGCTTTTAAAAGCTTGTAATCACATTTCCACATATTTTGCACCTACAACACAGCAGAGTAAGACATGGTGAACCTTTTGATACCAAATAACTAATGTAAATTTTGTTGCAAGTTAACCTTAAATCAAACAAGAATGAAGAAATACAAAGCAGAATTCGTATCACATGAAGTAAATATATTACATACAGCTTTATGTATAAGTAAGAATTTTAATACCAGTGATTAATTGTGTGGTAGTGAAGAGCAGAGCATAATGATCTACAATTGCTAAAATTGAAGCAAAAAATTAGTAAATCCGCAAGGGTTTTGTAGATACAATATGTAACTGAACATGTATTTTGGTATTGGTCATACGATAAATAACTACAAGTTTCCCAGCTTTTTCTGTGCCCAGTCTATTTCTGACTCGAATGGACAAACCCAAATGTTGAGAATATCTGCTCAATACTAGCACTAGAGTTGATTACTGTTAGGATTTCTATCATGTCCGATACTGGGGCTGGCAGTTGACGAATTGATTTCCACCACACGAGTAGGGCTACAGATTCCAGTCAGTGAGGCAAAACGGAATGCCAAACGGGATCCTGTTTTTTATATTTCATCAGTAACGGGATCATCATATCACTTGATAAAAGTAATTGAAAATGAAATTCACTAATTCATTGTTGTGCTAGGATTTCATGTGGTTGCAGCTTGAGCTCTACCACCACCGTACTACTTTGTGATGTGCTAAATGAACTTCCACAGCTGATAATTACATTGAATTGCATTTCTTACATTTCTACCGCACAGGAATCACTAGGTGCTTAAAATAGTGTTTTTTACAAAAAATAATGAAAAAAACTATAAAAACCGGTTTTTTCGGCTGGTTTAAACGGAGCCAACCCTGCCTTACAGTGTCCACAATTTTAAAGATTGACTTGCAACAAAATTCACATGACAGTTATTTGGTATCAAAAGATTCACCATGTCTTACTCTGTTGTGTTGTAGGTGCAAAATATGTGGAAATGTGATTACAAGCTCTTAAAAGCTAAAAAATAAACAATTAATCGCAGTCACACGAGACTGCCGTAGTTTGGATTCTCTTTCCAAAATGGCTTAAATGTGACGTAGTTCTAGGAGATGGTTTCTATTTACACCTTTAAACAACCTCATTCGTCGAAATATTTTCACAAATATACTTCATGCATTCAATAAAACCATGTCTATTGTTCTTACGCGTCTATTTCATCGTCATTGTAATGCTGTCACTTTTAGCACTAACCGAAAAAACTCATTTAACTTTTTAACCTTAGCTCGAAGGAGTACATATCAGTCTGATAATCATGACAAGCCTGTCATTCACCAGTGATAATTGAAAATCGCTGCAGAATTTGCGAAGTATTGGGTCATATGATCAGATTACGACTAGGCGATTAGACCAAGTCGAAACAAAACTGTAAAGTAACGAGCATCTATATTTGATACGGGGTCTTCGGTGAAACCCGAAGTGTTTGTCATAAACTAGTGCTACGATAAGTTTTATATTGAGCCTTTTATTGGCCTTTCAATTCACGTGAGAACATCACGCGACAAAACAATAACCAAATTTAATGACCACGTCAGAGAAATAAACATTCCAATTTGCGGCGGCTTTTCATTTTTTAGCTTTTAAGAGCTTGTAATCACATTCCCACATATTTTGCACCTACAACACAAGAGTAAGACATGGTGAATCTTTTGATACCAAATAACTGTAATGTGAATTTTGTTGCAAGTCAACCTTTAAGATTGCTATTATAAGCCTGCTAAACTTTGCTAATCTTGCGTTGTATTTTATTAGCCTGTTCATATGTATGACTGATATATACTAACATTGGGAGAAATGATACCATCTAGCAACATGAACAAGCTGTTTATATTTTACCTGGCAAAAAAGTTGGCACACTCGATCTGAGGCTGCGTTACTGAACAATAGCGTACCTGCCTATCATGCATATTAAAAATGCTATCTATGTACGTTCCAACAATATTGTCAAATGCACGACTACAAACTTTCAAAATGGATTTAGGTTTCAAAATGAGTAAAAAAAATTCTGATTGCAAATTCTCAAATAAAGCAGAGGATTGAAAAACCCAGTCCCTGGCACTCAACGCAAAATATGCGAGTGTAAAAACAGTTGAATAATAAGCATAATAATGATAATAGGTACGTATATGCTAACATGACAAAGAACAGCAGTAGCGATGAGATCAGTTTTAAGTCGCTGTAACTACAAAGTCTTAATGTAAACAAAATGATTAGTTATGATATTGCGTAGAGCACAATGTGTAGTCAAAAATGATTTCCACGCAAAACGGTAAGCAGACAAAATGCTGGTAGACTAGATTCGCTATAAATGATATGATCGACATAACGATGGCTGGTACAAACACTGGCCTGTGATGTACAGTCTGTGTGAGCATGACTAGTAGCTTGACTAGCGGCTTGCATTTCCTCATCTTGACAGCCATTGTTCTCTAATATCCAAGAGATTCTTACGACTGAATGGGCGACTTGGAAAAGGAGACGCGCATATGGTGTGAATGGTTCAAAGTGAAATTGTGCATGCCCTGAAATAAAAGAATCATTACTTATACTAACTAAAAGGAGCAACTGTATCACAGTAATGAAAATAGTAGCTGCAGAAACTGCGTCGATCAAGTAGTTTCAGTGTTGAGCACTTAACCCTAACCGAGCTGTTGAAAATTGAATTCGCCCGTAACCAGAACACGTTTTACTATACCCAAACTGAGTCCTGCTTTATCTAAGGCTAAATATCACGGATTAGAACAGAGTGCTGTGATAAGACTTTATCCCGGCACCCTGGCAGAGATTGTCAGCACCGAGAATAACTATATGCTATATATGCACAATTATTATAAAGTGCCAGAAGGTGGTTGAGTGTTGGTCTACCAAACTCAATGTTGCAAGTTCGAATCCCATACAAAGCAATGTTTTCCGCAACCTCTGAATGTGACTTGAGACAGACGGATGATCACAGCTCTTATTACGGTAAAGACAGTTATTACGGTCTAATGAACCTGGACAGACATTCACAGGATCTACTCACCATCAGAGCCTCCACTCCTTGCATTATAGAACCCATCTGAATGAGTGCCATTCTTCTGTCCTTGACAAAAAATTTGAAAGCAACTACTGTGCCGTAGTTTGAGAACTCTTTGACTAGAGTCTGCTCTTCTGTCGGCTCACTACAGTATAAAATGAGAAGAGAATCAAGTGAAAACAGCGAGAGGCTATGACATCTACTATTCTTTCCACTACCGCCCTTGTTATCCTAAGGTCTACCTTTAAATCTGGTGTAACTCTTGAGCTGCTCGCACTAGTAAATAATTGACCCGATTCCTTTTTTATTATCAATTGACCAGAATGACTGACCATCAACAAATAAAACCTCTTCAATTTTTAAGGATTATTTTAGCATGATAAACCAAACTAGTTTTATTTCATCACAAACAATGATTACATTTGTTTACAAAGACCATTGAAACTACCAAATTCAAAACACTGGAGTTAGTTTGCATTCTTTTTTCACAAGCAATCCTAAACATATACAGTTACTAATTTCTATATAAAACTCATATCGACAAATGAGTTCCAAGCTAACTGTACGCTGTAGCTCTAAGTTTACTTACGGCAGATTAGCAAGATGGAGGGTGGCGGAAGGTGCATAGATGTTGGAGAGATTTCTAGTGCCAAGTTTCCTGTATCTGTGTAGATCTGAGGTTGTATAGTCCTTTGTTAGCCTTTGGCCTTCCTGTAAATAAATGCAGCGTAATCAGCACTTACACTCACCGCTAAGGCTAAGGTCACCATAGCCTTATTCAAGTCTGGATCAGTTGAATATTTCTGTATTGTTTTTTAACAATTTTACCTACCGGACTAGCACCATCAGACGGCATCTGTATTGTGTTGTACTTGGACATAATGACACGAACTTCAGTCTGCCAGAATGTTACCTTGTCCAGATAATTGCAAGCTGCAAAACAAGGACATGGTCAACATAGTAACTTTAATATACAGCCAATGTTGCACTGAAACTATTACTCAGCCCTTTAGTTTACTAGTTTTTAACTAAAAAGCTGCACGACTCTTTAACAATATGACCTTGTGACTTAAGCTTTGACTTCAGTCTAAGGAAAGTAAAATAAATGCAAACGGTGTAGATGCTAAATGACATTGTGCCATTGTTCATCACACAAATTTAAGCGAATACATCAAGTTTGATTAAAATTTAGACCAACTTGAACTAGCAGATATCGACAAAAATAAAATTGACGATTGACTCGGCTGTGGTAAAACATATACGAAATATCGTAGAGCAATAAATATGGCCAACATTTTACGGACACATGAGATCGAGTCATCTATCGTTGCTACTGATCTTGATACACCATTCACATAACTGCTACAGTTAATTTCTTCAATGCTCACTGACACGGAAACACTAAACATATATAGTATTGAAAAAGATCGATTTTGTGAAGTGCCATAGACTAATTAACAAAAATATCACACCCTTACATTTTACTGGAACCACTCTTTCCGACGATCGATCCAATTTTAACCAATTGATTAGGTTTCTATTTTTAACGGAAGAATTTGTGCCAGACACTCCTGTGTGTCGCCATAGGTTTTTTTTAGTAAATTATAGTATATAAATTCAGCTGTTGAGCAAGGGATCAGGCCTTACCATACTAGTATTATCTAAACAGCTAAACTCGTAGCTAAACAGTGCAGATTTAAAATGGTATTTTCTTCATCACTTCCGACAGCTATTTTGGTCTGGCCATGGAACATGTATGTTAAGAACAGACAAGGAATACTCACAAAAACTTTGATGAAACCATGTAACCAAAAGCTAAACAAGTTGATAGCGTTAAAACAGAAGAAAAAGTTTAGTAAACCTATTCTGCCTTGAAATAATTTTTCGTGAGCATACGAAACCATGACACGAAACTCGTTTATCTATTAATTGGTACAACTGTTTGAGGATTGCTTCGCATAACCTCCAGTATCAATACATTTACAGTACTAACAGTTATTCAGGCGACGATGCCAAAGGCTGTTTTTTACAATGATTAGTAGTTCATTGGATTATTATTGCAAAGTAACACGAAAAGCTAAATGGTCAAGCTTCACACTAACAGCCACAAGAGTAAGCAGCGATAAACTAAAGACCAAATACATGACAATTACCTGAGATTGCACTGGCCTTATCAGCGTATTGGATGAGAGCTGTGTCCAGCCTGTGATAGAGAATCTTTACTCGCATAACATCGCCGTACATCCCTGCATACAATGACCCAACAAACTTACCGTATCTTCTAAACAGTAATCCAAGAATAATGGGAAAGCAAATTATGAGAGAAAAGCATGTCATGACATATAAAGAAGTTCCACAACAAAAGTATGAACTTCTTTACAAAGACAACTAAGTTAGCTGCCATTTCCCTTATGGAATTGGCCCAATTCCCTTATGGAATTGGCAGAAAACAATTTAAGTTCTAGACTCAACGATTCCATCAAGTTCACCAAAGAGCTAGGACATATTCCAAGATCTAAAGTCTTTAACATCACCTGCCTGACAGTACTTCTAACCAATAAAAGTGAAGGCTTTTTATATGCTATTGGAGTTGCATCGCCATGCAAAGATTAGATACAGCTAGGAATGGTCTGGATAACTAAAAAGTACTCACCGTAAAACATTCGTGTAGTTTTTTAAACTAACTGCAACAACAAAGCCTCATTATTATATCACACGCCTTCAATTTTTTTTACAAATTACTCAGTTTTAATAAAATCTCTTCTAGCTTTTGACGCCCTTGATACATGGCAATATAAAGAAATAATGGGTTGAGAGAATGAAGATGTTGACAACCAAAACAATCTGTCTATTGATTAATTTTGTTTATAGATATGGACCATCCTAAAAACCGATTAAAATTTAACACTCCTATATGCGACTGAAAAAAGACTGTCATCTCAAAAAAGAAAATTTTTTTCACTGAGGCCCTAAGCTGTGTAGCTATAACAATTTAATGGTTATTGTTTATCCTGGGAGTTAGACATGATAGCTAAAATACAGTAGGCACTTTTACAATGTAAATAATCCATTCTAGGATCGTTTACGTTACAGTCAAGAAAAAACTTGACTTTTTTAATTTGTGTGCTGTACCGTTATTGCAGAACTATTAGTTTGCATCGAAAAGTTTTCTCCTTTCTATGATCAATCTCACTGGTTTTTATAGACCATGAATGTGATAATTTTCCAACAAGTTGATGAGAACTGCACATTTTCGATGTACGGTTACATCGATTTTTAATTTTTTTTAAACAGCAAAGTCTATTCTGCAAAGTAAAACTAATAACAAACATTTTGCACGCGTAAGGCAAAACAATAAGGCAAAACAACGAGATATTTTTTATTATAAAAAGCGGTTTTACTTGATTGGTAGACCGACGCTGTAACACCCGCACCAATCGATCGCCTTTGTATTTATGAGCAATTGCGCAGCTATCCTATTCTCCTTTTTGTCTACATATTTAATAATCCATTACAACGAACTAAAATGTTAAGTTAAATTAAGTTAAGTATAATGTGAAAGTTATAGATAACGCTATACGCATGGCGGTTTTTCTTTCGCAATGCCACGAGATAAACATTAAATTAAATTTGAAAACTCGCCTGACTTGACACTTTAGGTCATATGGAATTTTTTATGTAGTAGGAAGCAAAAACTTCATATCAAATTTCCATGTTATCTGGAATTTACGTTTTAGGAGCGTCTACTGTACTGGCCAACAGTGGCTCAATAAAAATTTTATCCAGAAGCTGTGGAAATCTCCAACTGACGCCCACAATTAGATTGACCGACTACCATAATTTAGATAGTTAAAATATTGAACGAGAATAAAATTAGTTTGGGTACCAAAATCGATTAAAACCGAGATCATAAGATGAAACTTTTCGCAAAAAATGCACATAAAAATATAGAAAAAGCTGCCGTCATTTTGCTATGCGAGACTGGCCAGGCTTAGGAGAACATGGGCCATGGTTAGTATTGTTTAGTAATATCAATCAATATACAAATTCAAGAGAGAAGCAGTCCTGATTTCAATCACCAACATTCATGGAATCAGCACTTTACACTGCGAGTAAGCATAGACAGGTATGGTGAAGTGCTAGACAGGAAATGGAAGCTATCTCCTTTAGGTACCACCAATAAAACCAAGCGCCAAAGCTGATAGTCAGAATTTTTAAGCGAAACAGATCAATGGCAAGAACACGGAGGAATAGATAAAAAAGTAGGCAATTAGACATTGAACGTTCTGAACGCAAGTTATGCCTTCTTCGCACGTATAATACAGCGAGTTATCTCAGATTCCATACCACTTGCTACGCAATCATGGTGTGAAATTAGTGATATTTTAGGAGTTGCCCACCCAATTATTTGCTTATGCTGACAGACATTCATCAAATAAACTAATCTTGACTAGAAAGATGTTGGCCAGCAGATTTGAAGCATTTTTCCTCAGCCAACCAATTAATATGGCGACTGTCTCGAATGAATCATTTCCCAAATATTGAACTGTATGAGCAAAATCGGTGCCGTGCCATCTCCCATGTTACCATATTTACAAGGCTAGAAATAGCCTTGTAAATATGGTCATTTACAAGGCTATTTCCTTATAATATCCTGATAACCATGTCTTCTAACCATGACAATGCTTGCGGCCTACAATTACCTGTATCTGGTGACATTCTATCTACAGTTCCTCTCACATATAGATAGATACTATTGGACAATTCGAGTGTGATAAGTAAACCCGTATGATTTTACCATTCTACTCAATCGTAGAACTGAGGCTGTCTATATGTAGCTTGGAGGTTATGCATATATGTTACGTATTGTGTGATATTGTGTATATTAATACGTATTGTGTACAAGAATTATTCCTTCCACACAATTGCAAGATAATTTTAACAGCAATATCCCACAACTTGTGGTAACCTTCAGAAGTTCCTTTGGAAAATTTTTTGAATCTTGCTTTCAAAGGAAGATGTAAACTTTTATGAGAGGTAAGCTGCAGTACGTATCTTGAGATGGCTTGTGGAAGCAATGTTACATTTGGTTTTAGCGCAAGATCAGAGGTCGAAATCTGGGGGAGGAGAGCAATACCTACATTTACTAATGACTGAGAGATATCTACGGTATTTATAATAAAAAAGACCATCGAGTTTGACAAAATAACTGCCTGGCAAGATTCGAGCCAAACAAATGCAAAACTAAAAGAACTCCCTAAAGTGAAATGTAACAGACGACCTCAAGCCGTGTTCCGTAACTGAGTTGATGTTGAGTAGGAGAGGACATCTAACTGCAAGTTATTTGTACCACTTTGGACTTGCGTAATTTGCTAAGTGAGGTGCATCTAGCTTTTGCCATGCATCCCGGAGCGACTCGATAGCAATCGTGCTGGTTACGAATACTACATACAGTGTAGGCTACGTGAGAAAATGGATGGGAGATTTTCACAGCAACTCTTTTGAACCTGAATTAAGTGGCCAAAAAAGAACAGAGTGAAAAACAGTAGGCAGCAGAAGCGTGGCCATGCACGAGGGTAGAGTCAGTGCCCTTAAAGTAATCAAGTGTTGATATACTAGACAATTTAGAGATAAATAGCCATACCACACACGTACCGAATAGCGTGAATAGAGCGTCAGGACTAACTTTCTGTAGGATACAACAGCAGTGAAGTAAACGGGGGGCAGACGATTGCGGGTGCGAGCACATGGAGCACCAACCCGTGTATACCGTAGAAAACAGGTGGTTCAGAGAGCCAGAGTTGGAAGGGGTTGGTAAAGAACCACCCATCATATTAGGTATTGGCAGCAGCAGTCGTTGATAATAATTCAGCAGATTGGTGACAGTGTATAGCAAGTTAGGTAGAGTACATAAAAGAGAAAAGAATACATATTGGCATAAGCATAGATCTACACACATTTAACATGCAAAAGGAATCTGGCTAAACTAGACATATCTATAGTAGTCAATCAACAATATCGCAAACATAGGAAGAGCTACTTGAGTAAGCATGTACGACGACCAGGGCTGGCAATAAGCAATACACAAATTGCATCCGCACATGGCTGCCATTAGACTGGCTCATGCTCAGGGTCCGGCATTGCATCATGCGTGTCCGAGAAGCCATGGAGAGAGCACAAAGAAAAAGAACAAATGGCTCAATGATATATAAATAAAACTCAAACGGAAGGGTTGAAAAAAGAAGCCACGAGCCAAAGTAAGAGCAGCCAATAAAAATGATGACAGGCATTAAAAAAGGAATGCCTGTTCTACTGGTGGGTTTTCGTGTTCATCAGCAGTCATATGGGTATTAGTAGAAGCTTAAACAAAGATGCAAAGTATTAAAAAGTAGCTGCAACTAGCTGCATTCTTCCCATCGACAAAACTAGTACCTAATAACAACACCACATCAATGCAAAACACATCTCATCATACACGTACCACCCATCTTCACACGAACACCGCCCATCTTCACACGAACACCGCCCATCTTCACACGAACACCGCCCATCTTCACACGAACACCGCCCATCTTCACACGAACACCGCCCATCTTCACACGAACACCGCCCATCTTCACACGAACACCGCCCATCTTCACACGAACACCGCCCATCTTCACACGAACACCGCCCATCTTCACACGAACACCGCCCATAGGCACACGAACACCGCCCATCTTCACACGAACACCGCCCATAGGCACACGAACACCGCCCATCGGCAGACAAGCATCTCACGACTGCATAGACACCACCATGTAGCATAAGTACTGTCCTTCAGCATAAGCCTTACCTACCAACACAAGCATAATTCATCGACAAATAGCGTCTGCAACCGAACCGTTCCCTCCTAGAGATACAGCAGCATACCACCAGCGTCAGATATCAACAATTGCCGAAGAGCAGCGTAGGTGTCTTGTAATAATATTGAGGATTATGAGCGCACAAAACCCACAACCAATCGCCCACATAAGCGCATCTGACTTCAGCTCAATTACTGTAATCGCTCAACATCAGCTGTAATCACAACAAATTCACAAAACATACCTGAGCGTTGAGGTTGGAGACGAGGACAACTGAATTGCCAGCACTGGGAGGAGACGGCGAACCTACTTCACCGGCAGCCATATTGGCTGGTGAGACTTGAGACATGAAAGGAACAGCTTGGTTCATGTACTGCTGCTGCATTAACTGTTGCTGCTGCAACTGACTCAGCAAGATCTGTTGATGTTGCTCAGCCGTTGGCAGCCCTATCTTCTGATTGGTCACTTCTTTGACTTCCTGCTGAGGGCCAGTGGAACCGGTGTTGGGCAAAGCCTGTGGTAACTGCATTACATTTGGGACAGAGATATGATGGGTGGGATAAATAGAATTGGCTGAACTGAGAGCAGGCATAGCAATAGGTGCAGCGAGTCTAGTCCCTTGCAGGCCTAGTTGACTCATGATGATTTGATGGAGGTGTGTGGAGGACGAGCTACTGTCCGCTTGCTGACCCAGAGAAAGTCTGGCTGGGCTGAGTTGAAGAGCTCTGAGGTTTAGAGGAGTGGCTGCCGACACAGGATTAGGTGGATGCAAACCAAAACCTTGCATCATGGCCGGATTAACCCCGGAGAGCATTCTAAATGGTCGAAGACCCTTCATCGCAGGATAAGCATTTACCATAGGAGTGGCGTTGAGAGCTTGCGGTACAGGCACTATAAACATGAACGATACGTCAAATGGTGTGCTTAAAATAAATATTTGACTCGAATTGTACAAACTTCGCTACAATTCTTTATTAAACCAAAGCAAATTAAATATTTACTGCTACACGGTGATAATCTGTGCTAATTGTCAACTTGATGAAACTATTCTTTCTAAGCCTCAACAGAATATACTGCTATTAAAATAACTAGCCGTACCAATCTTGCCATCATATAAGCTATCCTATCATTTGTAATGGCACATAAGCTCGGTATGTATCAGCAAAAGAGATATCAACGGGAGCTGTAGTCTTACGATGGTCTTTAAGGAAAGATTTGTGACGCACCAGAAAAACCATAAGGAACTTACAGCACATGCCGACGGGCCCGCTGGCCAGACCCGCCATCTGACCAATAGTGGGAGGAGCAGCGTCGATGTGAGGCGCACCACCCTCCCCACTCGGCAGATCAGGGTTAGTGAAGTCACGGCTCTTCTCATTGTTATACTTGACGTTGATGCTGATCATCTTGCTGAAGTCTATTCGCAGCATGCAGCAGTTGAGAAAAATGTTCTTCCCATCCAATTCCTAGACAGTAGCGGAGCCTTATAGGGTGGTGAATAGCGCTTTCACATCAATCGGAGATTTTATTTACTGAGTTAATGGAAGATGAATCAATGCAATAATATTTGAGAATGAACTTTCTATCTCATTATAAAGATCATTACAGAGACCACTATAGAGATCATTATAGAGATCAAAACGAGATACAACCAAACCTCTACCCTGATCATGTTAACATAGTAATTTTCAAAGAGGTAAGATTGGAGCAATTATTTGACTGCATCACAATTTTCAATATACAGTATTTTGAGATTTCTCAAAACATTGCAGCTTCGTGAATGAAATTGAAAAATTTGAAAAAAAAACAAATTAAACAAAATTTCATAGTTAACTTCCTCCATTGATATTAAATAATGTTTTTTTATGTATTTCAATTGTATTTCAAAACCCTCCCGCCTCTAACTTATCTACGTGAATGAGCATCTACTTCTGTTCGCTTCTCTCTACAGTGAAATAACGACCTGTCTGCTCTTTAATGATTTCCTTTTTTTTACATTTCTCTTATTTAAGTAGTGTATCTGTCTTGTTAAAGGTTGAAATTGTTGTCAAAATACTGTCACTTTTTGATATGCAAAATGGAATTAACGAATTCAGGATTATTCTTACAGAAACAATTGTTCCAAAAAATTTCGATCTCAAAAAATATTTCAGCACCATTGCAGTAATCCAAATGGCTTGTAACCCTATTTGAAAAGTCGGGTTATGACCGCTCCCTGCTCAGAGTTTCAAACCATCAAGTTATCACAACATCACGCCAACTATATACCAACATCCTTGCCTATTTACGAAAAATATTAAATGGTAGTTTGGCCGCTCTCGATACGCCTACACACGATCCAATGACCAAAATACTGCATGTCTCAACAGCACTTGGGCTATCCAATCATGTGACCAACCCTCCCACCTATAAATCAATATATGCAAGCATAACTTGCACTTAAATGAACGCCAATCAAAGAACTAAGATAACAACACCCATGAAGACAACCGATTGACACAAAAGACACGCGCTGTGATTTGCACTATAAAAGTGCAAAGGAAATGAGATACAGAGAGATTCTGAGAAAATAATTGTTATTCATGGGTGACTGGCTATAGACAAATGTGTAACACATGGGTAAGGCTGCCCTGCTTGAGGGATGAGATTTAAAGTGCAATTTAAATAAATGCCTAGGGTAAACTCTAGGGTAGAATCTAAAAAGCCTACTAAATTCAAACACAGCCAAATCTTATGGCCTCCAATTATTACTGATGCTAGCGGATCAACTCGCTCATGTTGTTATTCCTTCAAGTACTCGCGGGCACAGTTTCTTGCAAATCAAACTACTGTGTAAAAATAGCTTCATCAAAGACCATTTTGTTCAAGGACAAAGTGACTGCCAAATGTGTATTACACAGGGTCAACCAGCACGCTTATTTGCAACTGGATTCATTTCTTAATGGTGTTTACATCAACCCAATTTATAAGGATTGTTTATGTTTAAACATTAAATTTGAGCATAGAATGTCATGTTTCATCTTACGAATAGTAAGATGAAACAGTGGAATAGTAATCTAGTGGAATAGTAAATGGATGATTACATATGAATAGTAATCATCACGACAAGCAGTCTTTAAATTTTAAAATACCCTTTGGTAAGACACCGCTTTTAAAGGAAAAAACTTTCGAAAATCACAATTTCCATATTTTTGCACAATTGCATTAATTAAAGGATGCTATAGAGAACCAGTCTTCAATAAATGATTAGATAGTAAAAGGAGTTATTTCCACTTACCTGTTTGGCTCTGCCCGCTGATTCTACATCTGACATCTGCACCAAAGCTTGAAACTGATCTACGAATAAGCAGTGGAACAGATGATGACAAAACACCAAGGTCATCTGAAGATCAAAACTATGACCTATTTCCCAATATAACATATGTCCCCGCGTATACGCTTATTTCTCATATGAGCCGACCCTAGAACAACAGCTTTGGAAATAAGGGAATTTAAAAGAATTCGCATATAAGTTGACCCCATAAATCGTAACACGTCGTACGTACCTATCAAAGCAAAGTGTTATGGTAATGGACAAATTTTTGCAGGCTTGACACAAAGCGTTTCTGATTGGTGAGTAGTCGTTTAACTAGCCTATCGGGTCTCCGCTTAATCAAAAGAAAACAATCAGCTGTTTGCATTTCCCACTGACCTAATTTCGCGTAGGTTTAGCTGCGTAGGTTTCAAATTGTAGGTCAATGAATTTCTGATGATTATCTTTTGGGCAATATAGTAGCAGTAACAGTATTTATGTTTAACAGTAATACTAATGCTGTAAACTATAGTAATAGTGGTAACTCGTCTCCACCATGATAGTATGAAGAGGACAAAAAGTGTTCTAACTGATTCCGCAGCACATTTGTAGCCTTTTTATGACACCAGATTATGTATGACTATGATAATTAATTCAGTCAAATGTTATGACAACTTATGTGAACTAATGCCAAATATTTAATTGTCTCCATAAAAAATTTGGTAGCGAAAGAGTTAATTGTAGTGGTAACCACTATTGTTATGCTGTACATGCTGTAATAAAGGTTGGAGCTGTTAAAATTAAGTTAGCATGTAATTTCATTTGCTGTCAATCAGGTATAAGCTGAACCCTTTAGTTTGGTAAACAATTTTTGCTATCTAGAAGCTGCTTATATGGGGGATATACAGCATACTACACGCCATCCAGTTACTTTGTTTACCAACAACATGATATAACTGACTCATTTGGCACTGGGGAAATATCCTGTCCTTGGCAAGAAAGCATTAGAAGTATAAGATGGGGAGCTATAGCTCTAGTTCCTCAGTCTCATATCCACCATCGTGTACGAGTAATATCACTGTTTATATACTGATTGAGTTATCATGTAAATTAACAAATACTGTTTACCCACAACAGGTGTGCACAGAAGTTTATTACTTCGTGTTACTGTGATGGGGCATGGCTAGATATCTTTAAACAAACCATATCAGCAATAACACGGTCATTGGTTGTGATAGTCTCTAGACATGCTATAGAACGGCAGCAACTCGTACTTACTGTTTTTAGTGAACGTGATTATCTTCAGCACAGTGCCAAACCTTGAGAACAACTGTAACAGAGAACATCCCATAAATGGCTGAGCACTGAAAAGTGATCAACTTGAATTGCTAAAACCACGGCGCATAGCCAAACACCGAGAAAAACTAGCCAATACTTATATGAATGCTATATAGAGTTCAAGGACATTACGTGGTAGCAAAGGCAAACATATGATGACTTTCACAGCGCACAGAAAACGATCTGGATTATACTGTTCTACGATACAATCAGAAAACAGCAAATTAGATATTTATAGTATAGCCCTAAAATGGAAAGTAGAGAAGGTAACCTGATTGAAGAGGGCGAGACTGACAGGCACAAGATGGCTGTCAACATTGACATGCAGTACAGGAGTTGGCTTCATTCCATTCGCGTGTGATCGCTGTGAAACAGAATAAATGCACTAAAAAGCCAACTAGAAATGAAACTAAACAATAGAAAAGTACAAGTACACGTAGAAGTAAAAAATCATGCCTGCTCCATCCATAATTCTGCTAGGTAACGCTGGTTAACACAAGAAGTAAATGATAACTTTGGTAATCTACACGCGAAGCTATCCAGATGGTCACGGCCAGGGAAAAGCTTAGATTATGCCAAACCACTCAGCCGGCAGCACGCTGACTGATCAGCATAAGCAGGATCTTGAGTTTGCCTACAGATGGTCAATATCCTTACTTCTAGTCAGCTCTGAGCTGCCTATGGAAAGCTACGAGAACGTAAGCGGGTAATTGGGGTTCACTAAAAACTGGAATAGTCGATCGTTCAGAACAACTTTCGGCTATTGGTCGATGAGAAACTTGATCAACAATCAGAGTAAAAAGGCAGTTTGCTGCTGTTCAATCTCTCAACAGATAGATCACCCAATGAACGCAAATTAATGTAACAATGAGCAATGACAATGCGCAGTAACATTTGATTATCATTTGTGTGCAACTCATCTCAATGATGACTAAAACTATGTTACTACTGTTACAAAAATTTCATTTTTGTAACAATAAAACTCGAGTCACTGGTAAATTTCTCAACAGTGTACCAGCTAATAATATGATCAGGTAAGTTGATATTACTGTCTTTGGATATCACTTACTCAGAATGGCTGTGGTCACAATACAGCTGTGGTCACAATACAGCTGTGTTTAACTGTGCGGCTGTGTTTAACTGTGCGGCTGTGTTTAACTGTGCGGCTGTGTTTAACTGTGCGGCTGTGTTTAACTGTGCGGCTGTGTTTAACTGTGCGGCTGTGTTTAACTGTGCACCTGTGTTTAACTGTGCAGCTGTGTTTAACTGTGCAGCTGTGTTTAACTGTGCACCTGTGTTTAACTGTGCAGCTGTGTTTAACTGTGCAGCTGTGTTTAACTGTGCAGCTGTGTTTAACTGTGCACCTGTGTTTAACTGTGCAGCTGTGTTTAACCATTTTGAGTGAATTTAAATCCCATCCTGGCATGATTATTAAAGGTAAAAAATATTTTCATATAAAATCGATTTTTATGTTACTTGCAATATTACAATTTGGTTTTCAACAAAAGCGTAGGCATGCTTTTTGACTTCTATGATGGTACATAAGTTTTTCATAAATATTATAAAAGTATTAAGCAGCTGCAAGATAAATTTTAAGTAGTTTTAGCGGTAATTTGGTTGCCATTCAACTCGACAAAACGATGCTTCACCAAGCTGTATGCGTCAATATTTAGTGGAAATTTTGCCCGAGACACGACTGAGCCTCCGCCAGCAAGCGGGTGTATGTATAGGAACAACATACAAAAGTATGAACATTTTAAAGAAAATTATTTGAAAATCTGAAGCCTGACCTTAGTAAGGCAAAGGTAACACACATTCAGACAAAGAGGTCAGGTGTTGAGAGTACCTGTCCGGGTTTGAGTTCTGTGTATGTAGCAGAGTATTGAAGCTGAACTTGCTGGTTCCGTATGAGGGCAGGCGAGTTGTGCTGCTGGTGACAACGTACAAAGCTCATGGCTTGCTTAAGATCATGCATCTCCACAAAAGCCTAGAATAGAACCCTAGAGTGTATTGTATAAATCATTTGCATTAAAACTAGATACTAGATCACACCAAAAACAGTCGAGCTTCCACCAGAATCTCTAACAAACTAATGACAAGCTAAGACAATCTTATTAGCGAACGTAATGTGGGACTCCACATATTTTAATAGTCTGCTGTAAACCTAGAAAATTTGCTTTCCTACATGCAAATCTCACCTGGATACAAGACCAATCAAATACATGTATTAAGTATATATCACGTATGCATAATATTAAACGTAAACTAACAATAAAACAATTATAAAACTTCTATTTGAACGTTACTCTAATAAAACGCCAATATAGGGGAATGGTTGAGACATACAGCGCCATGACGTTCAAATAGAGGTTTTACGGGATATATTATACTTGCAGACATAAAATGTTGGAGTAAAGCTTTTAAAGTTGCTAGTAACCTTCACATAGGAAAATATATTGAATTTATCAAAAAACAAAAACAAAATTACACTAGTTATAGTAGCAATACCATCAGCTGCAAGATTGTGGTTGGTGGGAGTATCATTGAAGGAAATCAAATCATAACTGGCCCCGCAATAAATTGTAAACAATTTTAAGGTCCAATGACATGCTGAAAAACCAAAAACAGCAATTCTGAAATAGGAATTCAATTTAAACAACTGCTTGTACCTGTAGCAGAAGACGATGATATTAAACTGCTAGTTGCACCAAAATCAAGCATACGTCGCTAATGTGAGATGAATGAGAAGAATATGGATGCTTTAACGAAAGAAAAACTGCAACATGTCTTCTACAAGACAAACAACAGGAGTAAGATACAAGCATTGCTCCAAACTGAGAAGAACATAATGTGAACCAAGTTGTTCACTGCTGTATCGATCTTCTCATTTCCACTGGCAAGTTCTGGCCCTAGCCATCTAAATAAATAATGTCCCAACCAGCAGCAGAGGTAGAAACTTAGTTGAAAACAGGCTAGAGTAAGGCAGCGAGAGAACATTTAACCAAATTACAAGACAATCGGATATATCAGGTGTCTTTGAAAACAAGATGCAGTTGTAATCTAATTGTATAATAATAAAATATCTTACATATAATCTAATTGTTGAGTTATTTGAATATAGGTTGCTGTGCCAGTGACACAGAGTGGTCATAAGAAACTGCTATAGCTACTACTATGAACATGTAACAGCTGCTATAGCTACTACTATGAACATGTAACAGCTGCTATAGCTACTACTATGAACATGTTACAGCTGCTATAGCTACTACTATGAACATGTAACAGCTGCTATAGCTACTACTGTGAACATGTAACAGCTGCTATAGCTACTACTATGAACATGTAAGGATAAGATAGGTTTTTCAACATTCCCATATTATTTGTATGCTAACCTCACACTTACGTTTCATCGAATGACTTCTGTGATGTATAACAACTTAAACATCTTAGACATTTTACAGTCTACACTAACGGAAGATGTTTATCGGATAATTAAAAGATTACCACTATTACATCTGCTATTACAGATGTGCAGTGATTAGCATGAAACCATTGAATGAAACCAAAATTGATTTTAACAGATGGCCATGTTACTATTGATCAAGGCAATCACATAGAGCCAAATTTCAAATGGTAAATGCGGCGCTTTCAGATATAAAAAAAATACAGGCTCATTTTACAAACGAGGTTCATAATGTAATTATGCACATAGGGGAAGGTAGGGAAAGTTGGGCCCGGGTACATATGTGGAGTTGCATTTTTTGCTTATTTTCTTTAGTTAAGTCACTGAGAACATAGTAGGTCAAGGTCATTTTTCTACCATTATTTAGTAAGGAACATTTAGCAAGTGAGTGTGTTATTCGACATTTACCACTATTTTACATCAAATGTAAACTTTATCAGCCATGCTGTACTGTACGATTTTGGTAGAAAAACAGCAGTAAAGTATGTTTGTGTAATTCAGAATGACTAGTGGCTAAAATATCACATTTGATCCAGTACTTAAACCATAACTGTCACATACAACTTTTATTGTATTTACTAGGTAAATCAGACACACTGATTTTGATTTTGTACTTAAATAAAGATTGGTCCACTAACTTTCAGAGTAATGAAGGCTTTTTTACAGCATTTCGGTTTCGTAAACAACACGATTGGCACAACAAGCTGCGTCCATAAATACGTGACCATAACCTAGCTTTTTAAAAATGGAAGTTAGAGATGTTAAACCCGATTTAGAATGAGAGAAATGGATGTCTGAAAACCCATTATTATCTAAATTCAGCCTTCAAAATAAAACCTTTTTTTTCTGAAAGGTAGATAAGCTATTTAACATTGCATATTTAAAAATGGGCTCAAAAAAGCGCGATAACAACGCCAGCTTGTGATAAAATCGCACTTTTTGAGCTAATTTTTCTGGACGTTTAGCCTATTAAACATCATGTAACAAGCTACGAGCAATTTTAAATAGTTTATCTACCTTTCATAAAAGACAGATTATTTTACAGGCTGATGTTAGATAATAATGGGTTTTAAGACACCCATCTCTATTATTCTAATTTGGATTAAACATCCCTAACTTCAGTTTTTAAAAAGCTTGGCTACGTCACATATTAATGGGCGGAGCTTGTTATGCCGATAGTGTTTTTTTGGAGACGAATATTGAAACGCTTTAAAAAGCCTTCATGACTTTGAAGGTTAGTGGGCCAATCTTTATTTTGAGTAAATCGGAATCAGCGTGTCTGATTTACCTAGAAAAAACGATAAAAATTGTACATGACAGTTATGGTTTAAATATCTGCAGCTGCTAGAACCAATATTGAGAATAAGTTCATTTTGTTTTTAAAAGAAAGTGGGGCAAGTTGGGTCAACCTTGGCTGGGCAAGACGGGTCACTGGCCCAACTCGCACCGATAAACTTTTATCGATCCTACACATTTGTTGACATCTCTCATAGATAATAAACCGTAGTTTTGACAAATACAAGCCCAAGAGATTAAGTTTTAATACAGCCGATATAGTCTTCGCGGTGAGCTGTCGAAGTCACAGGCACCACATAGAAAAGCGAAAATAAGAGAGCTAGAACTGCGACACTAACTGATACTCCAGAAAAGTGGCAACTGAAAAAAAATCTTGAGAAAAACGAACGAAAATGAGAAATCTGAATGCAGTTTTATCTTCAAGCTCAAATGAAGAATTCTTGACAGACAGCTTGATTGGTTGAGACAGCGATTCACCAGCGACAGAGACTGATAATGAAAAAAGGGATAAATCAGTTCAGATAGGAATGTTTGTTTCAGCAAAGTTTGCTGGAAAACACCAGGCTTTTGTTTATATTGCAATGGCGACAGGATGTGAGGGATTGGATGGTAGATATTTACAAAATGGTCCCATTAAGGGCCTCCGGTAGATTCCAACCAGATCATTCAAGTACTACGAGTCTAAGTGCTTCCTTATCTACTGGAACAACTACCAGAACGCTAGGAGGTGTCAGCTTCGGTGACAAGATACATTGAGATATGAAAGACATTAATAATACTTTTAACACTTAATAAAGATATGCTATAGTTTATTAATAATATTAATTATGCATAATATTACGTATATATGTGCATGCACGTAGTAATTATATGTGAAATATATTTAAGTGTAAATCCAAAATATCCAGCAGTTGTAGTCGCAAAGCTTTACTGTGTCATAAAACTATTCTACTGAATACTTTTTACATTGACCCAACTTGCCCCATTGACTGACCCAACTTACCCTATTGACTGACCCAACTTGCCCCTTTGACTGACCCAACTTACCCCATTGACTGACCCAACTTACCCCATTGACTGACCCAACACTCCCATTGACTGACCCAACACCCCATTGACTGACGCAACTTACTCCACAGCTAAGTTAAGTCAGGTAACATGACAAGTTTTCAAACAAGTATTTTGTCATGGATTAGCCATGGTGCATTTACAGTAGGATAGAACACTCACTAACCGATTTACAGGCAAAATTATAAAATTTTTTAGTTTTTACCTTTGTTTTACTTTGCATAAATGCGATTTTTGACCAAACTTCCCCCACCTTCCTCTGTATAATCTCGCATGTTAGCATATCTCATATAAAAGTTGATCATTAAAAAGCTCTCAAAACATAGAATTTTGCACAAACTTCTGATTTCTATAGCAATTAAAACTGGTACTACAATTAATTTGTTTGTAAGAATTAACCCTAGTATGGTCTCAACACTATGGTACGTTATGACTAAATAAAACATCGGTGATACCGCATCATCTATCTAACAATTTGCCTCATTTCACTATCTCTGTGTAGGGATTAGTTTGAATATCAGCTAGTATGCAACTATTTACAGAATACATGAACTATGATGCTAAATTTGACTCGGTGATCTTGTGCACCAATTTTAACTTTGCAAGACGTCGAAAAGTAAGACTTCATGATGACTAAACCATTGAATGGCAACTACACAAAGATCCCCCATGAAATTAGCCATTGTGTGAAGCATTGCTATAACAATTTAGCCTAAGCACTTATTGATCGGCCTCCCACACGATAAATCTGTTGATCTGGCTCGAGAGTACTGCAGTGTTCCGGGACATGTATCGAAAAGACAGAAGACAAAACAGTCTCTCGTGGTTCTCTTTCTAACTGATGTGAACCAAACTATCCTGTAAAGGAGTTGATAGTCACTATGCTAGCATAACCGATGCCGCCGGAGCAGATCTTACTGCCAGTTATGGGGGGACCCTGGCTTAGAGTTACCCTGGCTTGTTCCTATCTGCCGAGTCAGAAAACCTTCCCAACTAGGATTCTTATTGCACATCAATACCACAATGAACTAAAACACAAACAATTCTACACACATCTTGATTGTTCACACCGACATAACTATGACAGCAAAACACACCTGTCGTTTATTCCTCATTAGTATGAGGTTAGTAACTTGGCCATGGCAGGCAGCCAACTGCATTATTTCTGACTCTGAAGTATCCTGTGGCAGGTTTCTGACATGAATGACACGAGAAGGGACAAGTTTGTCGGGTACCCCTCCAGTTATTTGGCTTTCATCAGACATCCTGACCTGAATAAAGAAATGGAAGATTGTAAGAAAAGCAAGGTGGCCATTGAAGACGGCTAGAGAACAGTAGGTGAGCATATAATAAAGGGCAGGCTTCTCAGAACTACGCTGCTGTCATGGCATTGGGGTAAACACTCCTCATGCACGCCAGGTTATCATTACCAGCTGTCATTATTGGTAAAGCTGTGACTAGCTGGCCTTAATAACAAATAACCTCATGACACCTTATCTACCTGGGCCATCGCGTTTTCACATAATGCCCTTTTTAATTATGGCCAGAGAAATATTCTATTCATCAAATAGAAGAGCATAATCTTGGCTCCGCTTATTAATTCAATGAGGCTTGTTTACTACAAAGAGCTAGCTGCTAATCACGTAGTGGCTACCTAATCTCTTCAAGCCGACAATCCTAAGCTTATGACATTAAAGAGCTACCATCTATTGGCTACTCGCACTGATTGCTCTGTATATGTCATCTAGGCTGCCACTGATAAGTACCGCTGACTGCAGCATGATCAGGTCGTTCAGAACACTCACCCTTTTGGCGGTGTAGTTCTCTGTGTCCGATTGTGTATCGGAAGCAACAGTGTCTGTCGATGGAGATGTAATTGGGTTACCAACATACTGTATCATATCATCAGCAGTCCGCTGTACAAGAGAGACAGACGCAATTAATATTATGTCCAGGTAACCTTCCTATGACATTGAAACACACAGGAAGTACAATCGAACTTGCATTAGATGTGAAAGAATGTGCAGAGCCTTCCGAACCAATGTGTCAATTCCGAACCTTCGGAATTGAGGATATTGTTAAGCATAACACTGAGCACTTGTCATCCAAAGGGCATTTCATTAGTAAACATTTTAAACCAAGACTAAGCTTGGTGAAGACGATGAAAACTAAATTTAGTCGGAATAAAACACACAAGTAGTAATCATACCTTGATTCCAGAGGACAGTCCACTAAAAAAGATGAAAATAGAAAAGATTATTTCAAGTTTGATAAGAAATTCACATGATTAACAAGCAGTGTATAGATAGAAAACTACAAGCTAGACAAACTTATTTAGCAACAAAACTGTATATAATATGTGTTTGTGCTTGTTGCAAACAGCAAACACAAATATCAAATAAATTATTGTCCAAGAGAACTGTAATTGTTGTTGCTTAACTTACCCAGATTGATTCTCTATGTTTTTCAACATCTTTGAGCAAGTGTTAGAAAGCAAATTAATTGTCCACCATGCGCTGAAGCACTTTCTATGGACATCCAACCAGAACGAATTGCTAAACAAGAAAAGACAAAACCTGTAACACAACAGCTTAGGAACTTATAAATAGGAGCAGCTGCTTATAAATTGTATTTACACCATCATTAGCTGTTTGCAACAATTCAAGAGTAGTAACCAATTTAAGAGTAGGAAAAGAAAACCACGCTCGAATTGCCAGGCAACTCATGAATAGAAAGCTGGCACTAATTAACTATTAGCCTTACAACGGCTGTAGAGGGCCACACTATAAATTCCTAGAATGTGAGCTATTGTTATGAAACTCTGTTGGCCACATTTTAAAGCCCCACTACAGTATAGAGCCTTACTAAAACTACACAATACTCAACAGTTATAATCAACCAACCTTCACTCGAGTTGCAATCACACCTTGCATTACAATGTTCTACTAAGTGAAAGCTATGAAACAAATTCTACTTATTGACAATTACTTCTAAATAAGATTTTACACCACACTGTCGCACTAAATATTATAAACTAATAACTCTAATCTTAATATAAAAAGTGATTTCAGACCGCAACTGTCGCTGGTGCGCTCTAAACACACGAATAATTAAACACAAAAAATTAAAAAGCGTGAATTTGCCTTTCAACTAATTCGAACTGTTTCAATTTATTCAATAAACTGCTTACACTATCGAGCACTACTTAACACAAGAGATGCAGACGATATTGAAAGAGATAAAACTTCTCTAAGCATGTCTCTTATACTTTTAGCTCGTAAAGAAATTTCACGCTTGAAACCCACAAATTTATTGATCACAATTTAAATTATACTAGTTGGACCGGGCAATAAATATTATGGCGTAATAAATGTTGTGACAAACTAAAAGCTAAAGTAGTTTTATACTCGCAAATAATATTGACTGTTTTCATCCAAATGGTGACTTTCACTCATTTTTATTAAATCCAAACTATTGTCAAGCAGAACAACTAAGTCATTAGAAGTATATTAAGGCTTGCATTACCTTCCTCAAGCACAATTGTTTTACGATAGAATGTCTTATACAAATTCGCACCAAGCGGATTCTTCTAACGTACCAGCGAACTGAAGAAAATTAAGAAGACGGTTCTTTGTTGTTTATCCGAGAGCACATGCGGTTAGCAAAATTAGACAGCAGCGCTTATAAGTATAACTGTGCTTTGTGTTACTGCAGATATTACCTGCTGTTGTAAATAATATAGCTATAAAATAGCCAATCGATTATCGCGCTTGAACATTATTCTTTGTCTCCGCAAATCATAAGCTATCGCCGATAAAAATCGGTATGATTAGGCGACAATATTAGAGGCGATATTTTTGTTTTGTCAAGCGAAAAGTCGATACGCCAATAGAAGCATATCCAGCGGTAGATGTTTTACAGCGGCTAGTGCTTCATGTTTGGCTCGAAACTTGGTAAGATTTGGTATAATTACCGTCGCCTAATAACAACAACCGCCATAAAGGAAAACGGCAGTTGATAATACCTTGTTTATAACTTCGCCTCTGTCGGAATAAAGTGTTTTTTTTTATTGAGGTTAGTTCTTAAAAGTTTTCAATTTTTATATTATTTTGTGTGATAAGAACTATTTACGTTCGTGGCAAAAGTCACTTCAACCATGCAGTACAAATAAAAAGTATACACCAACAACTTGTTCGATATTGAACAAGCTAAAAAACTTGTCACACGATAAAAAAGCTTCAACATGCAAGATATGAATGCAACGAGTAACTTGTTTATTGACACACTGAACCGCAATGTCAAGCTGAATGCGTTCAATCCAATACACAGTCAGAATGATAGCATAAAAACCAAGAACTCCGACGACATTAAATAGAAGCTCATCTGAGGTTTCTGCATTCCTAAAACTTAGTATTAGAGGAACAAAAGATCGGAAAGGAATTTTATACCTATATGTTATAAAATGCTATAAAACATGTAATGGGAAAGAATAAACTCGGCATCAATCTTTTGTTACTTAAAACTGGCCAATGAATTAAATTCATGAATAACTGATCTCCATAACCTTCAAAAATTATTGTGGAATCGGTTTGACAAGCGCGAAATAATATGCTAAAACCTTAAATAACGTTCTAAGGCAGCATTTCACTGAGCAACATACACATGATCATCTACTTAAATCTATTTGGCTGAAGAACAAAAGAAGGAAGTGGCAATTAATCATATATGGCTATACCATTCTAACCTTCTCTTCATCAGCATATGAAATTGTGTAAAAATGCTCTATTTTGCTATTCAAAAAAATATTAATTTTACAAAAGCTCTAATATACATAATCTTTGATAAACCGGCACTGACTTAATCTCGGTCCTTAATCTCGCTTTTTGTGCTGCCTGTTGATAAACTTTACCAGTATCAAATTCAAAATTTTGTTTAAGTGATTATAAAGTTACAAAAAAATTACTATAATACTAGAATTTTGAAAACCAATCTACCATTACCAATATTTTATACTGCTTTCAGTCAAAAGACAATTGAATACATAATCCCATCACAATGGAAGTCTTCCAATAGACTTACGCAAAGTTTCAGCATTTAATAGCTTTAAAAAGAATTGTTAGGAGCCACTTGTTAGGCCTAGATTAATCAAAACCGGCTATTCAAATTTTGATAAAATCCAGCGCCTCGACTAGTTGCAGTGTGACTGCCCATGTGGGCCTCATCATACCTTAATATGCAGGAATTAAGCTTTCATTTATTTTTTCATTTAATCAAAAATGTAACTACAGTGTATCTTAATTGTTGCTTATTTGCTCATTTCTGCAGACACACACTTACACGATGTCTCCAACCTTTGCTTGTTTTCTTATATCAAGATAATATCTAAGCATCGCCTTGTCACATCAGCCAATACTTTCTATCAGCTGACCAGTGATTGACCAAGTTTCACTACTGTGTAGCAGGGCAGGTCTTATAACTGTTTTACATATCACCTTCACCTTAATGAAAATGTTTTTATTACAGAGTACTGGGGTTAATTCCTTCCATTTATTCCAAGCTTTTCCAGTTCTTAATTTAAATTCCTTTTTGCATCATTTTTCTTGATCTATGGTGATGCCCAAATATTGGAAGGATGCACATGGGCAGCTGGTCACTTTGCAGCTTACTATTATATACTATATATTCCTGTGGCCCCCATGGTCTCCGTACTTCCCCAAGGGACTAACTGCTGAAGTTTTAGTCTAGCTTCTTCCAAGCCTCTTCAACTCTCAAGCCTTTTCTCTAGATGTTTTTGGTTTTCATTACAAATTACTATATCATCAGCAAACAGCATAGCGCGAGGTGCTATACTTAGTACCAAAATGCATTTGACAAAATTTGGGCAAATATTTGTCTTGTAATACAGTGGAATTTTCAACATACGGTGTCTGAAGGCTATGAAGCAGGATATGAGCTACTTCTTATATTTCGTACGTTCAACAGACATATAAACTTATACTGTGCAAACTACTTGTAAGTTAGTGGAGTAGAGCTACTAGCAGTTTCACACAAAGTACGAATGAATATACATAAAAGATACAGATACATAAAAGGCATTATGAAATATTCAAGTGCATTCTTCTTTGGTTGATCAAATCGTAGTTGATAATCAAAACGTAGTTGATCAACTACCGTCTTGCTGGTGTTTCTAGTACCTAGCCGGTTTCTTATGTTGAATGATTGAAACCAAAAGTGGATAAAATTCTTCAATGCTCGCATTTGGGCTGATTGCAGTAAAGGGTTTGATGTTAAAATGTCATTCATTAAACAGAGTTGTGAGGAAAAACTACCAGTTGCAGTTGCTACCTCACAATTAGTCATGCATTGAGATTTACTGAATAAACTTATAGGTCCTAACTTCAACGCTTCTTCTGTAGTGTTGTATTATGCATGCAGTCAATTAGTTTCATCTCACTTGCTAATTTATGACAGGATTGTTTACAGATTTATTACACATACATCAAAACAAGATAGTTTGTCGAGAAACACTGATTTTTGCATAATTATTAAAAAAATCAAAATTTTTTCTTTGAAAAAAAATCAGGGATTTAAATCATTAGATTTGTTCTTGCCAACCCTATTCATGTGATATACGAAAGTTCCTATTAAATGATAAATATTTCTGTATTTACTTTTACTTGTTAAGGTATCAAAGTCACAGGTGTGTTAAAAAATGTTGCAGTCGCTATGACTTCGTAATTTATTTCTGCAGTAATAGGTTACTAAAGTATTCAGCATTGGTCATCCTTATACTAAGGGATGCTATGTAATGTAGTTATGTGAACATTTTGTTTTCTTAGAAGTGCATCATGAATTAAATCTTTGAATATACCATGGCTGGAACATGGGGTTTATAAACACAAAGAATTTGAATATACCATAGCTGGAACATGCGGTTTATAAACACAAAGAATTTGAATATACTATAGCTGGAACATGCAGTTTTTAAACAAAGAATCTGAATATACCATAGCTGGGACATGCGGTTTATAAACAAAAAATTTGAATATACCATAGCTGGAACATGCGGTTTATAAACAAAGAATTTGAATATACCATAGCTGGAACATGCGGTTTATAAACGCAAAGACTTACAGTAAACACCTGAACACAAATAGCAGGTTTATAGCGCTGTGTGTAACAGGCTTGGCCACCATGAACCATCGCTAATACAAACCTTTTGACAGCTTGCTGGAATTGGCTATAGCTCCACTTTACTGTTCGGACAGTTTTAAGGCAAACGCAACATCGTGTGTTTTTGACATTCATCAATGTTATCAATATTGATTCTTTTTTATGTTTGCATTCTAATGAAACATGATTTCTTAAACCTGTTGAAAACTAGAGTTGTCCATATGAAAAAGGTATATGTTGTTGTAATCATTATGCAATACAACAAACTATCACACATTTTTTAATGGAAACTTATAAATGAATTACAAGAAGTTTGTATAATTATAAGCATATATTAAATTTTTTAGCAACATTTATTCTCTTCTCATAAAACATTGACATTGGAATCCAGTCATCTACAGACATTTTTACCAGGAAACATGGATTTAAGTTCTTTTGAAGTCACTAGGAGGTATTTTCATATGAGTTCATATACCGTAAAAACTTTATTTGAATGTTCAATTTTTTACTGAGCTGCTTAGGATTTTGGTAAGTTAAATTTCATTTAACGAATATTGAAAGATAACATAGAGTTATAACATAAAATAGTTTAACGAACAACAAATGATAACATGAAACTCCAACGCTAAATAATTTAACCAATAGTGAATGATAAAATAAACTAACATAAAATTATAATATAAAATAATCTAACAAATTACGAACGATAAAATAACAATCAACTAACAATTATAATACAAGAAATATGGTACAAGGCATATTATACAAAATAACATGGTGATTAGTTGTAAGTGATAAAATGTTTACTGTTGAAAATCAACTGATACATTGCCATTGCAACACTTCAATGATCAAAGAACTTGCGTGTCAGTGTCGAATAGTTGAATTTCATTTTTATTGATAATGCCAGCATTGGTCCGCGCTTGCTGGAGACATTCCGGTCCAGTCTTAATCGGGCCGTCTGGCCTGAAACGATGAATCTTGTTATCCTCACAGCCATTTAGACCGTGTGTCAGTCCGCATTCCTCGAGCGACTTGACGATTAGCATCTTCGAATTCGTGCCTGCTCGACATGTCTGCCAAAGTTTATAGGCACGTTCTCGTAGTGCTCTGAGAAAGTTTAACTCGCAACTACACAGTAGGAGCATTTTAATTGATTGTCAAAGCCTCAAATGTATTAGGCTCAATCTTCAGGCACCATGATCCTGGTGTGTTTATTCACATGTTTGTTGCTTGATCAATGCATTTATTATAGGCCCACAAAACTCAAAATCTCTCGAAATCGCACTGGTCTTTTAGTACAATATGCTGGTTAAGTACCTTTGATTACTAATTAGCGAGATGAATGTCAAAGTATCGCTCAAACATCGGGGGCCTTCCATCAAAGAATGGCGCTCTATTTTTCAACCCTTCTCCTATTATAGTGGTGCTCAAATATAGGTGGCCTTAAAATAAATGTGGTGTTCAAATGCAGGTTTTTTCTAAATTTGAGCCTTCGCATGCTATGAAATTGCTTTTAAGTTATTCCGTATCGCAAATATGTTTTTTATTATGACGCTGCAAATGAGTAAGTGGTAAACAATGACAAGCAATGACAAAGTGGATTTGAGAGATTGTATGATGAAGACAGTAAATACTATCACACTAAAGTTGATAGATGGTGATCAGGAGTTACTGAAGTGTAGTGTCTAGCAATCGAACATATCAACAAAATGATATCAGGTACTTCATTGCTTATGAATATGCAAGCCAACAGACTTCACCTCAAAGCCAAGCATCTACTGTCTCTACAATATTTTTGTTCATCATTACATCAATGCACGACTTGAGAGTTGGATGGTTTTACACTAGATTGTATATTGGTAGACTCTTGCAATTTTGTGGGTCATGTTATTTTGTCACCTTTCTAGTCTTTATCACCAATGGAACGATATAATAAAGAAACCGTTAGCTTTTCTTGAGGAACTAGTTGCTTAGAAGCCTGGCTTCCAGATAATTGGAGATGTTTTTTTTCACCGTATCCTACATTCGAGAAAACTCGACTATGTAGTTTTTCTTTGCTTTTTTGCAGTTCCGATTTAGGTAGAATTATGAAATTTTTGATGCTTTTTGCATGATACGTTTTCAGTATAATTCCGAAGTTTGAATTGGATTACGCTATTAATTCTTCAGATATCACCAAAAATACTCAGGGCATTCCAAACTGGCAAAGAAATGAAAAATGGCTGCTGATAGCGCATTATCTTCTCATGACACACTAATTGTTGTTTTTGGTGATGAAAACTCAAAAATAGATTAAGTTAGAAAGCTTCTTTTAATTAGCAACATGCGCTTAACAGTAAAACAAGTTGTATTTCTATTCATAAAAAAACAGACACAACCTATCCGTTTCAGCGTACTGCAACTATTATTTATTCTAAAACATCACTTTTTTGAGGAAGTGTTAAATAAGAACTATTCATTCTATTTGATTTCTGTTTCTTTCATTGTTTTTTTCAAAATGGTGTTCAGTTACAAAGGAAATGTGCTATTCTACATCCTTTCACTGTTGATGGAAAGTTTGTAGTACAGTGTAGAATCAGAGTACAAGCTTGTATATACAAGACTAGACTTCAGTGTTAAATCTGTTGCTGCCTATGAACCATTATGTTATTAACCATACTGCACCTCGCTCACCTGAAGTGTCGCCAACTGCTAAATTCCTCTGAATGAAAAAATTTAATCTGGCTCCTATTACCAATTGCGAGACTGATTTCGACAGTTGCGTTAAGTATTCAAAGTCACCCTGAGTAAAGGATCACAGACAGAAATGTAAACTTCTTGATTGGTTAGCTAGATTTGAGACTTCGTTTACTTCTCAAATAAAATTGTCAAGCTACAAGATACCACCAGCGACTGCTGGATTTTGGTTAAGGTCTCGACCAGAGAGGTCCAGACCTCTCTGGTCTGGAACTCTCTGGTACCAGACCACAGGTCTCTACTCCCCTACACTAGGTTGAGTACATACCTCTATTCTACCCCCTACACTACCATGTTCATTTGCTTGTTGCATGGCAACTGCTAACAGTAGCTAAATAATTGTTAGCTGTGTTTTCCACAGAATTTTGTACAAGATAAACGTTATTTGAAATCTTACATCAGCTAATTAACTGGTTTTATTATTTTTCGAAAATCGGCAATAAAAAACGAATGCTTAACTGCCAGAGCCAAGTATCCAGTTTAATTAATTTTATTGCTATGAAACTATTAACACAATAAACGTGAATGTTTTTATGTGAAATCTCTGGGAGTTTCTAATTCTGCTGCAACCAATCGAAACTGTTTTCGCAAGGTTTTTGATCAACCGATCTGACTGGTAATTTACCTTTGCCCACCTATTGTATTTGCAGGCGCTTTTGGTTTTGGAAGTTTCTCAGTAAGTATTAGGTCTAGAAACAATTTTTTAAATAGTTTAGAAATAGCCCAGGTCAATATTTCTATATTGTACAAACTTACAAAGAACTCTCAGGTACCAGACCAGAGAGGTCCGGTTGCTCTGCTCCTGGTACCAGACCAGGAGCAGAGCAGCCAGACATAGTTGCTTGTTTTACAGGTTTTACAGGTCTAGTCTTTTGTCTTACAAACGAGAGACCAGAGCATAGTTACAATCCTATTTTTAAAAAATAACTTTTTTGTTGAAACTGCAAACGCGTGTGTTGCAATGCTGGTGTTAAGTTTGAACTGGCAAGTTACCAATTAGTTTCGCTTCTACAAACTCCAAAATACCGGTTTCAGAATGAATGGTTGTGGAAAGCCAAGATATGTTACACACATGTAATTAAGTACATATGTTGCAAGTTTTTATTACAGGAGAGATATTACAGTGCATATTCATTGTTATTACTTGGTTAAAAATCATGCATCGATCATTTGTTGTGCATATTTTGTGCATATTGATTAGTTTGGTGTTATGCTTGGCTTGAACACAACATTTTGACTCAACTCAAGACCTTAGCAGTACCTCTCAAAGTGAAACATGCAAAAATATATTTACTGTTTAGTTGTATTTATTATTTATTGATTAGTTATTTGCTGTTTCATCCAATAATATATTTATTTGAATATGATAGTTGAATTGAATTCTGTTGAATTCTATTCAATTCTGATAGTTGAATGTGTCAAAAGTTTCAAAAAAATCTAACTGGATTTGCTTTTAAAATTTTATTAATTTTTCAGCGGAGTCATGTTTTCTATTGCTCATCTTTTAAGTTTTTTTCAATCTATCAATCTCATATCGTTTTTTACAGGAACCCAAATTTTGGACCCGCGTTTGATAATGCAAATAAAAAAGTTCCCTTGACAGATTGGTCTCTTCAGTACATCAATGGAAGCAGTAGCGTGCCATAATTTCAACGCTTCTGCAGAAGATGAACTAAGTTTTCGAAAAGGAAACATCATAAAGGTTGGCTCAAAGTTATGTAATTTTTATTTTGTCCTGGCATGAATTATTCCTAAAAAATTGGTATCCGAGATCAAAGCAGGCTTCAGAAACTCGCTGTTCAAGTTCAATGTTTAGTTTATAAATTTACAGGTGTAAAGGGTTAGAGTCTAGTTGACTTATGAAAGGAGGCAGACTTTTTATTCAAAGTGGTGGATGATTTTTATCGTTTTATAGTTCATCTGGCAAAGTCTAAGGACCTCATCCGTACTGACCTTTGACTTATTTGTTAAGCATGCTAGTAGCGTTTTGCTGTAGTATCTACATGTGAATAATCACTCGTGTGACTATTGCCGTAATGACTACATCCTTTTTCAAAAAGTTTACAAACTGTTGATTTTAGGTCCTTGATGTGGAAGAAGACAAAAATTGGTATAAAGCTGAACTCCATGGTACAGAGGGCTTTGTACCTGCTAATTATATTAAACTCAGGGATAACCCGTAAGTACCCTCCACTCTACTCCCCTACACTAGGTTGAGTACATACATCTACTCTACTCCCCTACACTAGGTTGAGTACATACATCTACTCTACCCCCTACATTAGGTTGAGTACATACATCTACTCTACCCCCTACACTGCCATGTTTATTTGCTTGTTGCATGGCAACTTCTAACAGTAGCTAAATAATTGTTAGCTGTGTTTTCCACAACATTTTGTACAAGATACACTTTATTTGAAATCTTACATCGGCTAATTAACTGGTTTTATTATTTTTCCAAAATCAGCAATCAAAAAGGAAGGCTTAATTACCAGAGCCAAGTATCCAGTTTAATTTATTTTATTGCTATGAAACTATTAACACAATAAACGTGAATGTTTTTATGTGAAATCTCTGGGAGTTTCTGATTCTGCTGCAACCAATTGAAACTGTTTTCGCAAAGTTTTTGATCAACCGATCTGACTGGTAATATACCCTTGCCCACCTATCGTATTTGCAGGCGCTTTTGGTTTCGGAAGTTTCTCGGTAAGTATTAGGTCTAGAAACGAATTTTTTTTAAATAGTTTAGAAATAGCCCAGGTCAATATTTCTATATTGTACAAACTTACAAAGAACCTCCCCACTTCAAGCTTCAAAGAATACAAAAAAAAACATTGATCACACAACTTCTACAATCCTACTCATAATTCGTCGTGATGCTTGATATTTCAGTGCTCATTATGATAAACATGGCTAACATGGGAGGTCATAAACATGTGTAGCATTATTTTTTTGTTCTTATAGCCAATAAACTCCAGCATTTTAGGGGCGATTCAGAAAAAAAAACTATTTTCAAACTATTTTATCGTACTATTATGGAATGGAAGAATTTTGTAAAATTAGCTATTTTACATATCGATAAAAAGAAGATTTTGGGCTGAACAATATGCAATTTTCAGTTTAAAGAAATACCAATTGCCTCTCAAGTTAGGAATGATTATGTATGGCCATGCCAAGCCTAAGTCGGCTTTTCAAATTCTTTTGAAAATTAATTCTAACTTTACTAAACTTATCAATGTAAGTACTGGTTATCATTCAACTAGGTAACGAAAAGCGTATATTTAATAAGGTGCTGCTCAAATTCAACTATATTTACATATAGTTTTACCCCAAAAATTTTTTACTCGTTTAAACAAAATAAATTACCGTAGTAGATGATAATCTGCCCTACACATGTACACATATATCAAATGTTTAAAGGTGTGACATTAGTCTAGTCTATAAATTAGTAGATGATAATCTGCCCTATACATGTACACATATATCAAATGTTTAAAGGTGTGACATTAGCCTAGTCTATAGATTAGTAGATGATAATCTGCCCTACACATGTACACATATATCAAATGTTTAAAGGCGTGACATTAGTCTAGTCTATAAATTAGTAGATGATAATCTGCCCTACACATGTACACATATATCAAATGTTTAAAGGTGTGACATTAGTCTAGTCTGTACATTAGTAGATGATAATCTGCCCTATACATGTACACATATATCAAATGTTTAAAGGTGTGACATTAGTCTAGTCTATAAATTAGTAGATGATAATCTGCCCTATACATGTACACATATATCAAATGTTTAAAGGCGTGACATTAGCCTAGTCTATAGATTAGTAGATGATAATCTGTCCTACACATGTACACATATATCAAATGTTTAAAGGTGTGACATTAGTCTAGTCTATAAATTAGTAGATGATAATCTGCCCTACACATGTACACATATATCAAATGTTTAAAGGTGTGACATTAGTCTAGTCTATAAATTAGTAGATGATAATCTGCCCTATACATGTACACATATATCAAATGTTTAAAGGTGTGACATTAGCCTAGTCTATAGATTAGTAGATGATAATCTGCCCTACACATGTACACATATATCAAATGTTTAAAGGCGTGACATTAGTCTAGTCTATAAATTAGTAGATGATAATCTGCCCTATACATGTACACATATATCAAATGTTTAAAGGTGTGACATTAGTTTAGTCTGTACATTAGTAGATGATAATCTGCCCTATACATGTACACATATATCAAATGTTTAAAGGTGTGACATTAGTCTAGTCTATAAATTAGTAGATGATAATCTGCCCTATACATGTACACATATATCAAATGTTTAAAGGTGTGACATTAGCCTAGTCTATAGATTAGTAGATGATAATCTGCCCTACACATGTACACATATATCAAATGTTTAAAGGCGTGACATTAGTCTAGTCTATAAATTAGTAGATGATAATCTGCCCTACACATGTACACATATATCAAATGTTTAAAGGTGTGACATTAGTCTAGTCTGTACATTAGTAGATGATAATCTGCCCTATACATGTACACATATATCAAATGTTTAAAGGTGTGACATTAGTCTAGTCTATAAATTAGTAGATGATAATCTGCCCTATACATGTACACATATATCAAATGTTTAAAGGTGTGACATTAGCCTAGTCTATAGATTAGTAGATGATAATCTGTCCTACACATGTACACATATATCAAATGTTTAAAGGTGTGACATTAGTCTAGTCTATAAATTAGTAGATGATAATCTGCCCTACACATGTACACATATATCAAATGTTTAAAGGTGTGACATTAGTCTAGTCTATAAATTAGTAGATGATAATCTGCCCTATACATGTACACATATATCAAATGTTTAAAGGTGTGACATTAGCCTAGTCTATAAATTAGTAGATGATAATCTGCCCTACACATGTACACATATATCAAATGTTTAAAGGTGTGACATTAGCCTAGTCTATAGATTTAGCTAAAATGATTACAGGACGTATAAGTTAATTTTAATCAGAAATAAGGTCTTCGTGAGACAATTTTATGGTATTTAGCCAGCTTGCCTAAGAGCTGTAACACAGCTCGATGACAAGCATCTTTCTAGTTGCTAGTATTTAGTTGGGTAGATAAGCATACTCATCAGTCTTATGACGTTCTTGGTGAGTGACTTTGATGAGTGGCCTTGATGAGTGACCTTGTTGAGTGACCTTGTTGAGTGACCTTGATCTCTTCAATTTTAGTCGCCAGATCTGTTCAGCTCCATATTCAGAATTGTTTGTGTTATTTGTGTATGTTTCAGTTTTATGTATACGTTTTTCGTTTAATAATGTGTTTCCTTCGCGCTCCTTTGCTAACCTGCTCAGAAACAAAGGATGATAGAATTAGCACCACATTACTAAGGAGAGATATACGACAAGCCTAAACATAAGTACATTCCTTAAAGACGAACTTACAGACAATTTTGGTAGATGTTATCAGAAAGTATCGGTATTTCTCCATCATTTGCGATTTTTTTTATGTTTGATTTGATCTGACTGCCAAAATGTTTCAAGATTAAAACTTGATCATTGTTAAAACGTTCACCGGGAAAATACATGACGTCACTAGTTGTGCAGCTGCCTGTCTCTCTTATTATTGATACCGGCTGTTGTGTTCTGTTGCAGTGTGATCTGTCAGTTTCTTTGCTCAAGTGTAACTTTAGACGCCATAGTTGCAATTTTGTTGAAGTTCATATTTAAATCTATCCCCACCACTCGTACCCATATTTGGGGAAATCAACATCTGTGTGCCGCTATGTACATAGGATCTGCACACTTGTATTATTGACCTCGTTCATTGTATCTATTCTATAATTTTAATCCTTCTAACTTTCATAGAGCGATGTGTATAGTGGGCAGTTCTGGTTTTCTTAAGGCAGGCTATCTTTTTAGTTGGTACCATGGCAAGATAACTCGTATTGATAGTGAGAGATTACTCCTTGAAAAAAGTCAGGGTCAGTTCAAACAACCAGATGGAGCTTTTCTCTTGAGAACGAGTGAGAGAGACAAAGCTTCCGGTAACTTCTCTTTATCTGTCAAGTAAGTTCTCGTTATTGGTCGGATATTACTGATTACAGTCTTCCTTGGCCTTGCGCTCAACAGATGCCTGTTGGAGGGGCAATACTTTCGCTTATTGCTCAACGCTTCCGATTTTATGCTTACCTTTGTTGTATTGTCGGTGTAGATGGCGTGGCTCCGTTCAACATTTCAAGGTGCTGCGAGATATGGAGAGGGGAAAATATTTTCTCTGGACGGTAAAGTTTAATTCCATTAATGAACTGATAGAGTATCACAAGACATCCTCACTGAGCCAGTCGGAAAATATTTATCTGACAGATATGTCTGCACAAGTACAGGTAATACCTTACTCTCAGTGTTAACAAGTACAGGTAATACCTCATTCTCAGTGTTATCAAGTGCAGGTAATACATTACTCTCAGTGTTAACAAGTACAGGTAATACATTACTCTCAGTGTTAACAAGTACAGGTAATACATTACTCTCAGTGTTAACAAGTACAGGTAATACATTATTCTCAGTGTTAACAAGTGCAGGTAATACATTACTCCCAGTGTTATCAAGTGCAGGTAATACCTTACTCTCAGTGTTGAAAAGTGCAGGTAATACCTTACTCTCAGTGTGATCAAGTACAGGTAATACCTTACTCTCAGTGTTAACAAGTACAGGTAATACTTTACTCTCAGTGTTGAAAAGTGCAGGTAATACCTTACTCTCAGTGTGATCAAGTACAGATAATACTTTACTCTCAGTGTTAACAAGTACAAGTAATACATTACTACTAGTTTTACCATTTGTTGATCATCAATGTATGGTTGCTCGGTATGCTGAAACAATTCTATAAACGCCTCATTTTACAGTTTGTCACATGACCTTGTCTAAAACAACATAAGCTTCAAGTTATAGATATGGCTGCATGTACACTTGTTCAGAATGAGATGTTGTCATACTCTTTTGTTCCATATGTTGTATAACCATAGTTTGTTATATAAAATAACCTCACATTACTTTTAAAATAGTTTTTTACTAAAAAATTTAACAAATAAGCGTTTCTGAAGTTGTCTCCTCATGCGGCTCTTACTATTATTTTGCAATTCTCGTTAAAACAGTTGCTATGGAAAATCCAGGAATTCTAAGCCATGGCTATATAGTAATGGCAATAATACTATGGAAATGTGCAAATCTCACTCAAAGAATGCAAAATTTGTAAAGAGTAAGTGAAGTTTAACTAAAAATAATTTTATTGTCTTAATTGATCTAAAACGTGTTATTGGTTATAATGGACTCAAGATTTTAGTCTGTGGACGAATCGTCACGCAGCCACAACATAGCCTTGCTGATGCGTGTACTAGCAATAGCAGGTAATAGCCATTAGCTTGATAAGACAAGTAAGACATGGAGATGTTAAGGTATCCGCTTACAACTAGCCATACGATATTAGTTCTATGTAGTAATCTCCAATCAGTTCTTGATGTCTCTAACACAAAACTGTTTTTTGCTTTACATACACACAGTTCATAGAAACTTCTTCAAATTCTTTTGTGGTTGTCTCATAAAGGTACCGCCGAGGCATTCTGTCTTAAATGTTTAAAAGGTAAATTACTTTAAAACTTGTATTTGAACATCACCTCTATTTAAGCGCCACTATAAGAAAAGGGTTGAAAAACAGGGTGCCACCCTCTAATTGAACGCCACTTCTATTTGAATGCCACTTTTATTTGGCTGCCACTATTTGACATTAGCAAGTGATCAGTAGAAGAGTGTCCACAAAACCGTACTAATAAAGAAGTATTAAGTAATAAGTATTAAATTCTGAAGTCCTAACAAATAATAGTACATCAATAACTATTAATTCGTTCTTTGTTCCAGTTTGTATGTAAGTCTGTTTTCCAACTCCACAAAAAGAATAAAAAAAACTTTTTTATCCTTTATCAATAAAAATGTTAATAACTTTGATTGCAACACCATGAAAATATTTAATAACTGCATCAGGCTAATAGTAGTTCCTTTTTTAACGTGGTCTTGGTACTTCAGTGTATTCAAAAAGGTTTTTGCATCTATGATGGAATCTGTGTTGCTATATATTTTGAGGCTAATGTTCTTAGGATAATTTGACTAGACGAGGTTTCTTTTTATTCATGCTAGAAGTTTCTGTTCAAAAATAGCATAGCGTAAAAGTTTTGCTGTTTTAAAAATCGTTTGAATGCTAATATCGACTAGCTCAGCTGTGCAGACGACACTGTGGAACGTATTGAACAGCCAGAAGAATATAAAATGGTTCCAAACAGAATCGACAATCAGAACGCAACTCGCTGAGCAAACTACGCTAATACTTTTGTTTTAAAATGTTAATTTTTGTTTCTGTATAAACTATAACTATGATGTGTTTGTCAATTGTCCTTGAATATATATTTGTAGCATTTGATAGATTATTATACATGTAAAATTTATAAATTTGCAGATTTATAGCTTATTATTTGATAGCATGATTACGGTAATCTGAACTCAGCTTACAAAAGATCGACGCTCGTAACCCTGCTTTATTGCACATAAAAAGCTAAGTTTGGTTGCTAACTGTAGGAAACATATGGATGAGTGCAAGGAGATTTCATGCCACCTTGTTAAGTATAGTTAAGTATAGTTATAAAATGAAAATATGCCTTCAAAATTAAAATAGAATAAACTTTAAAGCTCCAACAAATTGAAACACAGGCTATAAAATCATCATAGGTTAATTTCAAGTAATATGTATCAGCTGGTAGAGACATATACATGTTCCATCTTCCTCATGCATATTTATTTACAAAATCTGCAAGTTGGAGATAAGTTAGCAAATTTCTTGTACCTGAAGGGGCATGCGAAATATAGGTAAAAGTGAAAGGGAAAAATATAGCGCCATGGCGTTCAAATAAAAGTCCTACGATATGTTTGGTATTTTGGATCATGTTATGTGAGAATCAAATGTGTTGGCAGCATGTCAGGCTGTAACTAAAATAGAAGCATTGAATATAGCTTTACACCACGGAACTTACAAACCACAATGATGTAAGAGTGAAAGTGTGTTTTTCTTGTTGAAAACTGTTTGCCTTCCCCTTCAAATACTAGCCTCACTCTAAATGTCAAGTGCATATAGGCAGTTTTCTCCTAGGTCATCCATTAATCACTTTAAAATAGCATTGCTTGTTCTTTCAAGTAAGACTTAGTTGGCAACTAGATTGTGATCCTCTGCCCAAAACTTCTATTTATAGTAAAGCTGCTGATTTTAGTGATGGATTACTAAATCATGTTGTTTTACTGCTATAACTGGCTCAACCTATTCCCATCATTTATAGTTGCTTTTTAGCAGGAAGCCATTTAGAGGCTTACTGCTCTGTCAATAAATTCAAATGCTCAAGTGCCTCGTCTTTAGTATGAAGTTAACATGACCTTTGTGTTATACAGTATTTGTGTTACACAGTATTTGAGAACCTGCTGTATATGAGTGTTTGATAAGTACAAATCGTGGGTTTATAAACACCTACATTCTGTTAGTGTCTCCATTATTCCATGCTCAATTGTAGAATATACAAACTTGGTTAACATTTTTCAAATTCCAACCAAGATATGCTCCTTTAAAAGGGCATCTCTCATAATGCAATCTTTCATAGTATCGACGGTTTAGCTGTAGATTTTAACTGTAGATTTAGCGGAGGTAGCTTAGTAGCTAGATTTAGGATCTGCAGCTGCAGTGTTGTACATCCAGGTCCTGCAAGCGAATTGCTTCATTTTGCTTTGTTTTAAAAACGGACCATTCAACCAGCAGCACAAGGGCACTTTGTTAAGCATCAACAAGTTAAATTTGAATTGGCAGCTGTCTTGCCTGTAGCAATAAAAATAATCAAATTATTATTAGAGCGCAATTTAATTAGATGTGATAAAATAACATCCTGTCGGACTCCGATTAGATATCAAAGCAAAAGTTGGCAATTTCGTTTGGAATGAACCTACATAACTGGTAAATATAGGTTATCAGCCACGAACACTATATGGCTTCATGGCTTGCTTATGGTTGCTAAGCTTTCCTTTGCATGCCGGGAGGTAAGCGGGCTAAGATTGACCACATTAGTTGAGAGCTGAGAAAACTAAGGTTAATCCCAAAAGATTTTGTCGAACATGTACAAAATAGTAGCTGATATTTTTGGCACCAGAGATTACTGTTGCTAGTTATCACATGAACTAATACTTGCGTTACATCTCTGAAAAACAAAATACTGTACTAGTTTAACCTAGGCATGGCATATATTTCTATAAAAAAGCTGTGTTTGGAAAAAAAAAACAATAGCTAACCACAGAAAAATAAAAATTATATTCTCATCGCCCTCATGTCTCTGAGCAGACCTTATCATGGGATCAGCCTTCATCAATGGTGCCTTGTGCATATCTTGTGGTCTTCCAAAAGCCTCTGTGGGCGTGTCACACTAGGCGCCGTTTTTCACATGACATGGCCACTCATGACGGTGCAGCTTGGCTGACTTACCATCTACCAGGGTATGATAGTGACAATGGGCTATTGGATTATTTAGTTGCCTCTGGAATTCAATTACAATGAGACACTAACTTTATCGCATCTTCATTACACTTTTGGATCATAGCAACTACAACTGTGTGCAGTCAGGTCTAAGCATTTGATGTTATCACCAATATAGAAAGTCTTCTAGGATTAGCATGAATAACAGACATACTGGTGAAGGAAACAAAATACTTAGAACTTGGAATAATAGAAGAATAAATAGAACATTTGTTAAGTGTCAACCAACAATGTAATCTCGCCAATGAATAAATAGTAAGCACTTCTAGTTGATGTTCGTTTTACCATGAAAACAAGCCTTCATCATTCAGTTTCTAAACTATATCATGCTTAAAAATGAATTGTTGTAGTACATTGAACGAGTACAAGCGCTCTTTGACTTCCAAGCTGAAGAAGATGGAGAGATTTCATTCAAAAAAGGGGATATATTGATGGTATTAAAAAAGATGGATCCAAATTGGTGGCTTGGTTCATTGGATTCACAAAGCACTCAAGGACTCTTTCCTTCCACATATGTACGAATCCTCTAGACTGACCTCTAGATTTCCTCAGCTCTTTATTTTTGACAATCAATATGGCAAAACCTACTCGTTATAAATAATGGGACAGAAACACTATACTTCTCTTTACAGTATTGCTTGAAACCTTGTGCAGACATTGTTATAGTTATTATATTTATATACTTTTAACGAAACAACTCAGAATTAGGTACTGTATTGGCCGAATGCGTTTTTATTAACATACCTATTTTATATTTGTAAGCTTTTAGAGTACATTAACAATAGTAAGAGGTCTGGCCTGTTTATAGTATAGAAGTGTGTGTAGTTTTACATATACTATTTCCAATAAAGCTTATTGTCATTTTCTACTCCGACCAGCTTTTGTCTTCAACTTTTGTTTTCCTTTCATTGATGATTTTCCTGCCGCTTCTAACTGCTGTTTCTTTATATTCGCCTTGTGTTTAGATACTTTTCTTTTGTTCTTCAACTTGTAAAGCCTTTTCTCTATCTTCACAGCGACATTACTCATCCTACAATATCAACTCATTTTACGGCCATCATCTTCCTAGTGTAGACTACAATTCATATCAACTTGTAAGTCAACTTGTAAGTCCGTTTGGAGCTAGGGTCCAGCTCTCCACCTAGTGTGACCATGTACAGTTGAGTCATGTGACTCTTTGAATTCAACAGATAAGAGCTACAATCTGAATCAATAGTAACTGGCAGAGTGCCCTCTACACAGATCTTCATTACATTTACCACAACTGTGATGTACATTGATCAATCAATCACATTATAAAACATGTTACAAGGCAAATAGCTCTGTCACGCACAAATCAAAACTGCATTTTAAACATATCACTGTTAATGATAATAAAAACCCAATTCTTGATAAAGCTTACAAAAACACTGGAACCAGACTAATTTGCTTAGTTATGAGGTTTATATAAGGAAAGCTTACTTCTTTGGCATTTTCATGAGAGGAGGAGCTGTTCCAGATTCTTTCGTTTCTGATATATCGCAATCACTGGTCCTATCAGTCTAAAATGAAACAATAAACTAAGATGCAGCCCTTGCCTGAGGTGAAAGTTATGATAATTATACTGAATCAACCATAAGTTGTCAATACTCATACACAGTGTTATCATTTTTTGGCAAGAAACTCTTCCTAACCTCTACCAAACACAAGAATATGCAAAATTCCCAAGAGCGCCAACAACAAGGTGAATTATTAACAAGCTTGAATGTGTTGAAAATCGCACATCGAATAATAGCTACAATGCTGATGTTGGTTTTATCCGGTAGAGTCATATATGTTGGTCGGCTCTATTCTTTCAGCTTCAAATACCTTGTATAATAGTGCAAGCATTAATGGAAATAGTTCATGCTCAAATCTACATGACAGAAGGGGTTATCCACTCACAAATTGTGAATAGACAAGTCCAAAAACCATGTTGGTAGATTTATTTTAGTAAAAGGGTTTCGATTTTTACAAAACAGATTGTCATTTGACCTGTCTAGTAATTGTTCTTAGGAAATCATAAATTTTTCATTTATAAATACAATTCATTTTCGAAAAAAAGGTGATGGCATTTCAGCTACTTGTTTAGAAATGCATTTTGAAAAGTTTTTAGCCACTCGAATTAATACACTAAATAAGAACACCTTTGTTTTATTGGTTCCCGAAAAACTGAATTTTAGAAGAAGAATAGGTAGCTATAAAAACCCTTTCAAATTGTATAACAACAGAAATATGAGCTCTGGAGTAACTTTCTATCATTCAATTTTCCAAGTTTCGCAATGTTGAAAAGTAAAAGCAATACAGATTATTCGCACTCTCCAATTAGGCGGTATGGCGACTATGATTATTCAATGCACTGGAATAAAAATTTACTCGCTGATCTCTCTAGCAAGCGTACTATTATGAAGCGCGTTATCTACTAATGCAACATAAGTCTCTTGTGGTAAAACCAACACGAAACGGTGTTCTTGTAAAAAATAATAAACCATCATAATCCTAATAATCATAGTAATAGTTGATAAAAAAAATTTTTTTTATTTAACATATACAACATTTGCCATTCTAACTTTTAAAATTTATATCATGGGTAAAGTGTTTTGTTCAGTTAAAATAAATTGAAAGAAAAAATAAAACAACTGCAAAGTTGTTTGAATGTGAAATAATTAGGAAGTAATAGCTAGATAATCTGTTTTGCCACAAAGGAAAACAGGAAATTGAAGTTTGAAATTCTGCTGTTAGAGTCACAGATTCGAAATTGAAACGGCACATTTGAAAATTACAAATTAAAAAAGGTAATGATTATAAATTGAAAAAACTTCTAAAAGAAAAACAGATGCCAAAGGTCTACATAAAAAAAAGTAGCAGATTTTGCTCGTATTTAATGATTGTTGAATGCAAGGTAAGTGACAAGTAATCCCTATAAATTAATGTGCTATAATCAGAATCAAGGAAAACGTAGGGTGGCTAAAAAAAGTCTTCTGATCAGATGAAATAAATTAGGAAAGCAAATAAATGTAGATGTGACATATATAGCAAGTATGCAAACTCCAAAACAGATGATTTGGTAATGATACAATTACTATAAACTGCAAAAATCAAATGAAAATCGATATTTCGTCGTAATCAGTGCAAAAAGTGCCAAATTTTACTTTCTAACATTTTTTTTGTTACTATTGTAAGGCGGAAAACGAATTCGCGCTAGTATGGCGAGGAAGAAAAAGCATCGTGTTTTATAGATTTAGGCAAAAAATATTTTATAACAGGGGCATCGTAACCCGTAGGCGCAAGGTAGCAAATAGTACGTCATTTAGCATGTGAAATAGGGAAAAGGGTTTGTAGTACAAATATATATAGTAAGAGTGGTGCAATTGTAAGAACCTTCGTAGACTTGTAGTAAGATGTTCGGTTTACAAACTTGCGATTGAAATCTTCATGAGTTCATATCCAGCATGATGAGAGCTTTTCATTCCAAGATTTTAATAGTTGTAGCTGGACAGACGGACAGACGGACATACACCAAGATTTATATATATAGATCAGCAACATATGCATTCACACATTAGGCTTGCTAAGATAAATTTTTGAACAAGTACTACTTTTTCAAAACTATTTTTGGCGGTTCAGTAGTCACCTTACAAAGCATTTCGTCAGCCAATTTATAAATGAGGATTTACAGTATCCAAAATAATTATGTGAGAAGTTGTTATTACGGATGTCAGACGAAACAAAATCTCACCTGATCTTCCTCTTCAGATTGTTGCCCTTCATTTATTCCCAACATATCATCTTGATCTACTAGATTGTACTCCGTGATCTCGACAGTTTTGTCTCCACATTTGTAGGCTTCTGTCTTCTCTTTTAATATTTCTTCCACATCTTTTATTTTCTCCAAGTATTTAGCTTCAAGCTTCTTGGTCTTTTCTCTAAACTTGCAATTACACCAAAAATCCACATAAAACTTGAAAACTGCTCATAAGCCTTGGCATCGCTTAAATACTACCAAGGGTGCACAACTTTCAATAACCGCACCACAGATTTTGATAATTGCCATTACAAGATGTAAAACATACAATTTATGCTATTAGCTCTTTAGCACATGCTATACTCTGTAAACATATGATCAATTACCACAACACTAAATGCTTTGTCACCTCTTCTCGCTGACGCACTTTTTCCTCCTTCAACAAAACTGCGAGATCATTTTTAGCTTTCTCCTGGCGCTCTTTTTTCCTTTTGCTAAAGCTGGTTAGCCATTCTCTAAAATAATTTAAAAAAGAAAAACTGCAGCAATAATAGAAAAACAATTTGGGCAGAAACAGGTGTCCTCCATTTTGAATCTGGTTGTACTAGATGTGTGTGAGGAACAAAGGAACTAATAGGTGGTGAGCAGGTGTAACAAAAAAAAACTTTGAGATTACTTAAAATAAAAAATGCAAGCTATTCTTGAAAAGGAAAACCTATACCTAATAATGGAATGTCATTGCTTGAAGCACCTAGGCAATAATAATTCAAACTAACATATTAATTTGCAGGCATCGTTTTGAAGCAGCCAGTTACAACTAGTACGATGCTGCCAAAGTCAGCACAGTGTTTAATAGTTTGCACATAATCGTGAAGATATAATGCTCAGGCAAATACTTGATTAATATGAACACTTCCACTAATAGAGCAAAATGCCATTCAGCTCAAAATTCAATTAGCTTGAGGCCATGCCTCACAGTCGTAAAAACTAAAGTGATAACACATTCTTCTTACAACATCCAAGCTATGTTGAAAACCAACCAAAACAGCGGAGTACAATCCATTTACCCAACCAAATTTGTACACAATAGTTAAGCCATTGCAACTTACACTAAACATTACATAAATGTAATACAACATTATGAGAGCAATACAACACACCCTGGAAACTTTACAGCTTGTTAATAGCCTAGCACTAACGACTGCCGGCACATAGTTATTGTCAATGTTAATACTGATTTTTTGTTGTTTAGGTGTTAGCTGCACAGGTTGCTACTCTTTGTATATCCATCACAGTGGCATAAAACATCTATTTGTTTCTACTGTAAGCTTTAACAGCTGGAAATTGCTGAAAATCTTTACAACAATTTATGCACTATTAATCTATCGCTACAAAATATTACAAAGTCGTTCATCGATAGGTTGCTGAACTATTACTGAGATATTACTCGGCAGTTAACGTCAGACCTGCTGATCCTGTTTTGAACAGCAATAAAACTTGAACAATTATCAGTTTCATTCCATGGCAATTTATCTTGAGCTTTTGGCCTACAAATTGTAATAAGTGGTCGAATGCGAAAGTTCAATTTAGCCAGTGCATCACAGAACACTCAATAGCTTAAACTACAATCTGACAGTCCCAAACGAGTGCGATTACTGCATAATAGCTTTGTGTTTGTAAATATTATTAGGAGGTGAGTCAGAGTGGGTTGTAAAGAGATGTAGAAAGTCGCAGCATAATTGGAGCTGCTAAAAATACAACCTGGTGTAGTGAACCTAAAAAATCGGGAATGCTATTTTAGCGAGCAAACTCTATGAAATGAGTTATGGTCCTGAAAAGGGCCATGGGGGAACAACTTCATGAGCATTCATTATTGATGGACTGATGGAAATACGAGGCGACCAAGCCAATATATAGGCCTATAAAGAAAGAACTTCTGGAACAGAGGTTGACCTAGAAAAGATGACACGTCATTTATCGAGATTTATAGAATTTCGTACGCAGTGAACAATCTTTAACAAATTTATTTTTGCAGTTCGCATGTTAGAAGAATTTATTTAAATGCTCCATTTAAATTATATATATATTTATATAAATATAATTTATATTTATATAGATTGCTTGTCAAAATAGTCTAGCTATCTGTTCCGATTAAGTACTAGCGCCATTTAAGTAATATTTTTCGATTTTTGTTTGTACGTATTTTTGAAATATGATTTTGTATTTAAGTCTTTTTCGTTATCAAGATCTTGTTGTTTCTCAAGAGTAGGCCTACTGTTCTCTACATGGTATATATGTAAAATTGTATGGGCTTTTTATTAGTGTCTAGTTTATTGCAGTGCAATGGCTAGTTGTCGCTTAATAATTTTTTTAATTGTTACGAATGTAAAAATTTTACAAAGTCAGCAGTTGGCAAAGCGATGTAACTGGTCAGTTTAAACAATAGCTGTTAATCTCTAGGCCACCGGTTTATGTAATATAAACACTGCTGCAATATTTTAGGCAACTCAGCTTGTGTTTTGCTCCTGAGAAAGACACACGGGTACGTTACTCGAACAAAATTGTTTCTTTGTTGGCAAAATGCTATCACTTCCTGATTGTCAGCTGAACAACTGACCGCCAGCCCGGAGAAAGTTACAATAATGATGAAAATTGAAGAGTTAGTGTTCTTATAGAGTTCTGTCCTCTCCTGTTGGTTTTAGCAAGTTGCATTTTAGGCAGCGTTGATTTAGAGCACTCTGTTGGTTTCAGCAGAGTACAAGTAGGTTGGTTTCAGCAGATTGTATCGCAGGAAGCATTGGTTCAGCGCAATCTGTTAGTTTCAGCAGAGCACAAGTGAGTTGATTTCATCTCCCTCCTGTTGGCTTCAGCAGCTTGTATAGCAGAAAGAGTTGGGTTCAGGGCACTCTTGGTTCCAGCAGAGCACAAGTGTGTTGGTTTTAATAGCTCCCTCCTGTTGGTTTCAGCAGCTTGTATCACAGGAAGTGTTGGGTTCAGCGCACTCTGTTGGTTCCAGCAGAGCACAAGGGAGTTGGTTTTAGCTCCCTCCTGTAGGTTGTAGCAGGTTGTATCGCAGATACGCCAGAAGTAAGAGTTATCTCCACCCACTCCTACTAGTTGTCTTCAAGATCATGTTACCTATTTTTCATTTCAACAACAAAACCTGTTTACTACAAAAAGTAAATGAGTTATAGTTTCATCATTTTAGTGCAGTCTTTATACTAGAGTTACAGTCAGACCTGCCAACCAGACCTGCCAACCCAAGAGTGGGGCAATGCGTGAGATTTGGTTTTGGGGCAATTGATGTATCAATGATAGTATATATAAAATTGTGGAAATTGGGGCAAAAATCTCACGCATTTTCATTTTTTCTTTGGGGTGATTGCGTGAGTCTCACGCCCAATGCGTGAGAGTTGGCAGGTATGCTGCCAACCCAAGAGTGGGGCAATGCGTGCGAGTTGGTTTTGGGGCAATTGGTGTATCAATGGTCGTATGTATAAAATTGTGGAAATTGGGGCAAAAATCTCACGCATTTTCATTTTTTCTTTGGGGTGATTGCGTGAGTCTCACGCCCAATGCGTGAGAGTTGGCAGGTATGGTTACAGTGTTGTGGGGTTGACAACACAGGTTAACAACTTACTTTCTCGCGTCTTCGTTAAACACTAGCGTCGATTTGGACCTCTTGGTTTTTTGTAATCGCTTTTTCTCAGCTTTTTTTCCCATACTATGAAGCAGATAGTAAGTAGAATAATTTCTATTACGCAACAAAACTATAAAATATTATTAGACAGCGCTTTGTTAATGTATTAAAAAGATAATTCTGTTTCACGGGTAATTCGAACTCACATGTTCCGGAAACACTGGAGGAACTGCGGACGTCGTAAACAGGTTTATAGATGGTACGGCGACAGACTCTAAGACGAAAACTTGGTCAAAAAGGCGATTATTCGAGTGTAAAAGACTACAAGCTTACAGAGTTACAGACAATTTTAATTAATAAAAACATACGCGAATACGTACTCGGTGCTTAGTAGTATATTATGAAGAGCATGTGAAAACTTACATTTGCAGACAGGATGAAATAATAACTGTCAAAACACGTTAAGAGTCGTTCCAACAAACTGTAATTATTGATACATGTATTAGACCAATAATATACAGTCCCATGTATATGAGGGGGTGTATATCATTGATTAGACTGAACAAACGATCAGTGTGAAGCGCTAAATAGAGGTAAAAGGAGACAACCCCCACTGTTGAATTTGTCGATTTATCAATTCATTAAACTGCTGGAGCCAACAGATTTTAGCGAAGCTAAACCCTGCTGGACAACATGAAGACGAACTCGTTTTATCTAGCAGGGTTTAGCTGAACAACGTGAGGTTGTCAAATTGTTATACTTTGCTGAAGCCAACAGAGTGCCTTGTCAGACCTGCCAACCCAAAAGTGGGGCAATGCGTGAGATTTGGTTTTGGGGCAATTGATGTATCAATGATAGTATATATACAATTGTGGAAATTGGGGCAAAAATCTCACGCATTTCTCACGCATCTTCATTTTTTCTTTGGGGCGATTGCGTGAGTCTCACGCCCAATGCGTGAGAGTTGGCAGGTATGTGCCTTGTACCCAACAACTCTCGTTCTACAATCTGCTGGACCCCACAGCAGGGAGTTGAAACCATAGAGTTATCTCCCCCTAGAGTGATAACTACCCTAGAGTTTCCGGTGCCATCAAGGAGCGTTTAGGCCACGCCCATTTTTTGTGCTAGTCGCTCGTAGTGATTGGCAGAACAATAACATCAGCCATGAGAATGATCATGAATTTGCACAGTTAAGATAGTAATTATTGCTCATATTAAAGAGATGATGATTATAGTTTATTACTCCAATATATGCTTATCATTTAAAGCCATTCAATACTTACATAACTTGCAAAGACACTGAATAGACAGTGTTAAGTAAGTGAGTTAATGCAATCAGTTACTCATAGATAAGATAGATGGTCATACTGGGGTTGTATTACATTAGTTTGATGGAAAGCTAATTGACTGCTATCAACCATGAGCTGTACTACCCGGCGTTGCCCGAGTAATAAAGAAGTCTTTGGACAGAAAATTTATTTTTACATATTATAACATACTGTATACAACATTTACCATTCTAACTTTTAAACTCTATTCCCTGGTTGCAAATTGGAACTGTAAATGTTAGGCAACTTGTTATGAACACCTGGGAGTTTGGGGGTCGGTGGCGGCCCCCAATGGGGTTCGGGGCAGCGCCCCGAAGCTTTAGACCTTTTAAGCATCAACAACCCTCAAAGTATGCATAAAGGCAATCAATTGTAAGTATCAAAATCTATATAAGTATATTGTTTATGGTTCATAGTAGGCAAAACGTTTTTTTTATTCAACGACCAATATAAAACTCATGACACTACAGATTTCTGTAAGGGACATTGACAGAACAAGAGCTATTACTTATTTATTGCAATAGCTCTAGTTCTGTCAATGTTTCGATGACACAAATATTTCATAACTGATTCTGTATCTCTTTCAACATCTTTATATATGTAAAATATTAGAAGATTATTTAGCCGAGCCTGCTCCATGGTGCTCGTCGTTGATGTTTTGATTCGCTTCAATGCAGAAAAGGATCTCTCACTCACTACATTACTGGCAGTCAAAACCAATACTAGATTAGTGAGCCTGGAAATTAGGGAAAATGCAAGTTTGGGGTCTTCACACCCTTTCACCCCAATTAAAAGCAATAAAGTTCAGTTTATAAGTCTTAACAAAGTCTTACAAGATCACTCATTTGGCGAAATCACCACGGAGACATTAGTAGTAGAATGCTAGTAGCTAATAGATTAGTTATTGGAATTTCCAACCGGTCTTGGAATTTCCAACTTGGAAATCCCAAGTGAATGAGCTTAGAACGTAATTCTTAGTACATAGCCGCCGACAATCACTGAAAAGTTGGGGCGGCTCAGCCGCCCAGCCGTTCCAGAGAAGACGGGCCTGTTCTTTAGTACTGCTATTTCTTCTACGTTTGCTTTGCTTATTCTATGACTGTGATCATCACATTAACAGTATGCCAAATGGTAGTTTTTGTGCAGCCTTTGGCTGCTCCAATTCTAGTAGCAAGACACCAGACAAAAAGTTCCATGGGTGAGTCGTTGTAGTTTAGTTTTGTCAAGTTACTCATTCATATTTTCCGGTATATTTTATATTCACACAATAATATCATCAGTAGTTGAAATTAAAAAGGCTTGATTTAGCTGTATCAACAACTGAAATGAATGATCAAAGGTGTACCTAGAGAGATGATTGATTTGAATCATGTCCCTTGTTCTATCAATCATTGTTATGGTGTAGTAGGTATGCAAGCAAGTCAGTTACTTGTTTGATTCTGAACCCTCACTACCCTTTGTCTGTGTCCTTCCACTACCAGCCACTGGAGTTGATTACTGTTAGTTTGTGTTATCTATGACCTAATGCGACTGACCCTCCTTTATTTGTCACTCATTCACTATTCAGTTAATTTTTTATAATGTATACAGATTCCCGCTGAAGAATGAGAAGATGGCAAATAGATGGGTTCTTGCAACCAAGAGAGTAAATTTAAAACTTACTCCGTCAACCAAACTGTGCTCAGATCATTTCACAGATGCTGACTACACAGGTCCTCCAAAACAATCAAGATTGTTTCCAACTGCTGTTCCTACTATCTTCAACTTCCCAGAACACATGCAGGTAAGTTTGTTACGAACAGTGTTATCATCCAAAATAGACTGTGCATGTAAAGCTTCTTGATTCTTTATAAATGCTTTTATGTATGCACTCGGTTTGGCTTAGATCTTTGGTATTCTTGTAGTGTATCCATACCAGATGGAGACCCATGAATTATCACGGAATTATTAACATAATTTTCAATATTGATCGCCCAAGACGCAAACTACATAGTATTAGTTTAATACAATGTTTATGTCCTTAGCCGAAGAAATATCAACCAAGGAAAAAGAGACCACTCTCGAGCTCTGGTGATGAGACAGTAGAAGACTCCGCAACAGCTAGCTTTATTGACCCATCTCCCTCTATAGCATCAGAACATGACTGCTTTGCTGATAAAGGTTTGCAAAATCACTATTGCAGTAGCCATCATACCATGACCAATTAAACGCATGACAAAAGTATTCATTTATGTTACTTGTCGGAGTCATCCTGCTCAACAAATATTAGTTGGAAAAAATATAATCCATAATCATGAAAGTTACGTGGCAGTAAATCTATTTTGTATAAAGATTATTATTATTAATATGCGAGTCTGTTTGGATAAAACTGGCTGTGATTTTAGATGAATCTCTGACTGATAACGACTGATAATTTATAAACACCAGTAATATATATATATACATGTATATGTATTGGGATGCAGTATCTGAGTATCTATCTACTGATTTCATTAACTCACTTAACACTGTCTATGCAGTGTCTGTGCAAGTTATGTAAGTATTGAATTGCTTTAAATGATAAGCATATATTAGAGTAATAAACTATAATCATCATCTCTTTAATATGAGCAATAATTACTATCTTAACTGTGCAAATTCATGATCATTCTCACGGCTGATGTTATTGTTCTTGTCAATCACTACGAGCGACTAGCACAAAAAATGGGCGTGGCCTAAACGCTCCTTGATGGCACCGGAAACGCTCGTGTTGTTGAATGCACAGTTATCACTCTAGGGGGAGATAACTCTATGGTTGAAACCAACTTGTCAAACACTGTTGAAGCCTGAAGCCAACAGGGTGTGTTGAACCCAACACTATCTGAAATACAACTTGCTGGATCCAACAGAAAGGAGCTGAAACCAATTGTTATACACTGCTGCAGCCAACAGAATGCACTAAACACAACGATTCTTGTGAAACAATAAGAATAATATTAGTTAGTTGTTAGAACACTTGTTAGGATACTTGTTAGGATAATGTCTTTATTCAGGTCTATAGTTTTTGCTACGATTGACTAGAGCAATATTACTCTTTTAAAATGCTGAAGCATTAGACAAGCTTCTTCAGTAAATAAGCTTTATTTTATATTTTATAGTTTTTAATTTAGAAGCTATAAAATATAATATACATGTATATATTATATACATATATATTTATAAGCCTATATAATTTATACAAGGTTATAAATCATATCTTTCTTATGAGAGCAAAAGACTAACTCAACATAATAATTGTAGCAGTATTTATCACACAAGAGCGCATGTAATTTTGCTAGCCAACAATTGTTTAAATCAACCAATCACAAAGTGCTGCTGATTGCAAATTGTTTAAAAATTCTAATTACAAAACAATAAAAAATTAGTTGTTTGGCTAGTTATACTTGTAACAGTTAATCGTATGCAATGGTCAATCAATGAGCTCTTGATGACGGTTTAAATTAGACTTATGACCAGAAGATGTAAATTTCAGCTTTCACTTTTGATACAATTTTTATTGTCCAACCCGTTATTATTACTGAAATCAATCATCATCTATACACTAAAAATTTTGCAAATAGTTTCAAAGTAAAGTAAACTGAGTGTTGCTACTTCATTAACTTCTCTTCTCTACCATAAGTAAAAAAAGAGTTAATTGTTTAGAGCAATCCAATAAGAACAGCTCTTCTATTGTAGCAATTCAATAAGAACAGTTCTTCTATTGTAGCAATCCAATAAGAACAGAATATTGTAAATCCATGTGCTAACATATGTGGACTGCTTGCTGGTGTTGATCCATGAATGTATATTGTATGCCAGTGTTTTTGCATTATGCCAGCAAAGTATTATTTTAGGAACAAAATCTTTGGAAATTTGATAGTAAGTATCCTTTGAATTTTTTTATACACCAAGTTTTTTATATATCAGTCAAGCTCAAGAAAAAAATGATGGCTTAGCTAAAGTGCTCCATGCATTCATGTCTTCATCAGGTGAGATTTACAAAAATACTACACGTGTTCACGTGACTTAAGATAAAACACTTGTTACACACAATCTTTAGGCTTCTGGTATTGGAAGTTGTGATTATGATATGATAACTTGTTAATGTATTTTGTTTTATTCTTTGTGATCAATCAAGCAACAAATATTATAAATGCAATTGCTAAGCTAATCACTGCTATGAACTCTGCTTTCTAATGGTAAAAGGTATTATTGTGCACAACAAAGTATGGCAGCAAGTAACTCAACACCAGCTTCATAGACCTGAAGCTCAAAACTGAAATGTTATTTAGGTGCAAATAGCATATCAAACATGGTTATCATTAAACTTGTTACCAATAAATGACTGCAACTCGATAAATTTTTCTGAAAGTTGACAGACACTGTGTTGTATGACCAAAACTAATGATTTTTTAAAAAAGAACTAATTATGTGTAGGGTTATTTTCAAAAAGTTTAGTCACTCATTTTGTACTACATATATTATGCTAATATACAAATGAGAATCAGTTTTGTTTGTATTGTCTTAGCCTGTATAGCAATCGCTTAATGTAATCAATATTTTTTTATACATATTTTTTGTAGCTTAATCAGCTATTTTTTACTAAATAATACTTGTATATATGTACTGTGTCTCATCGGTTATGCACACTTTTACAAGAATGCTGGTTTTATAACACACTGGTCATGTGTACCCCTATTAACTGCATAAGAGACAGATAGCTCCATAAGATACCGACCAATCAGATAGTAAGAACCTATATTGTTAGTAGCTTGCATATACAGGAAAGTCAGCCGTCTGTTATCAATCATTAAATTCATATCATTATTGTTTTACCAGTAAGTTAGGATACAATTGTACTGTGTTGGTTACACATATGCAAGTTGTGATTGCATAATATCAAAACACAAAGTAAAGCAGGCAACCAAAGAGTACGTCAATATAAACATAGAGAATATCACAGTTACCATAATGGAAAGTACAACTATGCCAAGATTTATCCAGCAATATCATATATATGCAGCATATATATATCAATATCATAATACATAATATGTATTATGATATTGATATATATATGCTTTATATATCAGTTACCAGTATTCATATTGCTGGTATATTATACCAGCAATATGAATACCGGTAACTTGTCTGACATTTTGGAGTTGTGTCCTTGAATTGTAAGTTAAGAGAAGGTAACACACATCGCTTTTGATGACTTACAAGTACTTGTAACTTATTTATGAAGTTAAGATCAGCTCGTCTGATAACAATTGGCATAATGCATTGAAATTTAGTGGGAACACTTGGTTAGCCTTGCTGTTGTACACTAAAACTAATGTCAAATACAAAATGCAAATTTTATTTGTGGCCTTTTCATCTTCAATATTGCCTTTTTGACCACGTTGGAAGCCTGTCAGACCACAACTCATGGTTTGAGGGTCATCAATGTTTATCTGCCTTGTGTTTCATCAGATAAAGATACATGTACATGGCTGTACTTGGACCTACAACCTAATACATGTACATACAGCTATTACATGTACATACAGCTATTACATGTACATACCTCTAAATTCCTGAATGATGTTGGTGCACAAGGCATACTACTCATTAAAAAGTATTAACTAACTCTGCGGAGTGCATAATCAAAATACTTGTAACTTGCTCGTTACATCAAAGAATTTCGGTTAAATTTGAATGCACAAAGATAAGCACACAAACTTATTAACAAATCACAAAAAGCAATGCGTATAATAGTCAGAAATTTTTTTTGTATATTTTCTTGTATTTTGTCAATTACACCCACTATTGTAACAGTGATTATTGAACTAGCCAAAATGACTAGATACTAAAATGTTGGTAGTCGTATATCAGTCTATACCTGTTACACAAAGTAAAATAGTGGTAGCATATAATATTGAACAATATGCTATGAAATGATTCGTCCAAAATTATTAAAAATATATAATAAAAATTCTCTGTGGTAGAGAACAGATAGCCTATGTCACATTATGCTGATCAATTTTCTCAAGTGATGATTTCATTATGACAAAATATAACTTTGAACAAATGATTAAAAGTTAAGCATATAAAACATTGAAGTTGGAAACATAGTGCATGAAACAGAGCAACCAAATAAAATATTTAATAAAAAAGTGCTGGCAAAAAGTCAGTGGTTGCCAAGGTGATCCATCTATGGCCTGAGCTCCATCAGTCCAGCGGCTCGCTAACATTCACTCGGCAAAACAGGATGGCCCTCAAAATGTTCAACAGTCCGACAATGTACGCACCTGGACAATAACCTCAAAGTTAGTAACAGTATTTGCTATTCTTTTCTTAGACGATCAAGCAACTTTTCACGTAAGCAATCATAGAAGCAATTGAACCGCATAAAAAGATAGTGAAACAGCCAAATGCCAAAGGAATACTCTAATCACTGATGTTTTATAACTAACAAAAGTAAGATGAACACCTCATAGAATTATTATTAAGGCGCAAGCACACTAGGCAATGTGTAGTGTGATATCGGACCGCGGGGTGCCAATCTGCGCTGGGCGAGTTGTTGTTGCGCCATAACGCTTGACTCGCTCAATCAGAACTTTATTTCACAAATGCATCAAGGTACATTTTGATTGGTTGTTTTTCCTCAGAATTCACTGTTCTGGTTGCTAACTTCCTCATGTCAATGTTTACCAACTTACAATAACAAAATTTTGCTATTTTGTTATGATTGAAACATCATCAACAATAAACGCTAAATTGTTCATAGATTTAATAGCAGCATGTCCAGTCCTATACGATGTAACACACTAGAATTACAAAAGTACCCAGTTGAAAACCACAACATTTGGGAGTCAATTGTTGCGCAAATTGAGCATTTTGTGAATGGTAAGTAATTATTATTTATTACATTAAAAACTACTAGTGTGCAATTCGTAAAAGTGACATAGGCCTAACAAAAGCAGAAGTTGTTCATGTCGTTACCTAGAAGGCGCCATATTTAGATATATTTATTTATTCTCCAACAAAACGGGTTACACAGAATTTTTTTAGTCGTTTGCTCTCGTTACTGCTCGCTGGTGAATCGCCTAAATGTGCTTGGACAATTCACCCTTAGTTATACAGCAACAGTAAAGCGCGGGTAGAAAAAGGGAGCAACACACCCACGCAGGCATACTCATGTACGCACACCCACCTACGTATATTGTTACTCCTGATATATACATATATATATCCACTGCTGTATCTACGGCGAGGTCCATTGCTGTATATACAGTGGACCCGCAGTACAATATTAATTTTTTCCGGTGTTGGCATTGCAAGGCCAAAATGTCATATAGAGGTGTATAAAAACCCATAGCAATTATCTTATGCAAACACCTCTGGTAAAAATCATCAAAATTTTATATACGTACTGTACATATTAAAAATTAGTAACAAAATAGTATGTTAACACTAGTAACTATAGTTACTTACATAACTTTAGTATATTTAGTGATTATGATCTGCAATAAAATGTAACATTACAATATACTTTGTGCGGTACATACCATGGGGAGTTCTTACCTTCGAGAGACATATAACATAAACGCTGAATTTAACTTAAATGAACTTAGCTTACTAAACACATGCTTGAAGCTAAGTTTTAGTATGTATTTTACTAAACTTCCACTTTGTCATAGGCTAAAATTTTATTATTTCTCCGCTTTCGGTTTCGTTTTTACTATAACCTACAGCGAATAACGCCTGTGGGAGGAAATTTTGGCGAATAGCATACTGGTATTTTCATTATTTCGTCGTAATCAGACTACCAAATTTTAATTTTGAGATAAATTTTTATTGATATTGTGTGGCGGGGACGAAAAAGCATCGTGTTCCATATTGTAAGACGCACAAAATCGCTCAACAGGGACATCTTAACCCGGGAGCGCACTGCACATATACATATCAGGAGTATAAAAACTGTGGGTGAAAAAGGCAGAATAGGGAGATATGGTTGACAATATAGAGAAAGGGAAATGGGCAATAAAGTGAAATGTGGGCAATAAAGTAAAATATGGGCGGGCAGTATAGACAGACAGGAGTGGGTTGTCCTGAGAATAAATGGTCTCACCTATCCAGATAATGTACACGCCTACTCCATTATTAGTCTCCATGGCCACCACCTGCAACATTGCGTATGATATAGTGAGTTAAAAAGTACAATTTTTAAAAATGGTCACCTGTAGCCATTTTTTATAATCAGACAAAGTAGCATTTGTCGCATATGAATCTTACCGTTGTGATGACTCCAAGCAACAGGAAAAAGATGCCAATTAATCCAAAGAGAAGAGTTTTCCGTTTGATAAACTCTCGACCAACAGATGAGCTGCAGATAGCATATATAAACAGATGAGCTGCAGATAGCATATATAAAAACAGATGAGCTGCAGATAGCATATATAAACAAATTTGCAGCATAGATCTACAGCTAAAATCTCAAATGAAAACATTTCCTCGAACTAATGTATGCATATAGAATATTATACATATATATATACCTATATTATACATACATACTTTATTATACACCATATATAAATGGTTTTAGAGTGGAGTTAGGTAGAGAACTCGATACTAGAAGAATTGTAAGCAGAATATAATCTAATTATGATTTCTAAATATAAATTAGAATGCTTATTGTTGTGACAGCGCTGCTTTATGTGAGTCTAGTGATAAACCGCACAGCAGATGCAAGAGGTTTATGAGTGCAGTCTGCCACTAGACACTTATGAAACAGTGTTGTCATAACTATAAATATCATCTTAATGGTTTACTTGCAACAAAATTTACGCTACAGTTATTTGGTATCAAAAGATTCACCATGTCTTACTCTGCTGTGTTGTAAGTGCCAAATATGTGGAAATGTGATTACAAGCTCTTAAAAACTCAAAAACGAACAGTTAATCGCTGCCATCACAAAACCGCCATAGATTAGAATCTCTTTCCAAAACGGGCTCAAATGGGATGTAGATGAACGAGATGGCTTCTGTTTACACTTTCACGCAATCTCATTCATCGAAATATCTTCACAAATATACTTCACGTATTCAATAACACCATGTCTATTGTTCTTACGCGTCTATTTCATCATCCTTGTAATGCTGTCACTTTTAGCACTGATATCTTATGACATACCGTAAAATGCCGTTTAATTTTTTAACCTTAGCTCGAAGGAGTCTATATCATTGTCTGATAAACATGACAAGCCTGTTGGTCACCTGTGATATTGAAAAATGCTGCAGAAATTATTCGCGCTGTTTGGCACGAAGTATTGGGTCACATGATCAGATTACGACTAGACAATTAGATCAAGCCAAAACAAAACTGTAAAGTAGCGAGCATTTATACTTGCTACGGGCTCTTCGGTAAAACCCGAAGTGTTTGTCATAAACTAGTGCTAAGAGAAGTTTTGTATTGAGCCTTTTAATTCGCGAGTCAAAACAATAACCAAATAGAATGACTACGTCAGAGAAATAAACTGATTGCGATCTACGGGGGTTTCGTGATGGCAGCAATTAACTGTTCATTTTTGAGCTTTCAAGAATCACATTTTCACATATTTTGCACCTACAACACAGGAGAGTAAAACATGGTGAATCTTTTGATACCAAATGACGGTAATGTGAATTTGGTTGCAAATCAACCTTTAAATATATATATACTAGCCGAATGCCCAAGTAATAGAATAATTACCTAATGTTTTTGAGTAACTTATCTAAAAAGCTAGATCTTTACAGACGGTCTCCTACTTACGAACATTCGAGTTACGAACATTCGAGTTATGAACATTCGAGTTACAAACAACGGTACATATGAATAGGTCTGCGCGTATGTCCGCCGCTAATACCGACGGTATTACCGACGTAGTAGGGGCAGAAAGAGGCACTACTCAGAAGCACCACCCAGCATCCACCTTCCTCTGCCCAGTTCGTTGCAGTGCATAAGTGTGTGAACGTATCTCCAGTGCGCAAAGAACTTTTTTATTTTTACTGTATGTATTGTAAAGGAATTTACCGGCCTTTACTTGGCACGATCTAGACTAATAAATAAAGAGAAGAGAGTGCGTGTATTTCATTCAGTTTTTTATTAGCGAAGGAAATTTCACTAGCCGAGGAGCATACGGCTATCTGCTCTGCTCAACTAAATGAGCGCGCTCCTTTATATACAATAATATCAACCGTACCGGCTAACGGCAAACGGTAAGAACACCGGCTAACAAGGTGAATAAATAGGACCGCTAGCGCGTTGCTATGACAACAATATAAGTGCCGATAAGTGATAGTGTTATGACGGGATATCAGATATAACAATAGCATAACGAGTGAAACAACTATATAATAAAAGGACAACACATACAAAATAAGACAACAACGATAAGTGATAGCATAACGATTAAAACAACGATATAATAAAAAAGGACAAGACCTACAATAAATAAGAAATGCAGTGTCATGGCCCAGCGTCCACCACAATATTCTCTCCATTTTACTAATCTTTTTGTTCAGTGCAAACCAATACAGGTTACTTATACAAGCCTTAAACATACTTATATAAACCTTCAATATACTTATATAGGCCTTGAACATAAATTATAATACAAAATGTAGCACTGAAACAGCTTACGAACAAATTCACCTTACGAACAATCGTTCGGAACGTAACTCGTTCGTAAGTAGGGGACCGTCTGTACTAAAATCTCTACTAAAACAGTACCCGCATTTTGGGCCGGCTTAATAATTGTTGCGCGTCACTGTCAAAAGTGTTATTTATTAACCCCAAGCCAGCTAAAGCGTGAGTATCTTAACCAATGTAATGACTATTTGCCCAATGAATCCATTGTATTCCGTGTAGCTTAATAGTTAAGTTTGCCTCCTCTAGATCTGAAGGTCCCGAGATGAAATCTAGTGATTCGCAGATTTTTCATTGCTAGGTTTTAATTGATATAACTGGACACAGGGTTTAACAAAAAGACAAACACCGAGCTTTATATATAGATGTATATCTTTTAGCTTCTTGTAACTTGCAGGTTCTAAAAGTTGCTCACAAAACTAGATCACAATTTCATCTTCCTATGAAATACTCGATTACCTTATCTGCATATCTGAAACCACTTACCGTACGCCACACCGAGGGCAGATTGCCAGCTTGTGCTTCACATTCTGTTTGAGAAACTAAAATCAGTTGACAAAAGTTTTGACATCCATCTACTAAAGAGGGGAAAAGATATACAATTTTAAACAGCAACAAGGCACTCAAGCTAGTTGTGACAGGCATACCGGAATTGTGTAATGCGAAACAGACATAGCCCTACTCTGACACACTTACCACAAATATGTGTTCACAGTGAAAGCACCGAACCCGTACTGTTGGCCCTATGATGTGAGAGGCTGCCCCGAAATGGGTGGCTTGTGGCTGCAGACCAATCATACGTCGGCTGAAATTCCATGAAGGTAAAAAGAATGTGCCAGCTAAATGCAAGGATAAGAGAGGCGCTCTTTTCTAGAACAATGTGCAACTTGTATCTTGATAACCTAATCACTATGGTTCCTTATCGGCTATACCAGCAGGTTATCAAGTAGCAATAAATGGAGAAATAAGTCTAAAGAGTGCTGTAAACCTAGAGAAATAGCTAGGGTAGTGCTGTAAACATAGAGCAATAGTTAGGGTAGTGCTGTAAACATAGAGCAATAGCTAGGGTAGTGCTGTAAACATAGAGCAATAGCTAGGGCAGTGCTGTAAACATAGAGTAATAGCTAGGGTAGTGCTGTAAACATAGAGCAATAGCTAGGGTAGTGCTGTAAACATAGAGTAATAGCTAGGGTAGTGCTGTAAACATAGAGTAATAGCTAGGGTAGTGCTGTAAACATAGAGCAATAGCTAGGGTAGTGCTGTAAACATAGAGAAATAGTTAGGGTAGTGCTGTAAACATAGAGTAATAGCTAGGGTAGTGCTGTAAACATAGAGCAATAGCTAGGGTAGTGCTGTAAACATAGAGTAATAGTTAGGGTAGTGCTGTAAACATAGAGTAATAGCTAGGGTAGTGCTGTAAACATAGAGCAATAGTTAGGGTAGTGCTGTAAACATAGAGCAATAGCTAGGGTAGTGCTGTAAACATGAAGCAATAGCTAGGGTAGTGCTGTAAACATAGAGTAATAGCTAAGGTAGTGCTGTAAACATAGAGCAATAGCTAGGGTAGGGCTGTAAACATAGAGCAATAGCTAGGGTAGTGCTGTAAACATAGAGCAATAGTTAGGGTAGTGCTGTAAACATAGAGTAATAGCTAGGGTAGTGCTGTAAACATAGAGTAATAGTTAGGGTAGTGCTGTAAACATAGAGTAATAGCTAGGGTAGTGCTGTAAACATAGAGCAATAGCTAGGGTAGTGCTGTAAACATAGAGCAATAGCTAGGGTAGTGCTGTAAACATGAAGCAATAGCTAGGGTAGTGCTGTAAACATAGAGTAATAGTTAGGGTAGTGCTGTAAACATAGAGTAATAGCTAGGGTAGTGCTGTAAACATAGAGTAATAGCTAGGGCAGTGCTGTAAACATAGAGCAATAGCTAAGGTAGTGCTGTAAACATAGAGCAATAGCTAGGGTAGTGCTGTAAACATAGAGCAATAGCTAGGGTAGTGCTGTAAACATAGAGCAATAGCTAGGGTAGTGCTGTAAACATAGAGCAATAGCTAGGGCAGTGCTGTAGACATAAACTGTAAACGCAGTGCTATACACATGCATTCTATCTATCATATGAATTCTATTTTGTACTCTGCCAACTTGATACGAATATGAACTATTGCAACACATGTTCATACGTAAAATCAGTATGACAAGCTAATTTAATGTAGAGAAGAACGGAGCCAGTAAATATTCCAGATCATACAATTAACGGAAAGCAATACGCTGAATTAAAAGTTTCGCGTGGCCCATACTATTTTCTTAATATTTGTTATGACAAGATTTTACAACATAATTTAGCATCAATGTCCAAATTCTACAAACATAAACACAGGCTAACTGCAAGGAAAATGGCATCATGAATCCTACATCCCTGCACCCTGATGCTCTAATAAAACCTAAAGAAATAAAAGCTTACACTTTCTTCAAAAAGAAGTGAGAAAGAATTTCAAAACGAAAGAGAAAAATAACTAGAATATTCGCATCACCTCAGATTTGCTAATACTATGAAACAAAGAAACATCTGGCGTAATCTTCACCATCACCAACTAAGATCGGAGCACTGACCCGAGATGCCATTTCTACCTTTGCCTTTCCACCACTTGTTACAATATGAGGAGCTCAAAATGAATTACCATAGAAAGAAACTGTCAAACTAATAATTGTCCAAGTTTTATTGCTGACTAAATGAAGATCAGCGAGTCTGATGTCAAGTGCTAAGTAATATTCATTCAAGTTCTGATTACCTACTGGAAGTGTATTGGAATGCTGTAACCTATGGAAGGGAATGAGGCAGGCTTTCTCAATGGCTATTCGCCGATAAAAACACAATGAGTACAAGCTGTATAGTTAAACAATGCTACAAGTTAGTAAACAACGCCAGTGAAGTTACACTAATGAGAAGAAACTGTCTCTTGTAGAGTGAATCGTCTTTCAACTGTAAGCAGCAGTAGTGGCACACAACGTTCAACGTCCAACATGTATGGAGGTTTTCTGATGCTGCTAGCAAGGGAAGGCAAACAGAGGGATATGTAGCTAATAAGGGAGGGTAAACAGAGGGATATGTAGCTAGTAAGAGAGGGTAAACAGAGGGATATGTAGCTAGTAAAGGAGGGTAAACAGAAGGATATGTAGCTAGTAAGGGAGGGTAAACAGAAGGATATGTAGCTAGTAAGGGAGGGTAAACAGAGGGATATGTAGCTAGTAAGGGAGGGTAAACAGAAGGATATGTAGCTAGTAAAGGAGGGTAAACAGAAGGATATGTAGCTAGTAAGAGAGGGTAAACGGAGGGATACGTAGTTGGTAAGGGAGGGCAAACAGAGAGATATGTAGCTAGTAAGGAAGGGCAAACAGAGGGATATGTAGCTAGTAAGGGAGGGTAAACAGAGGGATATCTAGCTAGTAAGGGAGGGTAAACAGAGGGATATGTAACTAGTAAGGGAGGGTAAACAGAGGCATTCAGTTTTTTCTGAAACTGTTCCTTTGATATTACACTATGCTATGTTGGTTGAACCTTTATTCTGCACTTAGCTATCAGGTTCTGTCGCCGATTGAAATTATAATTGCTTGACTTTTTCAATGCTATCAGCTGTAATTACCTATTTTGTTCTACCTTGAGAACAACACAAGTTTTTGTTATTATACATGACATTTGATGTAGCAAAAAATGAAGGATTCATAACTCACCAGTTCTCACGAGGGCACGCAATTCTGACAGCTCCAACACTGCACATGAGCAGGCAGTTACACGGGCATCGAATGTACTTCTTTCCTGGAGGAGCATTTTTAATAGGCTGCAAATGCCAAGAGAACTAGAAGCCTTCCAATCAAGAATATGAACTAAGTCTAGCAATTTCTGTTGGGATACTGCTCACCTTCCATTACTGAGCACTATAAATGAACTACAACTCTACTCACTGCTGTTATCTCAGCTAAAACAATTGTTACACCTACATGAATGAGACTAACAATACCACTGTATAATCTTGAACGGGAGCCTGAGCTTGAAACAGTAAAACAGACATAAAAAATATTTTGATTAACAAAATCCCATGATTATTTGAACATTAAGTGAATGAATAAACAGCCTTGGTGACAGAGGGGCTAGTTAACCAATGAACGGTTGATACACTATTGAAGTGCGCAAATGTGCCACAAGCTAATATACCTTTGACTACCCATGTTCTATTAATTATGAATTATTACTCGCATGCGAATGCTCATGCAAGACAAACAACAGAGTAGATATCCAGCATTTATTTCAGACAAAATCATCAATATACTTGTTCTTATCTTACTCTCTACCTTTGAAAAACATTCATATTGTTAGTATAGTAAAGCATTGTTTATAAAGATATATTACAGAAAATAACATGTCTGAATGATTCTTGAATACAGTATCCAAGTGAAACCTGGTTCTCACAGCTCAGCCTGAACATATGAGCAAAAATCACTTGTTTCTGAAGACCATTATGTGATGACTTACATTACAATAGAAATATTTCCAACTACATAAATGTTACTTACTGTAGCTTCATTACACTGGGTGCACTTGACAACATAAAGGTGGCTAGAACCCTGAAGACTGATGTGTGCCTGACAGACTTTGCAGTTGATATGGGTTATCTGAGGCAAGCTGCTAGGAGTGTATGGTGGAGGCAACTCCTGTTGTCTCACACTTTCGTCGCTGTCTACAAATGTCAAGTATTTATCTCATTCAGGCAGGTTCTAAGCGGCTTTGCTAAATAACATACCAAGATGTGTTATGATGTCAGAGAATAGTCAATCGTTGAACTCTGTAGATGAAATTATATTGGCCTAGTTCTTTGATAAACTTTTACTTTTTAAAGAGAAAATATCCTATGTACATTTTTAAAGGTTGACTCGCAACAAAATTCACATTACAGTTATTTAATATGAAAAGATTCACCACGTTTTACTCTGTTGTGTTGTAGGTGCAAAATATGTGGAAAGGTGATTACAAACTCTTAACAGCTCAAAAACGAACAGAAAATCGCAGCCACAGGAGACCGCCGTAGTTTGGATTCACTTTCCAAAACGGCTCAAATGTGATGTAGTTGTGAGAGATGGTTTCTGTTTACACTTTCATGTAACCTTATTCGTCGAAATATTTTCACGAATATACTTCACGCATTCAATAAAACTATGTCTATTGTTCTTACGCGTCTATTTTATCGTCATCGTAATGCTGTCACTTTTAGCACTGATATCTTATAACTTACCGTAAAAATTCGTTTAATTTTTTAGCCTTAGCTTGAAGGAGTACATATCATTGTCTGATAATCATGACGAGCCTGTTGGTCGCTTGTGATAATCGAAAAGTGCTGCAGAAATTATTTTCGAAGTATTGGGTCACATGATTAGATTACGACTTGTCGATTAGACCAAACCGAAACAAAACTGTAAAGTAGCGAGCAACTATATTTGATACGGGGTCTTCGGTAAAACCCGAAGTGTTTGTCATAAACTAGTGCTACGATAAGTTTTATATTGAGCTTTTTATTGACCTTTCAATTCACGAGAGAACATCACGTGACAAGACAATAACCAAATTTCGTGGCTACGTCATCGAAATAAAGAGATTCCAATCTACGGCGGCTTTTCGTTTTTGAGCTTTTAAGAGCTTGTAATCACATTTCTACATATTTGGCACCTACAACACAACAGAGTAAGACATGGTGAATCTTTTGATACCAAATAACTGTAATGTGAATTTTGTTGCAAGTCAACTTTTAATATTGATCTCCTTTCAAAGAAATAGTTGGAGCTCTACAAGGCACCTATGACACGAGACTGATCATGGGTTATTCTTTAACAGCACATAAACTGTCTTGTTGTTGGCAAACCATTACACAACCACTTCAACAACCACTTCAACACTGTCATTGATCGGTAGCCTGTTTTATGATTCCAATTCAACAGGACAACTAAATGCTTTCTAACATTTAGTTGCCCCATGACAAAATTTGTATAACATAAAAACACCATTCTTTATTGGTCTCACCATTGGACTTATTCAGATCGACTTCTGTGTAAGTCGGTGGAGGCGCTGACAGAGGTTCACCATTTGAAGCCAGCAGTGGCTGATTCTCAGCCATTTCACTACAACAAATGTGTCTGCAATTAGGTTGCTAGTTTCAGAAAAGGTCAAAATCTTGGTCTTCCGTACGACTCCACAACTGATATGAGTAAGGTGGACTTTAAAAACTCCATTTATGGTTGACAAACTGCGAATTCATTACTGAACTTCATAAACGATGGCACGCAAAGTTACATATGTCATTAAATGACTGATGTTTTTTTCAGGTCGTTGCCAACATTCACGTACATTTTAGTAAGTTACAAGCAATACTTAACATGACCTGAAAAATGGTGATTATATATAAAAGAAGACTAAATAACATGGCCCTACCAAACTGTTTTACGTGAACATGATTCAATAGAACCTTTACAATTAAATATAAATTTGTTTCCCTTGGTCAACTTTATTTTCTTTAGCTCAAATGTAGTCTTCTACTCATTTTACTGCTACCATTACAACATCTCGTGTAACAAGCCACAAAAATTGAAAAACTTGACTATTTCTGGCTCTAAGCTACACATGGAAAAATTTATTATTTGCATAATATTGAAATATGTTATATGAAAATTAATAAACAAATATAATTTTGCTGACTATTCCTGGCATATTATTAAAAGATAACTACATGTAGTGACCACAGTAGATAAGCAAGTTTATATTATAGTTGTTTGCTAGTTATTACTGGTGAGTTGATTGCTCAACTCTGCAGTAATTTTACTAATAGACTCGGCAAAAGCTGACCGAAAAACCTCTCCTTGGCCATTACTTTAAGATGTTTATCTGCTATGAACCATTTTAGAGCCTTCACAGAAGTGTGGTATAAGAATTTGATAAGCTTTACACCAATAAGTTTTTTATAGTTTAATTTACATGAAAACAGAATTTAGATTTGACCCCTTTGACCCCTTGTGTGCCCCAATAGTGTGCTCAAACAATGCTGACTATACATTTCGACAGCTGACTACACAATACTTTATGTAAGTGTTTATAACAAAATACAACCCCGAAAATGGATGTCTTCACATGCTTATCCCAGCCACATATAAAAGTTTATCAATGTACTGTTTTTGTAATATTCAACCAAGTTTGATAAAAACAAAACTGAAATTCAAAGAAAATTAAACTTTGGTGACATTTATACTTTAGCAAAAAAGATAAGATGCTAATATTGACCAACAGCAGCACACAATAGATTTAAATTCTATAGCTACATAAAAAAATTAATAGCAATAGCAATACCCTAATAATCTAATAACTTCTATTGATGATAGAGCTTGTTTCTCTGGCGAATAATAGCTCATTTTAAATGAAGTTCTACAAAAGAATTTTATGTGTCTTTGGCTATCAGAAATGCAATACTAAAGACAGCATGCAACAATTGATGTATAAAAACTATAGTGTTTCTAGCGTGAATGATATGTGATAGTGTGATACTATCAAATATGCTATGACGCTTTGACAGAAGTCCATCGACAACAATTTAGCCTTACAGTATTTAAGCACTAATAACTAGAAAAGCAACGATTCAATGTCTGGAAATAGATCCAAATCACTGATTTTCATTAAGATCTGAACCCTAATCCAGATTTTTTGTATTGCGCGACTAAGTAAAGACCGGCAAGGACTGACCCAAATACTTGACCTCCATATCAGTGCATATATTACAATCAGAACATCTCTACTAATGACTCAAAGTTAAATGTGTATTATCTGAAAGATTTCATGAAGATGTCTATATATGACTTTCCAACATTATTATGTGCCATTTAGAGGATGCCAAGTCATGATTAATGCAAGTAGATCACAAAAAGCTCTTATTTTCTGGCTTTCAGACAGATGAGATGTTTAAGAAAGCAGGGGTTTCACAAATGAGTAATAGATTGAAAATTATGATTGCCTACTATTTATAGCGAAAGGTATTAAAAGCAATTTAACATGTTAATGATTTAATAACTCAGCAATATAACTTGGAATTACTCCGACATGGTGTATCATAGGTGCCCAAAACACATTGCAAAACCTTGTTATTGCACGCAAGAGGTAATATTTTTGCCTTCCAGAAAAATGGAGATTAAATTTATCTTGTCTTGTATTAATATCTGTCTTGCTACAACGCTGAAGCACAGCACAGCCTGCATAAAATCCATTCTATTCTCTCCTATATGATCTAATGGTATATACATGTATATGCCCAACCATTGGTAGCATAGATAGTGCTTGAGAAATCAAGTTTCAAATGAGTACACAAATTTTTCATGAACTTGGAAAAAATTATTGCACAATTATGTCGATACGGCGTACTACTCTTTTACCTATTCATTATTTGTATGAAGTTCACAATGTGCGTTGTCTTCAGAATTAGTTTCAAAGAGATGTTATATTTACCCATACGATTGTGAAGTAATGCATGCCCTTTATTGAACCCTGAGTCTTCTTTTATCCGTTAAACATTTGCATTCTAATTAACAAATTTAGCAGGCGTAAAACATACAGTTCCTATGCCAATTGATAATTTTATAATTACTAGAGCGTGAAAGACTGTACAAATTAAGAATTCATAAACGTGTCAACGTATAAGATAACTGTGAATTGACATGATAAAGGCCCATGATAACCATGTAGCTCTTTCTACTTTTATATGTATGAATTGAACATCTGACCAAATGGTCAAATACTTCTTGTTTACACCTACGTCGATGCTGGAGTTATTAAACCTTTTCACGTTTTAATTATATTCGCGTTTTTCATACGTCCCATAAGCTTTGTGAAAGAAAATAATTTGAGAAAATCAGTTCAACGACATATCGGATTAATATTGCTTACGACCATAGAGAATCTCTTTGCAAATGAACGAAAACGGCGACTTTCGTATAAAATGAAGTTCCGAGTCCGGAATAATAGGCTCAGCTAAATTACTCACATGATTCGCCTTCACTTACTACAATGAGCTCTTTTAAAAATATTTTCTACTCCAAATATCTGTCTGTCTGTGACAATGAAGATGTAATTGTACTATAACACTTGGATATTTTACGCGGCGTTAACTTTACGAATACTAACATGACTACAACACGGTACTCGTGCACTCGCGACAGTCGGTGTAAAGATACACAGTACGTACATGTACTTGCCAATAAAAGCACTGTAGAAATACAATTCGCTAATAACCCACAGTTGGCGGTTTATTCAATCGGTCTCCAAGATGTGCTCTAACATGCGACCAATGCATGGATGAATCCTCGAGTCGTTTTAGCAGCATGGTTTACTTACAATTTAATTATGGTCAGTTTTAATTGGTTTCAACACAGTTTTCAGATATCTATTAGGTTTCAGTGGCTCCAAAATGTTAAGCAGTTGGCAATAAGTTTGAAAATGGCTTAAACGAACATTACTTCGGCATTCATCGCCACTCTGTTCACATCCGAGTTTGTCTGATGTAGCGATGCTGGCGTTAATACCATTATAAAAATGTTTACATGTAAAGCATCATAAAAAAGCAATGTTTTATGTACTGGTGCATGCTGTCTCAACCATAAAAATGCAGGTCCGAAGTTGGTAATATCCGTAGCGATATTGGTAAATTAAAAATTGTAAAACGAGCTTCATGAGCTGTAATGTTGTTGTTTAGGAAAGTTAAGCCCAAGCCATAAGAAATATATGTATGCGATACGTCCTACCAGCAAACAATAGAGGTAGTGACACGTACACAGCTCTACCAAACTCTACTAGACCCGACAAAATATCAAGAGTGAAGCATTTTCAATCAGTAGATTTCCATGATGATACTCATGAAAGTTTCACTCAAATATTAAACCTGTACAAAATAAAGAACAGAAAATTAGCACTTAAACATCTCACACGCTAACAGAAAATCAACAATACAACAGCTCCAATTACTGCTTCTCTTTCTTCTGTTGAGGCTATTACTCTATCCACTACGGAGACCCCTTGTCTTTAGACTGCCTTGGCTCTCTTTGGACTGTCAAGACCCGTCGACACGCGAGACTGAGTAAAAGAACATGGACAACTGTTATCATAAGTGTGGAACTTTCATTGGCTATTTTTAATCTTTTGTCATTATTATTATTGTTTTAGAATTTCGCTGGGTTTTTATTTAATGTGTTGAACTTATAGAAATAAAAGATTATCTTTTCCGGATAGATATTGGTATTGCTTGTAGCTGAACACCTTCACTGGAGTCTCTGCCAGTATTGACCAAATTAGTTCTTATAACCTAAGCAAAAGCTCTCACAGACTGAACATAATCAAAAATAGAACAAGATGACAAAGCAAATTCACCGTTGATGTATGTGTGCACACAAAATAATTATGCGTAATATTATTTTCCCGTTTTTACACATAATGTTTCTGGTGAAGGTGCTGAATATCTACATCTTTCAAATAACAATCTCAACTAAAACACTAATTTTAACACTTTAAAGATTCATGCTTTGATTCTAGAGAAAGCCGCTAAAGCACCATATGCATACACAGATATCCCGAACAACATTGAGCAGTTTTATAATATAAATATGAGTAAGTGTGTTGCGGTTATTAAATCATGTAAAAGAGCAATCTTGAATTTCCGATGTAATAGAGTGTGATTTGTTGGACAGTTTTGCAATAGCAATGGACTATTCTATGCTGATTATTCTATGGACTATTCTATCCTATGCTGATTGTAGTATTTTAATTTATTTTCCGTAGATCTGTTCATGCATATAATTGTTTAATATATTAAGTAATCAGAGAAATGGAGATCAGATGGGTTTGTTTTTAAAAAACTTTTTTGGCTTTTGGCAATCAGGCTAACTCTGGAATTTGTTCAGAATACATTTAATTCCTTCAAAACTTATGTAAGTCAATATTTACAGCTGGTGACCTGGATACTGTAAAACCTCTAATTGAGCGCCATGTCACTCTATTTTTCAACCCTTCCCCTATAGAAGCGGTCAATTGGAGATGGCGTTTAAATAGAGGCTGACGGTGTATTTTTTAAATGGCTCGTCAGAACTTTTGGAAGGTAAATTTAGCCTTATCACGAGCGAAGCGAATGTCGCCTATATTATGCATTCTTTTTTTGGTGGAGCGATACTAAACCTTTAAAATGCAATAAATCTGCTAACTTACCTCCAACTTGTCAAAGATCTCTTAATAGATAAGCATTGAGAAACCGAGAAATACTTCCACCAGTTAATATCCATAGCTTGCAATTGACCTGCCTTGATGTTATAGCCTGTGTCCTTCTTTGTAATTTGTTGGAATTTTCAATTTTTATTTCATTCTAAATTTAAAAACATTTTTATTTTATATTTGACAATGTTGCATAAAAGCTCATTGTAATCATTGATATGTTTGCTACAGTTTGCAGCCCAAACTAGCTTTTTATGTGCAATAGAAGAGGAGTTATGAGCATCAATCCATTGTAAGCTGTGTTTAGATAGCCAAAAGGATGCTATTAAATAACATGCTATAAATCTGCATATTTATATAAATTATATAAGGATAATCCCTCAAATCATACAAATACATGTATATGTATGTTCATGAACGAGTGACATGAACAAACCATGCTTGTATTACATGCTGAAACAAAAATTAACGTTTTTAAAACAAAAACATTTCCATCGTTTGCTCGGAGAGCTGTGTTCTGATTGTTGCTTTCGACAGAACGGACATTTCCTAATTGTCCAATGCCTTCCACAATATCTTCTGGCCTCGACTGTTCTGCACTACTGAACTAGTCGATATTAGTGTACGAATTTTTTTAGCAGAGCAAAACTTTTATGCGCTGCATTTAGCACAAACGCAACGCGTAAAAGTTTGCTCGCTAAATGTAACCTTTGGCCCAAAACTCGCAAACCGTTTTTATATACATATTCTTTGAAGTATTAGGACCGCGTTAAACAAGGAACTACTATTAGCCTGAGACAGTAATTATTTCTATGGCGTTGCTTTCAAAGTTCATCAACCATCGTAAGTTTAAACCTTTTTTTATATATGTAGGCTACTTCAAAGTAAAAAGACCGCGTTAACAAGGAACTACTATTAGCCTGAGACGGATATTAATTATTTCTATGGTGTTGCTTTTTACGTTTTAACAAATAAAAAGCGAAAAGCTTTGGAGTTGGACAACAAGAAAATTAATTGTTATTAATGTAAACGATTCATCATTACTATGATTTTGTGTATACTTTTCTACTGATCACTTAATATTATTGGTTCATAAAGATCAACGATAGTTAAATTGGTGGTCAAATGGAGGTTGCGCTCAAATAAAGGGAGGCGCTCTATTTCTCAACCCTTCTTTCGTAGTGGTGGTCAAATAGAGGTGGCGTTCAAATAGGGGTGGCATTCAATTAGAGGTTTTATAGTAACTAATTTGCTAAAAACTTATAACAGTACCCTAACTACAGCTCAGGCTGGACGTATGATGCAGGTGTTTGCGCATTCGTCACCACCATTTTTAAAGGTTCTGTAGAACTAAAAATGCCTTATAAAGTCTTTGATTGAAATGTATGACAACTTCAAACTATTAGTTGGTTTCATTCAGTTGGATGCTGCTGTGCGTAAAGCATATTTTATAGTTTGTTTGAAAAATGAAGGTCAGAGGACATTGCTCAACTTGAATGTTAAGAATGACAGTGTTAAGCTACTAAGGAGGCGTCAAGACTCACTATTGTTATAAGCTGTGAAGAGGCTGAGCATTCAAGTGTGAGCTCAGTTGAGTAATGCATTAGCTTATGATTTTGTAGTAAAATTGAGGATTCTAATAGTGAAGTGCAACTACACGCGCTATGGTGTAGCCTGTGAGGGTATGATTAAAGGCCAGATTGTGGAAAAGGTGTACAACCATAAAGCAAGGAAGTTAAAAAAACAGTTTAAGCGTGTGATGTTATAGGACACTGGATGCAGTTTGTGGTTTGGAAGTGTTCAAACAGCAATCTGATATAACACAGGGTAGCTCTGTTGGTGTGGTAAGTCATGGTGCTGTAAACAAAGAAAGATGGTCTCATCATAGAGAGACAGGTTTTTCTACATTAGTTAATAATGTTTTGGATCCTAAAGTAGGACATGAAGTATTCTGAGACTTAATGTCATGCTAGTTTTATGTGCTGTCATTTTTGTAATGGAATAGCGCATTTTACTAGGTCAAAAATATATTATAGTAAGGTGGAATGCAAAGTGATGGAGCAGAATTCTTGTAGAGTGCATGCCTTGACAGTAATTTGTAGGGTCCATAAAATGACAGTAATTTGTAGGGTCCATAAAATAATAACTGATTCTAATGCTGTGTGAGGTAAATAAGCCTTGTGAATCCAGTGTACTTAGTGTATTTTTGGCAGTGGTTTAGAATGCATGACCTGCAAATAACGAGTTGTGGTCAATTCCCAGAAAAAGCCACTGGTGGTGGCAGGAATGACATCCAACCTTAAGTTGCTCTCTGGACTGAGCATGTCTCCGGTCGTCAAGGTTCCCTTACTACTGGACTAAGACATGTCCAACCAAGATCACAGATCCATTGTTTGTACAACAATGCACTTGAAATTATACGCACAGCTTCCACTTGCAGTAAGCTGTGCAAACATACTCGATCTTCGAGGGATTGCTCTCACAACTCGTTTTCAGATTAATGCTGGCGCTAATTTGTCAATTTAACCTTTCAATCATTTTATACCCCATCACTCTACTCTACTGGTTGCTAAGCCTCAAATATTGACTGATTGTTCTGATGGGTGATTCCAGTAGCAAGTTATTTCAATGTATTTGTTGACGTTTAGGGTAAATCTTGTAAGACTGCTAAATATCGTTAATAAAGCTATCGCTTTGTTGAAACTAAATGTTGAGTGTAGTACAAGTTTAAACTTTGAATGGTACTTGAAGTCTCAGATTACAACCGAAAGGTTTTAACCAAATTTGTACATCAACTCAAGGTCGAGGAGAGTGCCAAGCCACGTGGGCAAAGTACAGTGGTTTGCCGTACACTGAGAGATAATTTTTGAGTTCCTTTGCAAGGTTTAGTTTAGCATGGCATTATTGAGCCTATTAATCATCTAAAATGGGTGTCTTTACTGATGGTTATAGAAAAGAATCTTCGGATAAGATTCGCATATATACAGATTAGTCTGCTGTCAACCCCAATATATTAATCGATTGCCACCCTATGAATAAATCCAAGATTTTTTCCATATTATTTAAGATATTTTTTTCTGCATGTATTTGCATTTTACCCAACTCTTATCAATAACATCAAACTCTTGCGAAAAAATAAAATATTTGTACCAAATTTGCATGCAAGCATGACAAAATAAACATTCAGTATTTAACAACAGGAACAAAGCAGCCAAAGGAGGTATTTGTCCCTCTAAAGCTCAAAAAGCATTGTAACAAATATTTAGACATGGAGCATTTAAACATGGAGTTTATCCAGTAAATCACCTACGAACAAGCAAAGTAGTTAGCTGGTATATAAGTATAACAGTAGGAAAATATTCAAACTTGATACATAATCCATGGGTAAAGGTTAATGTGGAGTGAAAATGTCAGGAAACATGCGCTAACTGGTATTCATCTTCGGACTGTGGTAAACACACAGTCAACTCCATCTTTGAGTAATTATAACAACTAATATACAGTGTTTAAGTTGCAGCTTCATATGAAACAATGTATTAGCTGCTAACTATATGTGATATGCACATCCGAATCAGACGGGTCTGACCATACACATGTAAATCCTATGAATAGAAAATATTTAGTTTATATCACTCATTTACGTCTTTCTCTTATGCTTTTGCTCCTAGAGGGCTCGAAGGGTTCCTAAGACGCAGATCCTCACTCGGCTAAATAAAAGGTCTACATTTCAGTCTGATGAATGGCTAGATTGCACATAACAAATATGTCACAAATATGTTGTGATTTAACATATTGGTGTATTCTCTAACGATTAATATATTCACTTCGGATTAATTTACTAGTTATACACGTTAAGATACAACAGCATGTTTTTAAGCATTTTGACATAGTTATTTGTCTGTCATTCACCGATAGAAAATTATGCTTTCTATGGGCATTATTACCCATTAAATTTGCTTTGAGCTCATAACAAAAAGCATGGCTTACCCAATGATTTTTTTTAAACCAACCAGACAGTTGCTAGTAGTTGGGATTTTTGTTTATGCTAACTTATAGAAGTTGTTGTGTTTCCATTCCAACCAACTGCAACCAAATTTTGATGCAAACAATTGGGTGTGTCTAAGATAAACGATATAAGCATATACACAGTAATAAGAAGGAATCATTATAGCAGCACATGATAATAAAAGATAACGACAATGTTTTTTAATCTTGATGGCAGTACGATTTTTAAGAATTTGAGAACTAAACCATCATTTTAGTACGAATTCTCAATTGTGGTGAACTGAAGAAAGCTTGAAATATTATACTTGATCTTGGTAATTATTGCTGTCTGTGCCAATAGCCACTGTTGTTATATCTATTGACTGTTTGGCAGCAGCACCTCAGGCTTTTACGCAGACATCAAAACATATTTCATCTAGAAACACAACACAAATTGGCTGCAGATACAAAAGCTATCAGAATTTGAGCTACATGTATATGCAAACTTAGGTAAAACTTGTGCTTTGATATGAGCTTTAAAAGGGATACTGTATATTATCTTAAATTATAAAATTATTGGCACAATATTGTAGGAATTTTGTTCTCTTTCAAATGGCGTATAATACAACAATCCATTTTAGAGATACTGCAGATGGAAGTTATTGTTGTTTGGTAATGTTGTGGTCTCTCCATTAAACATATAAAAATAGTGGGCACTATTTGGCTAAAATCTGTTTGGCACCATTACATATTATGTAAGTAAATTGAATTCGTCCCAAAATTAAAAAACAATTTTTCGAAGCATTTGATACTATTTAACACCTCCATACCATAACCTTTGTATTCAAAGAACAGATATCTAAAGTGTCTGAAGTACCCTGAATTTCTCATTAATGCTCCATTAATACATATAGCCATAACTGTAGCAATTTAGACTCAGCCCCAGGGCTAATACTCTGAAAGAAACACCCAACTGGATAGGCCCAGACTAGGATATTGTACCCCCAATCACCTGCTTGGTCAATTTGAATTTGGATATTGTACCCCCAATCTCCTGGTTGGTCAATTTAAAATACACCCCCTAAACACTGGGAGTTCCCTAGAGGGCACCCAGGTTCCACGCCCTGCTAAACATCTAATATGATTCATGCATTAATAAAGCAGAAACAAGCTATTAACGAAATTCCCAATTTCATTTAAATATGTTTTTATTTCGGATTTTTTGTTTGTTTAGTACAGTATTGCAAAAACGATCGTTTTTCTTCTGCAAACGGATTATTTTTTGTTGTTAACAGAGACCAATATATTTTAGTTTACTATTGGTACAAAAAAATTAAACAAAAAAAGGCAATTAGCTAACCATAAATCTATTTATAAAAACCATTCGTGGGGCGACATAATAGTCGCTCTGCCCACTAACGTCAGTATCGCAAAACGGCAAAATGTCGGTATGCCTGCAAAAGGGTTAATAAAACTTACTTCAAACATCAATCATCAGAATATCATTTTAGTTTACAAAGAAAAAAAATATCAATGAAATAAATAGGTATATCATTCATTCTGAGTATATTGCTAAAGGGTTGCTAAGATAATGCAGTGTCGACTGTCTCTTTTACCTTCCTTTCACGTCAGCAGGCAAGCAGTAGCAATCTGCATTAAAATGAAGACTGGATTTTCAGTGCAATTTCTGGTATCACTTTGGCTGAATAAAACCTTAATGAGCATGGGCCCTTTTTACTGGCTTAGTTGTGGAAACCCCCCTAAAGTAGCAAATTCACTGACAGTGCCCCATGGTCTAAAACCCCCCTCTAAAATGTGATTTTGGGCCGAGCCTAATGGGCCTTTTACGGGGAGTATCAGCCCTGGGGACTCAGCCTCGCTTCCAAACTTTTTTTGTAAATAAAAAGATGTTTATTCGAAAAAATACACTGTCACTCTCGTTGAAAGACAAAAAATGGAAGGTATTTCATACACCTTAACTAATACGTTTGCATACAAATGTTAAATACCAAAGATAATGAAAGAGTGCCAGTTGGCAACCGAGCACCACTGAGTTTTCTTGACTTATTTTGGAGCTGTTCAAGTTCCAAATGTTTGTTCACCTTCTGAAACAAATATGTTTGGGACTTTTGTTTGAACTCCAATTCGTTCGGAATCTGTGATGCTCACATACTGAGGTTAGGCTGTATCTAATATTGTTGGTCATTTAAGGAACTCCACAGATGATAGTGATGGTGAACAAAGATCATCACAGGTGTTACAGTGTAATCAGCTCCATGGGCAGGTCAAGAAGTAGGCAGAGACGAACACGGTGAGTCTGAATATGAGTGCTTCACTCTAGCTTCGCAATTACAAACTGCATGCAAGATGTCAGCAAGAGGATTAGCCGTTATCATTGCTAATCCGAGTTTGCTCCTATGGTTATAATAGGTTTTAAAAGCAGATGATTGCTCATAGACATACATATATTTAAACTTGGATGTGTTTATGGTCTTTTTTTAATTTTCTATTAGTTATATTTTCAACAAATTCTACATCGGTAGCTGCTATAATTAAACCAGGTCTTGACGGCTAGGATATGGCATCTCACTAGCTTTTGACAAACAAGGATTAACAGTATCTGGATGAGAATGAGTTACTCTCGTCAACAATCCTTTCTTTGATTGTCAGCCCTAATTTGGGAAATAGTCTGTAAAAACATTGTTTACCTTTGATATTTACAAAACGAGTTCAGCTGGTTCTCTGAATGCGTGCATTCCAACAGATATATAGTCATCATGTATGGCCATGTTGTCACTAGCCCTTTAGCACCATAGCTTTACTCATTCCAACATTTCATTAGAGTTCTGAAATTGACAATTCAGAGTGTTTTGTTGTGTTTTGGTGAAGCTGCCAGGATTTTTTTTTGATCAATTTATGATTAGGAAAGTTGGTAGACAGGAGGGTACCAGTAAAACATTTAAAACATGCCATTCTCAGTTCTCAATAGTCATAGTTATAATCTGTAGGATGTTGTGTTTTCTGATACTCTTACGCATTGTTTATTATTGATGACATCAGTCGCTGTCTTGAGTGGTAATTCCAAAGTTCGTACTAGCTAATATCATGTCGTTTGTGGATTGATACCTTTACAGTGATAACTACGGGTCATTTGTGTCTCTATGGTACTGCACCAGTCACAGATGTTTATATTTGTTGTTTGGGTATTCTACGGCCAGAGCTTGGACAAACCATTCAGTTTATTGTTCACTTCGCAGTATATTGCGACCTGTGTCAATTGCTCCTCTATGGCATCTTCACCAAAAATACAAAATAATTTAATTCTTTCTGCATTTTTCTTTCAAAAGAAAGGATTTTAAAAAGGACATTGTGATCAACAGAATTGGAGGTTTTTCAAAATTTTAACCAATCAGTGATATATATATATACATAAATATATATATACTGATGAAGAAGAAGGTTGCAGTTCCCTAGAAGAGAGTGCTTAATATTAAATATATATTTATATATATTTAATATGTTTAAATATATATATATACATAAATATATATATATACATAAATATATACATATACATTTATATATATAATAAAGTATAAGCTAAAAGTCAGCATAAAGTGCTCGATACTTAAGTAGAGCTACTATAAAGTTGGTAAGAAATTTATTAAAATTTGACTAAGCATAAAAATTACTAAAAGTTTAATATTACACAAAGGTGTGTAACACTCATCAGATAAAATGGTTAGTGAGGACTATACACCAAATTCTGCATTAGCTGGTAAACTGAAATAAAAGCTCCGGTATTAAAAGCTAGATGGATGGGAGTGTATTATGTAACGCTATTTCGTAAAAGATGTTTCTTAGAATGTCTACACGTAGATACTAGTTCACTACGTTTGTTTAGAGTTGCTTTCTCAGGTCTGTGAATGATGAAATATTTTTCATAAGACATAATTTGCAATTTCCTCTGTTTTTAGAGTAAGGCTTGGCGTGTGATAAAATTTTTCAGGTTATGTGGTAGTCGGTGCTGCTTTCTTTGAGGTCCCATATGTAGCTGCTTAGCTCGGTAGAGTGTCGTTTAGATATGTCCTTGAATGTCGATTTGTGAAGGTTATATCTAGTTTTGAATCTGTTTTCGGTCAGCCCTACATATGTCCTAGCTGCAATTGCAGAAATAAGAACACCTGCCCATTACCAGACAATTGCCTAGCAAAGTCAGTGGTATACCAGGCAAGCGTAACAACCACCGATAACAAAAAACCTGTAGCCACATATGTAGGGCCACTAAAGCAGAATCTTGTGTATAGTCCTCACTAAGCATTTTATCTGATGAGTGTTACACACCTTTTGTGTAATATTAAACTTATAGTAATTTTTATGCTTAGTCAAATTTTAATACATTTCTTACCAAATTTATATATACATGTATATATATATAAATTTCTTATCAAATTTATTTATACATATATATATACGGTATATATACAGTATATATACGGTATATATACCGTATATGTATTATATCCAAGGCCATTTATAACTTACGCTCTGATTACTCACACTGTATTATAATAAAATTCACATAATTTTAACCTGAAATGCAAACAGCTGATCGGTGCTAGATTGTTAAATGTAAATCCTTGTCTTTGTGAATCTATAACGATTGCGGACTGGCTTCCTTAATAATTACATATGTGCTTGACGATAACATGCATTTTGGTACCATCGACTGGTAAAGAAATCTTACATACTCTACCTATGATCATCTCTTGTTGCATCGGTTGCATAAGGTTTGCTGGAAAAACAGGTTTTATAGTTTATCATCCTTGGATTTTCTAGAGAAAAAGTGTTGCTCTGTACCAGCTTAATATTGTGTTATACACGTAGTTTGTCACTTTGATGTTGGAAAGCACCACAAACCCCACAGTTTTATCTTAGCTTTTTTGCCAAACATAATGAAGTTGTAAGCATAATAATTACTTGTTGACAACTTAGCTGCTTTTGACTTTTACATTGTCCAAATGTGCTATTAATGGACTCTCTGTGTGCAGATGTTGAGATGTTTTCTGATTGTCTTGTTTTGTAAACTTTTTACTTGGAAACTTGGCCAGTTTAATATTTGTTCACATTGTCCTCATTAGTTCGAAGCTACATCTTATGACACTAATTGGATTGTCATCTTGTGTAATATTTTTTGGATGTAAATAGTGCCATTAGTTTTTTACTATTTTAGAAAATTTAAGTCTATCAAATTTAATTGTTAAAAAAGTATTAAAGTGAGTACCAGAACATTGTTTATCCCAATCATCAGAATATGCAATTTTTTAATTTAAACAGTTCTTATAAGGAAAGTGTCACAACGACAAAATCTTCTCTGCATATTGCGAGTATAGTTACAGGGCAGATAACTTTACATTAATTGAGAGTAATTTTCTTGTGAAACAATCAGTAATTTTTTGGCGCACCGGTGTACGAGAAGTTACGTACATCAATGACAGAGATGAAGTTGTGTTGTTACTATTCTGTAGCTGAATATCTACTCGTCTCACTAGAGATTCAATACTCTGAGTAACACATTACTGCATCATTCTCTGCTGACTTGAAGAAAGCCTTTTTTTAAGATAAGCAAATATTTTATTTTATTAGTTGTTAGTTATTTTTGTTTTGTTTTAAGGAAAAGGTCTCTGCAAACCCTTTACAATATAGTGTACAGACCTTCTCATAAATACCGTATTAATAAATAAGGTTAGACTGGGAAAGTATTGTCATATCTGTAGTACTACAGATATGACAATACTTGACTATTTTCAATATGACCATGTTGAAAATTAGTAACAAAATACAGTCAAACATGGATAACTCGAACTACACGGGACCGAGCGAAAGTGTTCGAATTATCAGAGCGTTCAAGTTATCAGAGCACTGTCACAAGTCCATGTATTTACTTATTTATTAGTAAATACATGTACATATACAAACTATAATATAAATCAAAAGTACAAATGGCTTGTTTCAAGTTAAATGCTTCTAATGTAAAGTTTAAAACGTTTTTATCAAAAAGTATAGAGATTTTTTTATCACTTGAGATTGGTTTGTTGTTTGAGGTGATGTTATTGCCAGGACGTTTTTTTAGATTGACATTGGCAAAACTTGATCGTTGTTGAAATGCTCAAAAGAAAAGACATCTTTTTCTTTTGAGCGTTTTACCCACGATCAATTTTGCCGATTTTTCTTGAAGTTTATGCAAAGACTACCTTACTTTACCTGGGATTCCTTAAGAGCAACACTCCGAGGCAGTGCAATTAGAAACTTTATGAGGTTCTACGGTACATTGTATATCATTCACGCTTTTTGAATGGATACTTATTAAATGTACGCACGTATTCTGTGTTTAGGTCAAACGATGAATAGTTTTTTTTAGCTAAGACAACGTATACGTTTAATTACAACAATTTTTAAGACGTTTTAAACATTCAATATTCCGACGTTGATCCAACACGGAATTAACGTCGGAAAACTATTCATCGTTTGACCTAAACACAGAATACATGTACATTCAATAAGTATCCAATCAAAAAGCGTGAGTGATAGAGTGATATACAATGTACTGTAAAACCTCGTAAAACTTCTAATTGAACTGCCTCGGAGTGTTGCTCTTAACGAATACCACTTTCCTTGCTTCCGAAGGGCGATAGCTAAGCGGATGTTTGGTATAAATCAAATTTCACCAAACCTTTAGAAAAGTCGTTGACAAAAATATTTTGCCGATAGTGGTAATAACGACGCTTATGAATTACGAAAAGATGTGGTTTATCTCTATGGCTTGGAATAAAGTGATTTTCTAAAGCGATAACAACCGTTTCGGTAGTCGTTGGGCAAAAAACAGTTCGAGTTAACAGTGTTGAGTTCGAGTTAACTATAGCAATTTATCATTACGTGGGAACGGACCAAAGAAACAGTTCGAATTAACATGTGTTCGAGCTATCCGTGGGCGAGTTATCCATGTTTGACTGTAGTATGTTAACTTTAGTTACCTACAGTAGCTGCATTGTATTAAGTGCACCTAGTGATTATAATCTGCAATACTGTAAAATTGTAACCTGTTTACCAAATGCAAATGGTACGGTAAGAAGTTCTTATCTTCAAAAGGTACGCATAACATTAATTTTAAATTCACTTCAAATAAGTTTAGCTTGCCAAACTCACCCTTAAAACTAAGTTTTAGTATGTATTTTAAACTTTTTTAATGAATTTCAACTTATTATCACGAAATTTTATCATTCATAAGTTTCTGTCTTCACTTTCATTATAAAATTTAGCGTGTCTGGTTGAAGCCTTTTTCAACCAGAATTCAATACGGCCGAGCGATGCAGTTATCGAAAGCGGCCTCTCACATACCTGACCATTTAATGGCTACCGAAAAGAAAAATTTTAATTACTATACAGGACGTACATGTATACCTTTGGAGTAACGTGACTTTAGCTGGTACATGTAGCGAATAAAGCGAGAGGAGACAAAAACGTATCAATGCTAATTACGTTGCTGTACACTTGATTAATTTAATACGTAATGAAATGGAATTTTAGCAGGCTAAAGAAAGTTGTCTAGTCCTGTCCAATTTTTCTTCTGGTTTAAAAGAAAAAAATGCTGGTGCAATGCAGAAAACTGCTAGTTAGCTAACGCTTGTAGAAGGATCCAGAGAAGGTGCTACAGTAGTTTTTTTTGTATGAAATGTGCACAAGAATCGATGTAACCATACGTCTAAAGTTTGTACGTATTTATACCCTAGAGGACAGGGCTTTAACAAGTATCAGAAAGTAATGTGAATGCGTCAACTATCTTGAGTAGCTCGCTGGCTGAGTTCTCAAACCAGTCATGTGGGACACAAAGCTAAATTCACAAAATGGATTACAAGTTTTGGTCTTCTGTAATTCCATTTTAATATTAGTTAGAAATTTCAAAATCCAGTAAACAATATCCTGACAAAGATGAAAATGAATAAGTAAAATATTCTTATCCTATCAGTATTCATTGTGGCTAAAACTATTTTTCATAATTCCAGTTGACTGGTTTGTTCACAAACTAGTTTAGAAGTTAGAGCACAAAGCAGCCAACTGGTATATCATTGAAGCATAACAATCTGTCTGAGGATGCAGCGCATAAAATTACATTAGTTTTTAATAGTTCTCTTATATAATAGTTTACAAATATTGTATTTGCTTTCTCTAGAGTCTAGATGAACAACCAGATAGTCTTACGACATTAAGGTACATAAGCACAAATTTGTGATAGTAAACTTAGTCTATTTTAGGAGCGAATTCACGTATGATTTGTCTGTTTCTGTCCAAAAAGGCAGCATTGTTTCGAGATCTTTTACTTTTGCTTCAGCTAATGTTATCACTCTTTTTTGTCTTCTGGAGCATTGGCTAATCTGATCTCAGATGAGGATCCTCTTGACAGGGTGTTACTTATAACAGAAACATTTTACAATACCTACAATACATTACAATGAGAAACATTTTGAGGTCTAGCTGCGCGGTAAACAAGCTTCTTCACCTTGGTGTAGCGTACCAGATTATAATGCCCTGTTTTTGTCATTGCACTATACTTTTTGATGTGTTTTTTCTCCAAAGGGTGACTTCCATAGTTGTTTTGTTTAGTTTTATATTGAATAGGTGGCGAACAACACAACATTTTTTTGTTGGTACCAACATCTTTGCAAGGTTTGCTACAACATACCATATTTAATGCTATATATAGAGGAGAACTGATCATAATACAAGCACCATTTTGCGGTATTCAAAAACAAGATTCAATATTGATGATAAAAAATGCTGTAAAAGTTCAGGTTCAATTTTTTTTAAATAATATGGTTTAATGTACAAAACCTACTCACCTAGATATTTGGTTTAAAACTTCACTTTTTTTCAATACAATTTTTCTTTTGCTTCTTATTTGCAACCTCCATGCTTGTTCAAGTCTTGCAACGAAGCAGTGTTGAGTTGTGAGTTGCGTATATATGCAATGAAGCAGTTTTAACAATACACTACATGAAATTTCAGCTGTCTGAAACCAAGACTGCAAAAAGAAAGGGAAATTCCTCACAAATTTTTTTTTACTAAAACTGATAAAAATAAAACAAATCTGATTAACATATCTCAGCTGGCTTAGTAATGAATTTTTTAAGTTGTATCAGGGCTTTACGGACACTCAGCGGCCAGCATATAGTCTGTATTGAACAAACCAGTTGAGGGGTTTGAGCTCTAACCACATTGTAGAATAAACCCATTTAGCTGATTTGTATGACTGAGATCTCAGAGAAAAACAAAAGCTATGCAAAGAAAATTTGTCCATATATTTTTAACCCTATAAACACCCAAAAAATACAATTATCTCAATTTTTTCCGTTTTCGCAGTTAGCTGATTTGAGAACTGAGACCGCGAGCTAGTTATATGAGTTACATGCATACGATGAATTGTATTCACGTAGAAGATAACAAGCCCACCTGCAAAGACATGGTTAAACAAGAAAAGAAAACATAAAATCAAAAGGAAACAAATAAAATGTATAAAATATGAAAAACATGCCACACAAGAGATAAATAATATATATTATACATGCATTGTTTTAATGTACCAGTCCACATCAGTAAGTTAAACACTTGTAATATTTCTGCCAATGTGGGGTTTTCTGTAGCTTCTACTTCCTCGCCCTTACTAAATGGTTGCTCCTTTTGAATGCTGATCGCGTGAATAGCCTTCTAACTCCTTCAAATCTTCAGTCGGAAGCTCGTTCTTGTGCTTGCTCTAATGGAGTTCTTGTTTTAATAATAATTGCAAATGCTGATTGGTTGCGATCATATTCCTTGACAATGTTAATAATTCGGGTGCCTTCTTATTTACGACATCCAACTTTGTTGACATAGGAATCATTTTTCCTTCGTTTTGTAACGTTTGTATCGGTCTCAGATTCCATAGCTAACAAATTAAATGTAGATAGTTGTAGTTATATACGTATGCTGACTTGAAAGTTTATAGTAAAATATATTATAATGCTACAAATGAATATTTGCTCTCGTTTGTGTATTTTACACGAATTTTTCCACGCGGAATGCTGACATGAGAGAAGTCGATCATCGTGTCATTTCTAAACGTTCTGAAAATGTTTTCGGCAAACTATATTTCGGTGTCTTTTTTATTTCGACGTGCGTTATGAGCACACCGACCGCCAAATTTTAACTCGGGCGAAACTTTTCTCAAAATCGTATGGTGAAATAGAATTCGGATAGCGAGGTGAAAATCTCACAGTGTTCGACTTCGTAAGGTCAAAAATCGTATATCAGGGTAATCGTATCTCGAGGGTGCACTGTACAGTTTATGATGTGAAAACACATGAAAAAGTTCTTTTATCATCTTGGGAAAGATTGAAATGATTTACATTATTTGAATGGCCAAAGTCATATTGTAACTCGAACAATTCGCTTTCTGAACATCCTAAAACTGATTGCTGGTGAAAACCAAGGTCAAACTGCGTAGCATTTAAATGGGAAGATATTCACTTGCAATAGGCTAAGATGTTTTGATTGTCTCCAAAGAAGCGATGGATTGGTTGGCTTGTTTCAGCCTTTTGTTAGTCTAGTTACCATTTTTCATATATTTATTTCCATGGATACTAAACCCTGTTTAATCAGAATGTCAGGTGACAACTGGTGATTTGGCTGAGAGTAAATTTATGCTGTGGTATCACTCAATAGCTTCTAAAGCGACCCGCTACGTTAAGGCCGAAACTCAATTTTAACTTTTGTTTAGCAAAGCAAAAAAATGAAAACTCAGGCACAATATGAGTAATAACCTGAGCCTTAGGTGTCTTATTCATTAATTGTATGGCCAGAGACTAGCTTCTTTAAGAATGCATTTAATAATACATTGCAATGTGCCATGTACAGTATAGGTAGTTCCTAATCAACCTTGTGAAGACAGTTAGGTAACTATCCAACTTGTTCACAGATTATAAAATAATTATGATTGAGAAAGTTGAAGCGTGATGTGTGTGACGCTGTGACTGCTGTCATTCCTGTGTGGTAATAGCCTATCATGATAGCCGTAGTTCCATGATCCGTAATCCCACGTGGTTTGAATCGGCTGTCTTTGCGCTGATTGATAGCCATACAAAGTAAACAAGCTTTGTGCAAATAATATAAAACGCTTCTTTTGTTTGCCTTGATTTTGATTGGCCAAATATCAGCTGCAGCGTCCATTGATTGTGTACAGTTTACACGCATCTGGTTCAAAACTGTAATGAAGTTATATAGAGACTATAGGGAGACTCGTAACATTTACTAGCGGCATTGCGGTGTCATCTGTCATGTCTGAGCATGATAGGAGTGCAAATTCATGCTGTGGGGAACTACGAACAGGCGGATCGTTGTCGGCTCGCAAACTTCATTTCTGGTAAGACTACCGGTTTGCATAGCTTCCTACAAAAAAGGGTTGATTGGTTCTCGATTCTAAGGAATAAAATTTTAAAGTTTTTGAAGCTATAAACTTCAAGAGTGATTTCAACGCTAAGATTTCAAAAATGTTTTGGTGCAAATCACCTTGAAATCACCTTGAAAAATGGGACTTTTAAAGAAGCCAAGTTAGTAGCAGCAATTTAAATCTATACTGAAAGACTTTGCATTTTTGTTCTTCATGAAAGACGGAGAGAGAGACAGGCTATCATAATACGGATAACTAATATATAAACTACCTTTTTACAATCAGACTCAGGTCAGACTGGCTGTTGTTTAGGTCATCCTATTTACCATAGTAGTAATAGAACTACTATACTGCTGGACTATTGTTCTAGTAATAATTGAGGTTTAGTTATATTATCTTAGAAGCTCACAGCAAATCCTTTTTGTAAGATTTCAATCTACCTTTCGTTATTACAATTAGAGGAGATTCTTCATAAATTGACATTTCATAAATTGAACAACAAAGGCTTCCTTAAAAGATAGTTTTGTCGTAGCAATGCAACGATAATAACCTTAAAGGTTGACTTGCAACAAAATTCACATTACAGTTATTTGGTATCAGAAGATTCATCATGTCTTACTCTGTGGTGTTGTAGGTGCAAAATATGTGGGAATGTGATTACAAGCTCTTAAAAGCTAAAAATGAACAGTTAATCGCAGCCACGCGAGACCGCCGTAGTTTGGATTCTCTTTCCAAAACGGCACAAATGGGACGTAGCTGTTACCAGATGGTTTCTGTTTACACTTTCAGGCAACTTCATTCGTCGAAATATTTTCACAAATATACTTCACACATTCAATAAAACCACATCTATTGTTCTTATGCGTCTGTTTTATCGTCATTGTAATGCTGTCAATTTTAGCACTGATATCTTATAACTTACCGTAAAAATTTGTTTAATTTTTTAACCTTAGCCCGAAGGAGTACATATCATTGTCTGATAATCATGACGAGCCTGTTGGTCACCTGTGATAATCGAAAAGTGCTGCAGAAAATATTTGCAGAGTATTGGGTCACATGATCAGATTACGACTTGATGATTAGATCAAGCGGAAACAGAACTGCAAAGTAGCGAGCATCTATATTTGACGCGGGGTCTTCGGTAAAACCCGAAGTGTTTGTCATAAACTAGTGCTACGATAAGTTTTATATTGAGCTTTTTATTGGCCTTTCAATTCACGTGAGAACATACGTGACAAGACGATAACCAAATTTCGTGGTTACATCATCGAAATAAAGAGATTCAAATCTACGGCGGCTTTTCGTTTTTGAGCTTTTAAGAGCTTGTAATCGTATTTCCGCATATTTGGCACCTGCAACACAACAGAGTAAGACATGGTGAATCTTTTGATACCAAATAACTGTAATGTGAATTTTGTTGCAAGTCAACCTTTAAAGAATCTGGCTCGTGACAACTGAAGTGAAACTTGTGACTCGTAAGCTTTGGTTGGCAGAAGCAGCCAAAGTAGCTGTAGCCCAAAATCTTTAACAGAATAAACGGTTCTGGGTATGTTAGCTTCGGTTCAGCTACATACGACAGAAGGCGGTGTTTGATGAAACAATTTAGTGTTAACAAATGCAATACTTATCACATATGCTGGGTTCAATTGCAATTCAGAATGCAACAAATAAGATCACTAGACCAATGTTACAAAAAATAGCTGGAATGATATTAATTTCTTGAGTTCAGTTCAGACCTGTGTGTCCACTCTTAGCAAACTTCAGTCGCTTCAGTCGATATAATAGCACCGAAGAAGCTTCAATTTGCTTGGCGGTATCATAATAGGTCTGAAGAGACGTTTGACATCCTGGAGAGGTTTTTCATTCAGTTAATACAAAATCTTGCGATCAATTTTAGTTGGTAAAATCAGAGTCAACAGCCGGTAAACCCTGGCAGGCAACCCAAAGGACTAAAATAGTGAGAGTCTACTTGAGAACAGCGGGTGTAAAGCACTCTTATTTCAATCGTAGATTTTTACGTCATTATTTTCACATTATGCCTGGCTTGTCTAACAGCAAAAGGCGTCACAATGATAGCTGCCTTCCCCACTCAGCACCAGCCAAACAAAAGCCCTTTAACAGTACTACCGCATATAGAGACCCAGTTCTGTCTGATGATTCCCTAACTGAACTCGGCGTCACAGGATATCTATCCGACTATGATGACAGCTACACCGAAGATATATTTCTTCCTCCATCGCCAGATGAATGTCCGGAAAGTAAGTCCTTCCGCGGGAGCTCGTGTGTGGCCCCACCTGCGCAGGTAGGTTTAAAGCTTATTTTCTTTTTTACCACAATTCACATATATACAGTTCGATTCAAAATTTGCTTGTATTATTTCACCTGTCATATGTTGTCGACAGAGTTCTCTAGGACACAGGATGAAGCTGGAGAGAATGTAGTTGAATATTTAAGTAGCTCTTATTAAAGCTATTAAATAGGCTACTCTGTAACCTGAGCAGGCACATTACAATGTGTTGTTGAAGACTTTCTCAGAGTTGAATATATAAAACAGTAATAATCTAAATTCCCATATATGTCGCAAAACACCGGCGACAGATAAAAGGCTATTAGCGGTGAAATAGGAACCTACACTCCGGGTACCGCTGATAGTTGCCAGCGACAATGCAAGATTTTAGCGCTGTTCAAATTTTGCGAAGAGTCGCAGGCAAAACCTTCCCGAAATGCACTGTGCAGGTGAAAGTCAGCATTATCGAAACGGCATGACGGGCGAACATTTTCATGCCGTTATTAGCGATGCAGTTTTATGGGAACAGAAGCCGCATAGCGTCGCAAGCGTTTTGCTGCGCAATATTGCCGCCGGAGTCTCGCAATCGATATGGGAATCAGGCTTTATGTAAGAGTATATTATATCCATTTGATTAAGAATCTTTCACTGCTCGTTTTTTATGAGAAAATAACTACCAGTTTCATGTCTTTGAGTTTCATCAAAATGTCACCTTCTATGTGCACCATAAAATTATTTTCACTCAAAAACTAAAAAGATTTAGCTTGTAAAACACTTATACTGGGGAAATCATGAACACAAAGCCCTTGTCCTTTGTTCCAATGAGCTAAAAACCATGCCACAAGCTGCCTGCAACACATGCTATCTTTATGTATAGCTCTTGAACCAACTAGTTATGAACATTCTCATCTGCTTCATCTACCAATTGTTTAAAATATTCTGTCTACCATTGTAAACTTCTCAGAACTCAGCTCCTACTCTCCAATATTTATCATCTCTTGCTTGTGTTACAGTCTCCTGATGCTGGTAGTCTTTTGCAATGACTAAATTCACCTGGCAAGCGATAAATATGTTGTAGGGCCTATTAGCAAATATAAAGATACCTGGTCTTCTTATAACAACCAACATTGTATTTTTCTGCAGGCAAACTTTCGCTTTATAGAGCTGAAAGAAGACGAGCCTACAGCTTTATTTGATTCTCCCGAGGAGGGAAGGCGAGGCTGGTCAGAACTCGGATTAAAGCTGAGAAAGCCAGATGTGAAAGGCGCTCGAGCAAAGCTGGATGTAATAGAGGAAGATGGTTATTTTAGCTTCCTCGCTGATGAGGTTATACTCTCCATATTCACATACATGCCTAAGAGGATTCTCGCCAAATGCGCTAGAGTCTGCAAAAGGTGGAAAAGACTCGCGTAAGTCTTTCAGGAATTTATATTTTACTACCTACTACTGATTACAGATGCAATGATTAAGGGTCGGTTATGTGGACTACCATATCTACTACCATATCTTTATATGGTGGAACATGCCTAAAGTCTGATTCCCACATCGATTGCGATACTCCGACGGTAACTTGCGCAGCAAAACGTTTGCGACGTTAGGCTCGGCGGCACATGTTCACATATAAGCTGCATCGCTAAACAATTGCGTAATCAAATAAAATGTTCACTAGCCATGCCGTTTCTATAATGGTGACCTTCACCCATACAGTGCATTTCGGGAAGGTTTTGCCTGCGGCCTTTTGCGAAATTTGAACAGCGCTAAACTATTGCGATGCCGCGATTCCCATTTCACCGCGATTAGCTTGCGGTGCTGTCGCCGTTGCTTTGCGACGTATATGGGAACCAGGCTTTAGCCTTGTTAAGGCTGAGCAGACCAGGCGTTCAAACACTGCATGACTAACACATCAGTCGCAGAAATACATCAGTGAATGTCTGCTTCCTTTTGGTTCTTATACTCAGCTATGCTCTTGCCCTAATGAAAAAGCAATGGGGATTTGAAACTGTTCAACTCTAGGTATGATGAGACCCTCTGGAGGAGACTCGATCTAGGTGGGAGGCAAATAAATGACAAGGTGCTTGGCCCTGTCATTCTTGGCAGAGGAGTGGAGTATCTCAGGCTAGCTAATGCGGACGTGAGTCTTTTGCAATTTTGGTATTTCCAATTTCCATTCCATTCGTGCTGACCAGTGTTTCTGATGGCACTTCTTGACTTGGTGCATCGGCTGAGGGCTGCAATGAGCTTCTAGCTAAATATTAGTTTGCTCTACTGGGGCAGGTGAAGATATTCAAGCTTTACATTGCTCAAATAGAATATAGGATATACTTTGGTTATCCGAATATTAAATATATATAGTTTTTTGTTCCCGGTTTTCATAGATGTGGCTTATCTGGATAATAGCGATCTTTTTTATACAATTGAGTCTCGAGAGTAGTGGTTATACAGATATGATTGGCTCTGTTCATTCAGCTCATGCTGCTTAGTCAAAACATTCACATATATGTCTAGTTTAGTATCATCACAGCATTATTCAAAGATTTTAATATCCTAATAACATTCATCATAAGGAATAAGTTCATGCTTTGACTACAGTGTAGCCTTGGGCTCACATTTGATGTTATCATCATTTATGAATGCACAAATGTATGGACCTTAGTGCATGAATGTGCACTACTAAACAACAGTGCAGACAACATTTAGTGCAGACAACTCCGTTATTAGGGGGAGCTATTAGTTATGCAAACAGTAGAAAACAGAGTATGAATTCATCTCAAAGCCAAATTAAACTATTTAGCTGGAATTGTTATCTATATTTCAGCACATTTGTCTCTTAAAGTCAGTCCCATGTATCTCCTATACGCAATTTGTATAAGCCATTATCTACCATCTATTAAATATTGATCTATTTTTGTGTTTTAGGTAACATTTAACAATTGTGTGCGCCCAGTTAATATCACAAAGCCTCGTGAGAATTTATAATTTTTACTCAGTTTTTTGAAGTTACCTCTGTTCCCAGATATCATGGACATGTTTCCATGCAAGCATAGAAAGTACATGAATGTATTGGTAGAATTTTAACGTTCTTTTTTTATAGATATTGGGAGATAATATATTTGAAGCCTCATATTGTGCACCTTCATGTCGGCTGCAATTCCTAGACCTTTCAATGGCCAGTATATCTGAGTTGTCTCTCGAGGAGTTGCTTTTCCATTGCAAACAACTGAGAAAACTCAGCTTAGAAAGTCTCACAGTTAATAACAATATTTGCAGGTATGGAGGTGATGTAATACATTGTCGGTATTTAGTCTATCTTACATACCCTAGGACACTTATGTATTCACGTTTTCGCGGAGTTATTCTCTCGCGAAAATTTTATGAGTGAAACTAAGCAATCATAACAAGTGAGCGAAAACGCGAAATTAAATAGCTTTGTTCATTGATATCCACAATAAAATCGTCATATTAGAAAAGCAGTTAATTTTCTTGTGTGGTTGGGCTCATTTGGCTATTTCTGCTAAACCCATGATAGCTAATAAACCGGCTGAGCAGCATGGCAAGGCAAATCAAGATAACAAGTTTTTTTGGAAAAGCCAAGACAAATGAGGAAGATGATGATATTAGTTTAGTCACTGAATTTTCAACTGATGAGGATGAAAGTTTGGTAGGGAAAGTCATAAAATTAAATAATAGGTAATTATTGTAGTGATGAATTTTATTACCAACTAAAAACAACAACCCTCACTAGATCCAACCGTGTTATTCAGTTCTGGTTGTGAAGTTGGTTGTTATCTATTTTCTTCTTCTTGGGACTTGAGTGTGAAAGACATGTATTTGATTTTCCTTGAGTGGAGTTGGTATAGCAACTGGATAAACATGAAATCCTCTCAACCCACAAGCGAAATCAAACTGAGCCATGGCCACCGTGTGCTATAAATACTTCAGATCTAATATTGATACCACATCATTTACGGCGGCAGGGACCTAGACGTCATTGATAGTCCAAGAAACAAATGGCAGCAAGCGATCAAATTGCATTATCGATTTCGCCTACACATTTCTACCTGCGGTTCACATATACAAACTAGTCCCAAATTGAAAATTTTTCATTACCAGTGAACTGGACCTGAGAAATCTAATTATGTTTGTTCCACTGCATTTATTTTCACATCACCATATTTTTGCACTCATCAGAGCTGCGAAATTAAGTTGCAGCGAAATTTTACTCTGTACGCTACTCACGAAACTAAATACTAGCGAAAAATGTGTCCTGGGGTATACATATACGTAGTAGTATATTAAATGAGGAAGTTCTTGTAACTACATGATACAGTATATCACATATACAGTCAAACATGGATAACTCGGCCACGGATAGCTCGAAAACATGGTTTATTCGAACAGTTTCTTTGGTCCGTTCCCACGTAATGATAAATTGCTATAGATAACTCGAACTCAACACTGTTAATTCGAACTGTTTTTTTGCCCAACGGCTACCGAAACGGTTGTTATCGCTTTAGAAGATCACTTTATTCAAAGCCATAGAGGTAAACCTCATATTTTCGTAATTCATAAGCGTTGTTATTACCACCATCGGCAAAATAATTTTGTCAACGACTTTTCTAAAGGTTTGGTCAAATTTGATTTACACTGCTATACGATTAATAGCACGGGCTTGCCGGGTCACGCGCCCAAGGATTTTCGCCACGCACATACAAAACAAAAACAGCGTGTTGTTTTGTATGTGCGTGGCGAAAATCCTTGAGTGCGTGACCCGGCTAGCCCGTGACGAATAGTTTTCCGACGTTGATTCCGTGTTGAATCAACGTCGGAATGTTGAATGTTTAAAACGTCTTAAAATTGTTTTTACTAAACGTATACGTTGTCTTAGCTAAAAAAAACTATTCATCGTTTGACCTAAACACAGAATACGTGTGTACATTCAATAAGTATCCATTCAAAAAGCGTGAGTGATATACAATGTACCGTTAAACCTCGTAAAACTTTTAATTGAACTGCCTCGGAGTGTTGCTCTTAACGAATCCCAGGTAAAGTAAGGGATTTTTCTTTGGTAACTTTTTCTTGAAGTTGCATAAACTTCAAGAAAAGTCGGCAAAATTGATCGTGGGTAAAACGCTCAAAAGAAAAAGATGTCTTTTCTTTTGAGCATTTCAACAACGATCAAGTTTTGCCAATGTCAATCTAAAAAAACGTCCTGGCAATAACATCACCTCAAACAACAAACCAATCTCAAGTGATAGAAAAATCTCTATACTTTTTGATAAAAACGTTTTAAACTTTACATTAGAAGCATTTAATTTGAAACAAGCCATTTGTGCTTTTGATTTATATTATAGTTTGTATATGTACATGTATCTACTAATAAATAAGTAAATACATGGACTTGTGACAGTGCTCTGATAACTTGAACGCTCTGATAATTCGAACACTTTTGCTCGGTCCCTTGAAGTTCGAGTTATCCATGTTTGACTGTATATATAATTGATAGTATATATATAGTTGATTTGTTTGATACCTCTACAGAGTTATGCTATTGTACATATCCAACATATATTAGATGTCTATGAGCACTGCTTGTTTCCTAAGTGCTCTATACAATCAGCCATAACTGTAATTACAGTTTTCTTGTTTTAACATTCTAAGAGCAAGACCTTCAGTTATCAGTGGTTGTTGTGTACTAGTGAATGTTAGTACTAGTAGTGCTATGAGCCTTTCTATACTCTGCATTCACTTATCTATTTTATCATGTCTGCCATGCCTTATCTTAGTAATTGAGAAGCTACCATAAATTATTTTTACAAGAATGTGGTTAATGATTCCAAGTTGCCATACTGTTTTAGGGCAATTTCTCACAACCTTATGCTCACTACTCTAAACTGTACCATGGTCAGTGGACTCAGTCACTCAGGGTTGAGGCACATCCTACGCTCATGTACCCTGTAAGTCATTGCACTTCCCTTTGTCTGCAGTACCTCCAGCTCACCTTCACCCCTAGTAACTTTAGCTATCAGTTCTCAGCCATCAGTTTAGCTATCAGTTACACCACATGCGGATTTTTACGAACCTAGTTGGGTTCAATTTCGTTGTACACCCTTTGAAAGCATTGACCTTTGAAAATCCCCTACGAAAATTAATGGTTGGTAATATTTTTTGCTTTGCATGTAGACTTCATGAGCTGAACCTTGCGTGGATTAGGCTGCCACTCGAGGATGTTAAACCCGTCATTTCTCAACTCCCTCGTCAGCTTCTTCGTCTCAATCTGTCAGGCTGTCGTGAGAATATTGATGACTCGGGTGAGGCTTTGCTACATACGGTATAAATGTTTGCAAATAATTTTGCTGCCATTCCTAGGTTTGGCAACCCAAATAGTGTTGGATTAAACTATTTAGACCCTAGCTTTGAGAGTTATGAGGCGGTGCAAAGCTCATTTAGGCCTACTTGCTGTGAATGTGTTAATATCAAGCGAACTTTGTTCTAGGTAGTTCAGATAATAATATGGTATGGTGTCCTTAGCTTCTCTAATCCAGGATAGAATAGAGAAACGTACTGAACAGCACATGGAGCTCTACACAGTATTCATAGATTTTACAAAAGCCTTTGATACTGTTTCATGATATATGCTCTGGATAATGCAATGAAAATTGGGATGCGCAGTGAAAGCCACCAACCTGATTGGAGCACTACACGATGGGATGCAGGCATGAGTGGTTGAAGGTGAAGACTCGTCAAATGAGTTTGCGTTAACAAACGGAGTCAAGCATGGATGTGCCCTAGCTTCTACATTGTTTTCCATCTACCTGGCTGCTGTAGCCTTCAAAGATGTACATCAGGGGGTGTACATCCAGCCAAGACATAGCCCGGATCTGTTCAGCGTCTCCCATTTCAAAGCTAGATCCGTACCACCAAGCACCTGGTTTGAAAGATGGTGATGGTGGTGATGATGGTGCATTGGCTGCTCATTCTGCCTCCGACATGCAGCTACTCCTAGACAACTTCATCAGGGCTGCATCTCTGTTTAGCTTGAAGGTTAATATAAAAAAGACAGTGTATACAAACCAATCAAACTTCTTTGCCCTCCTGAAGCCAAAGACATCTTCATTAACCAAGAACCACTGGTTAAAGCTGGTTAAAGCCTCACACTTCATTTACCTTAGAAGCATGGTATATAACAGTTCTGGGATGGAAAAGGAGCTCCAAGCAAGGATTGGAAAAGCCAGTGTTGCCTTTAGCAAGCTTCAGCAGTGGCTGGAAAAAAGCATGTTTCAGTCAAGGTGAAGTGTAAAGTGTATCGAGCAGTGGTTCTGACAACTCTCTTATATGGCACAAAGACCTGGTCAATATATCAAACTCAAGGAAAGAAACTACATGCTGTGATGACACTTGAGCGACCTCATGAACATCGAGTGGCAGGACAAGGTCCCAAATGTATACATCTTAAAACGGGCAGGCCTATCATCGATGGCGACATCCTTATAGAAATAGTCTAAGATGGTTGGGCCTTGTGCACAGAATGGAACCAAACAGTTTTCAACGTGAACTATTATACTCACAACTAGGTGATAGCAAGTGAAATCAAGGAAGGCCTAGACTCCGCTATAAAGATTTAGCTAAAGGATGGTTCACACTATATCACTGTATCTCGGCATTGATGCTACAATACTTTGGTGATCATTGATAATAACAATGTTCACACTATCACAAACCTATCCACGGTTACATCAGCAAATACTCCGTGACGTAGTGTTCTCATTTTTCTTTTTAAATTGTCGCGAAGAACCCTCTGTTTTCGTGTGACCGAAATAAAATACTATTCTCGCAGCCAACGGTCACAAACGGAAATAAATCACGCTATCGCCGACTGTGAATTACCATCGCCGAAATCGGTCATTTTTGAAGGACGGTCATCGATGCTTGGTGAAAGGTCGGGAAAGTTTGACAGCTGCAAACGTTCCCGACATGTCCGCATCGCTTCGTCGATGCCATCGGTTTACAGTTCACATAATTGACGATGAACGCCGAAAGGAAAACGCTGACATAGGGTGATTTAGTGTGAACCGACCTTAGGAGGAATTTAAAATATATGTAAATCAGTACAAACTTATGACAGGTGACTGCTTGTAATCAAGCTGATTGGAGATCTATTATCATAGACCACAATGATAGACAGCCACAAATGGAGAAAGCCATAACCATGGACAGTGTTAGTCACTTCGACTGACTGCGAGAGAGGGAGAGAGGGGGGGGGGGGGGGGAGAGAGAGAGGGGGAGAGAGAGGGATGGTGTCCTTAGGTGAATCGTTTAATGGCCAGTTTAATTAGTTTATCAAGGTAAGGGAAGGCTTCCTGAGAGCTGTTACAGTTTATATATTTTTTACGGGCTCAATCTTGTATTTACAGACGTGAAACTCCTGGTATCTACATGCCCACTCTTACAGGAGTTGGACCTTTCTGACTCACTTCGCTTAACTGAATCTTCTGTGCTCCACATTCAAGAGTCTCTCCCATTCCTCCAAGCTATTCACTTGAGCAGGTGTTACTACATCGTGCCGCATGTCTTCGGGTAACTTTGATACAGTCTAACCTTGACATTCCGTTTCAATATTTGCATCATATGTCACGGCCATCATATGCTGGAGCAAACATACTTATCGGTAAATGTTTTGTTCGATTCATTGCTGAACTGAACGATTCATTGCTGAACTAAAAAATAATGATAAATTCTTCAAGTAATTACATTTAATATAAAAAAAATACATTTTATAAAAACATGTAAAGAAACGAAATCGGAAATGTAAAAATCCAAGTTATATCTAAAAGCTAAAGTAATAATGAGTAAAAATGTTTTTACCTTTACGTCACCGTGGAGACACAGTAATGTCGACTCGTAAATTTACTCCAGCTTACAGTAGACAATTTTTAAATTAACTTATTTTTTTTATTTTATTCGGTACCAGATTTTTCTTTTATTTATAACTTTGCAATGCCAAGATATAGATTTGCTCAAATTTTATGTATGTTGACAATTCTTTATGTAGAGCTGATTGCTTGTCAAGGTTTGCAGAACAGTTTTATCGTTTGTGTTTTTAATTGCATAAAAAACTCGTAACGTGACTGAATATTAGTATTAAATAAAGGTTACTCAATGTCTAAGTTGTCTGTCTGTATTGCTCTGATGAATTCAAGGTTTTCTCACAATGCAGTTTCTCATGAAGATGCTCAACTAATATGAAATTGCAATAATAATTAGACCAAAACTCGCTACGCTAGTGGTATTGCTACAACATTAATAAGATTCGCACAAATACCTGTTTTGCAATGGCCAAGAAAATGCCATGTTTTTACCAGCGTGATCCACTAGATGCGACGCCCAAGTCATAGTAGGTCCCATAGACCTATTAACTATATATCGCTATATAGTTAATATATATACCGTAGACCTATTAACTATATACATGTATATAGTTAATAGGTCTACGGTAGGTCCTAACTTGAGTGTACCGATAGTACCTATACATGTATCATTACCTATAGCGAAATCGCACCTAGTTAACACATTGACATCGCTGTCCAGAATGGCCCCAAGTACATATCACTCTTCTTCCTAAATGCTAACTTGTTTGACTACAGAGCAGTGACTACTTATACTTGAAATGCTATGATCTATGTATTTCAGCTGTTTGAGGACACTGCGAGCCCTAACTGATCTCAGCATACACAGCATGATGCAGGAAGGTGACTTGGCAGCTGTTAGAAAAGCTTTGCCTTCTGTTCTCATCAATGGTCAATACATGTCAACAATAGCCCGTCCTACCGTCGGAATGTACAGGACTAGTTTGTGGGGAGAGCGAGTACGAGATCTACCAATTTAGAAGATATAACTTGCATGTACCAGTCAACCGATTCATAGTATTAGTTTATACCTATTGTAATTATTTTATTTATGTTAGGTTTAATTAAATATTAGCTGCTGCTTTCCATTATTCCGACAGGGGTCAAGGTCTACATGTATAAGATATACATAATAGCTTGGTGATAGCTTATCCCAGTGATATAGGAGACAATTTATACTTCTACTTTTAGTCTAATCGACTGATCACTGCTCATCTACAGTGCTTTTTCATATTTTATTGTTCTTAAATCTTGTTTTGCAGTTTTTTTTGTAAAACTATATTTTATTTTTGTTGTATTCATTATCTAAATGTGTAATCTCTCTATGGTCGCTAAGTGTCTAAGAATGGCAGTAACTGAGTCATATGTCTGTCCAGCATGTACATTATACGATATATACTTTAATAAAAATTTAGTACTTTTTCATGCTCACTCAGTTTACATTCACCTTAGTGTCTATGTATTACCAAATATAAACAAAGGGAATTCAGGCTCATCCAAAATAGGTAGCTAAAATATTAACTGACCATCCTGTGGTTGTTATGCAAATACCTGCCACAGCAACGAGCGTATTATTACCTATATTATAACAAGCTATTATATTACCTATATAACCTATTATATTATAACAATTATATTACATTATAACAAGCTGTAAGCAATTATTTCCATCCATTGTATATATCATTAGCATTTAGATATGCAAAATTGGAAAAGTAATTACAGGGCTTTGGAAAAACTTAACAAAATTTGTTTAGCTCTGAAGTGGCTCAAAGAAGCTTTAGAACGTTCATACTGAGCTGCTGTAGCGCCACAGTTTCACTTCCCCATCATCACTACTAGAGGCAAGCAAATCTGGTTGCTTGGGGTTCCAGTCAATGCTATTAACATCCTCCTGATGTGCATCTCTCATCTGAACTAGCATCTGAAAGGTCGGTGCAAATGGATCAGAGTCGGGCAGCTCTGCGAATATCCTCACAGCGTTATCACCAGAGGCTGTAGCGATGTAGCCTGTAGTTTTGTTCCTATAACGATAAGAGTTGGCCCTTCATCACAAACGGTATCCTTATGATGTCTCATTCTCCATTGATAGTTGAATGACTAGACTGACTCGCTACAACAGTGGTCCTTGATTTCACCTTTGTGAGCAGGCCATTGTATGATGCGCATGCAAATGTCTTGCAACTTTATATGATGCAGGTGGTAAACGCCATTGTTAAAATATTTAAAACTCATGCCAGTATGTCAATGCCTGAGCACTTCTTCCATGGCACAAAACCATCTTACGTAATAAACTTGAAGCAAGTTGGGCGCATAACAAAGCTATTCTCTATGTAAATATTGAACACTTCAGGTTGGTAGACCTTAGCTGTTCTTGTAACTACTTCTACCATCATTTTGCTCGCATATAGGCCATGTTTTAATCAAAATTCTGAATAAATGACGTACTGGTGTAAGCAAACCACCTTGAAACCTGAAGAGTAATGACACACAAGTCTTATTTTACTAGATCAAACGCTCAGAGCTGGAGGGCACTAGTCAGAACCATCAGTAGGCCCAACAATATCCACTTTACGTACCATTTGATGTCATAAATAGTCCTTTGATGGTATCCAGATAGTGTGCTCACACATTTCCAAGCAGAATGGTTCCCAGGTGTTATTATACCTTGCAAAATCATAAGAGAAAGAACCAGTAATAACAAAACGAAAGTTAACAGTAATAATAACACGAAAATTAACAGTAATAACAACACAAAAGTTAACAGTAATAACAACCCAAAAGATAGCACAACAGATGATAGGAAGACATAATTCCTTTATGACAAATGAGGAAAACAAAAATCCACCCAGTTTTACCTTCTTTATTATTCTTTGGATATTCTTGCCATATCTTCACAGTGCAGTCATCTGAGCAGGAAGCGATCCTTGAGCCAGTCTCGTCAAATGAGGCAGCCCAGACTGTACTCGTGTGCGACTCTAAAGTGCAACTAGTAGTCAGCGATGTAGCCTTATGAATGCCTTAGGTCTAACATTACAAACATTACAAATCACTTAGAAAGAACAAATTCAAAGAAACCACTACAAATAAGGCATAATGTGGCAGACCACAAAGGACAGACACCGAGGAGGTGACTCGGCAGGCGACATGACCACCGGTAATACTTCCGGTTAGCCGAAGGTCAGCTGCCGAGTCGACCATGATATCAAGAGGTGGAGCCAATCGATAAACAAGAGTATTAAAAGAGCGACTAAAGTGATGACGACCAAAGTACCTGAAAGTCTCATTCTATGCAGTTCACTCGTATGTGCACTACTATTGACTGTATCTTCTATATACACATGTATATTTCTCAAAGTTTGTCGTCGTTGTTTATGTCCAGCTATAGCTATTAAAATCTTGGATTAATGAAACCGTAAAGCAGAAGATTTGATCTCGGAAACTCCCATTCGTCAGTTTGACGCCTTACCAAACCACAGAGCTCGATAGATTCACTAGGTGATATATGTCGCTATATGGGAACAAATAGGCTACCGTTTTCGGTCACGACTCAAAGTCATGGCATATGGCCACGGAGAAGGGTAACTCTTATTAGTAAGTTTACTCAAATTATCCATTGGCAATGTGCCAGGCTAAAAGCAAGTGACAGACAACTCTCATTACCTCTCATTGTTTATAAGCTGATTTTTAAGACACGTGCAACGCTAGTAGCACAGCTAGTTATTAAATTAATATATATTTGAGAAACATATGCATTTGTTGTTGTGCACTCGAGTGGTTTGTTTTGTGGAGCAAGCAGAGGAACTCGGTGGAGTCCTTTACAACATGATAGTACATACACAAAACAAGAAGAAAGTCAATTGGTCAAGCGAGGCACACACAAACACAGGCACACAAACACAAAAGCCACATTTTTTAGTAAATTTTCATCAACACGAGCAGCATGATGCTAATTTGGTAAGAATCACTTTATCTTCTTATTAGTTGAGATAAAGGCATACACTGTGCCTCCCTCACCTAAGGTGTTAATACATATTATTCGCTGAGATAAGGGCATACACTGTGACTGACTCACCTAAGGTGTTAATACATTCCCAGTCATCATCCAATTTCTCATATATTTTCAATGTATTATCATAACTTGTAGAAATCAAAGTGTCTTTGTGGGGGTGCCATTTGACAGATTTAATATCTTGTGTGTGGGAGGTAATTACACTGTCACAATCATAGTCGGAGTCGTCGTCTATTGCCCATATCCATACTTCCTTGTTTCTGCCGCAGGTAGCTGTAACATTACAGAACATCAGGATTAATATGCTGGCCAAAGTTTAGAATAGTGACTTTTAAAGCCATGGTTGAAACTAAACGAAAGGCATTTGCCGATACTAGTATAACTGTTGAACCAATCCCAGAATGCCTTCCTTATAGACTTAATGAGGTTTTACCTGTAATATTATATTTGTCACAATATAGTACAATGTATGTACATATGTTGTTTTGTGATAGAAAACTTGTTGCCTTCTTGTTTATATTATTTTAATATATTCTTTATAGAGTGGTAAACAAATAACTCTATGAAACATATAACATCCTGTTCCAACAAGTACTGAGTTGTGAGTCACAACTGGGAGTAGCAACACCATTATACATGTAGTTTGTTATTTAAAAGAATATTCTGATACATTTACTTGGTGAAAATACTGGTATTATTGGCTCAATACAATACGAAGGGATGTTTCTTGCTTTAATGAGCAAAGATTTACTTTTTCTTGCACATATCTAAAATTACAGATTACTGGCACTGGGATACGTGCACTGGGTGCTACTCAAACAGAAACTCAAAACGACGGGCCAATTATGTTGTTACAGGTCAGTTACAGGCCAGTATTACAGGCCAGTTATGGTGACCATTGCATTGACACCTCGCAAGCGCATGCTACCTTTTTTTATTTGACACTCCTCCACAGTTGTATGTAAAGTAGACATTGCAACCAGAATATCAAATGCGCTTCTAATTTAGGGCACTCTCAAATAACTTACCAAGGAACATTCCAGAAGGAGACCAGGAAGCACCCTTCACCTCATTTTTGTGTCCTTCAAGAGACAACGCGCACTCAAACTCACTTGTCTTTTTATCCCAGATAGCAGTAGTGCTGTCAAAGCTAGTCGATGTCAAGAGCTTGTCACATGGAGACCAGCAGACGCACCGAACAGTCCGTTGGTGACAATTTGAGAGAACACTAACGCACACCCAAGACTGACCTGAAGAGCCAATTGTATCAGTTTACTGAACCATGAACACAGATGAATAACATTGACAAAACTGTAAGCCAACTATTTTAGCTTTAAGAATTTTAATTAGTTTGTTTATATAAATTTTAATTAATTTATACTTGTACATAATAGCTTTAATAAAATTGTTTAAACTCTCAAAACTTTGAAATATTTGAACTCTGCTATACCTCAATGCTGACCATTGTGCTATATAAGTCATACCGACAAGTCAATATATATACCTTCGAGCATCCAGATTCGTATAGATTTATCAGAGCCACATGATGCCAAAAGTGTCCCGGCATGATTCCATGAAACACACCAGACACAGTCGTCATGCCCTTCTAGAGTGCAGATCGCTTCTAGATTTCCAGACATACCAGAAAGTATGAAATATAATTTGTCCTAAAAACATTGGGCAATCTATTGCAGCAAGTTATTCACCAGCTGAAAAAAAGTGATGCAAATAAATCAGAATCGACAGAAATTTTGGAAAATGAGCCGCAAATAAAAAATGAATGGGCGATATAATCCACTGGCAGCTACAGATCTGCCTCGAGTATAGCCAGTTATGAAATGTTTTCAATAGCTGATCTGCTTCTATAGCATTACATCTTGGACGAACTGTTGGATGCCGTTTATTTGATAATCATTTTACTGTTATTTAGACAGAACTTACAGAAAGCCACGACTTGTGAACCATAAAAAAACTACAACTAACTACAACTGCAACTGTTAATGCTACACCAGCTTATTTTTTAAGCTAATCTTCGTTTTTGTTAAACAGAGCAATTAACTTTAGTAAGTTTAAAGTAGTTCATACAGGAAAAACCATTACATCTCTCAATAGGGAAAACCATTACATCTCTCAATAGGGAAAACCATTACATTTCTTAATAGGGAGAACCATTACATCTCTCAATAGAGAAAACCTTTAGATGGCTACATGGAAAACCATTAAACTAACTGACTGTATGCAACTGTTTTGGAGCAATGTAAAAGTCATCTACATAACATTAATAAGCGAATTTCTATCATTAATTTGTATATTTCTTACTTGCAGAGGTTTGTTGTAGCTGTTTAGCAACTGTGTATGCTACTAGCCTGAACAGGCTTAACTTCACCTTTACTGAACTACTCAATTTGGAGAAACTAATTTTTGTGAGCTTTTTAACATCTATCAATAACACCATCAATCGTCTGCAAGTTTTCCAGGTTTATGCTTTCTAGCTTTGCAATCAAAGTCAAATGTGAACAATTAAAGAGTCACACTATAGTCAAAATGATAAAATTAACAAAAATAAAATAAACAAAATAAAATGTAGCGTGTATCAACCACCAATGCTGTATTGTTGGAAAAACTTGTTCTAACATTATTACCTGTTGTAATCTTTTCTTTTTAATGTCTTATTTTTTAACAAACCGATTTTATATTGTTTTATCTATTTTAGACTACCAATTATGTATGTATTTACTTTCAAGTCTCAGTATGAGTTTTCGAAAATTCCTTGTTCTTGTTATTACATACAATGTCATATATAATATATGAAATATATCATTCCAAGTGTTCTAAGAGAAGCGCAATAACAGGCATCAAGAACTTTTATGTTGTATTTGTCCAGGTTATATTCGGTTGTCAGATGATTGGGTTTGATTTAATAGAAAACATCTGACATGTAAACCGTCTTAAAATTAACTTTAACCTACATAATTTGACAAGAAAAGTAGCTAACAGTTTCATAAAATACTTTTTAATTTTCATCTAATATCTATGTATAACCTGATACCACAGCAGATATGGAATTTGAAAAAGTGATATAAACAAAAACTTGAGTTTTTCCCATCACCAATGTTAAATGACATATTATCAGGTGCTTTAAAGACCTTTTTAGCAATACTTATTAGCAGGTGCTTCAAATACCCATTTAGCTGCACTTATTAGAATATAACAATGATGTGAATGTTAAATTTTTTAGAACATGAGCCTATTGGCATTGTTTTTGCAACACTTTCTACATAGAGTCTGGGTTTGACAGGCATTATTTTCTTTTGAGAACTTAGTTTGGCAGGTTCAGCATGTGTGGTAACGCACATTCTATGAAAACAGATAAACTGCAAACTTTGATAATAATTATATAATATCACATTATTTTTGACTGAAATCTGCAAAAAAATAAACAGTACAAGGCCACCTGTTTGTATGTAAAACAAATTAGCTGAAAAGAATTTCGCTAATATCCGACTCAGAATAATCCATCTGAAGTTGTTGTATGACATAATTACATAACGGCTGAGTAATGAAAAGTACTAATAAATTGCAACTACTAAACCAGTTTTGAATCCTCATGACTAATGGTTAGATTAATAAACATACTAATTAACTTATGCAAGGTCTACCACCTCTTAAGCTATTTCATGTTTTTCAAGAAAGTATACTTCAACAGTGACGTGTTAAGCAGGTCAGACAAGACGGTTTTGTGTGAGTGAACTTGCCTCTATCTGCTATCTTATAAAAACGTGTAATCAGCTATCTGCATAGGAAAACTTTCAAGTTCGCTTTAAAAAATCTGCCAAAAAAGAGCAACCTTTTATATTGTATGAAATCAAAAGCACTATCACTGATGGTTAATTCGCTCTACCTCACTTATTGACGTATCCATTTTTGAACACCAGAGATATCTATGGGGAATGCCTTCATTTGCTACAGCATGCTTATTTGACATTGCAATAAATACTGTAACAACTTGATGTTTACTAATTATTAAAATCTTTACTAACAGCCTAATAAAGAATATAATTTCCGTTTTTTGCATGGAACTGAATGTGTTTTGATGGTTGATGTTGTTTCTTCTCTACAATTGTCCTCAGTGGGAAGCAGTCATTGAAGTGCTGAAAACTTTGAGTTTTAGTTATCATGGTTATTACGCTTGTACAACATTGCAAGAGTTTGAGATATCATTCAAAAAATAAACTCAAGTAAATCTTGAATTTTTATCAGATTCTAAAGGTCAAGCTCATGTCTATTCGGTAGCCTATTCTCTTCAGGAAAAATATTAGACCAGTAAACGGTCATGCTTATGAACGAACATATTTTACTATCAGACTACAAAGGCTAGAGCACACACACTGATTAAAAGCTAAATGTAAACATGCACTATAGTATTAAGGGCTAGTGCAACTTTTTTTAGCGCCATGAAAATCAAACCTTAAAACAAAATAATTATACATTTGATTCGCATATATTGGCATCAAATCATGAAGTTTTGAAATCAATCACATGTCATTGTTGTTTATGCTAGCCATGTACACAGCATTAAGACTGGCTCGCAATTTTGCTGCGTCCCCATGAGTACTAATTTTCTACTATATTATCTGTTTGTTGTCATCATGATAACTTGTATTAAAGTAAACTCATACAGTTGAAAGTATAGAGCTAAAGGCTACATACTAAGGCTCTCAGGAGACACTCAAGGTTTCATTTTTTTACAGAGAACTTTTTCGTTAACAACCTTCCCAAAACTAAGGAGTTTAGATCAAAAATTCAGTTAAGCTTCCAACTTAAAGTGTTGCTATAAACTTTTGAAAGCCTCTTTGAAATCAAGCACCGCAGCAAGGCTTCATATTTTTATCAGTTTACAGTATGAAGCATAGAGCGAAGTGTCAAGGAACACAGCCTACGTCATCCAAATCTGTATGGGTTACTTTATAGAAAACCATTTGGATTATATTCAAGTATAGAAGAATGATGAGTTCATTACTTTTATGCACCGAAATAACCGAGAATGTTACGTTACGTTATGTTACGTCATGTTGCTTCAATGGCAGTTTGAAATAAATCTTTTAGGCAAATAGTTAAAGCTTGAATGACTATAACAACATCTGGTTTTTGTATGACATGTGAATTTGGAGTTCTAGCTTGTTTAATTTTAAACCAATTTACAGTGAGTCAATAAATATTTCAATGGGATTTTCATGTATTATTTTAGCTGTTGGCTTTGGCCAAATGGAGATATAAAGTGATGACCAAGAATCTTGGCACATGTCAGCTTATTTTCAGAGGTCTTTAAAGCTGGTCAAAAAAGCAAAAAAATATTCTAATTGTGACCAAGTTCCAAATCAATTGTTTCTTTATCATACAGGTTTTGTTTACAAAAATTTATATTTACTCTTTTTGATGCTGATTGCTGTTACATAGTTCTAAAATTTTCTAGACTAATTTGTGCAAATTTTAATCTATTTAATCTCATCAGTTTCATTTATTGGCTTTTTGATGTGTCAGCTGTTTCAAAAACATGTCTGCTATTTTGCGTAGAGATTACCATAAAAGTTCTATTCCAGGTATTGGTAGTGTTAACATAGCTTTGCTGTGACCATGCCGTACACAACTGTTTATTAAATGCCACAATTATATTGTCACAAAATATAAGTAGTTTAGAGCAGGTTTCCACAAATTTTATACAAGTTCTTTAAAACGATCCTGACGCGTGATGAGCCACTGATTTAAGCCAGATACATAATTTTTGTGGGCTTTTTGCAAAATAATTTTAAAAATAGACCATTAGATATGATAGAGAAAATCATTACGCCTTTGGATTTTCAGCAGCTAAATGAGTGAAATTAATTATTATTATGAGCAATCTTTATTGTGGTAATCGATAATGATATTTTGCAATGTTTTCCACAAAGTACCACAGGAAGTAAACTAATCAAAAAGCAGTGTACAAAATTATAAAACTAATGAGTGGTCTAACTAATATAATAATGCTGGAACTGAAAGCATAAAATATGTAAAAAGCAAGCTTTAGGATTAACATGAGTACTGTTTAAACAAAACGAGGACAAATATAAGCTCTGTGAACATAGCTATGCATATCTATTACAACAGATTTCTATTTATGAAAACTAAGTACAATACAGAAATGTTACAATAGGTAAGGCTAGCTGGTGAATGGTATTATTAGCCAAAGGATAGGTGTAGTTTGAGTTTTGTTTTAAACTAATGCAGAGGAAGAGTTCTTAAATAAGTGCAGAGGCTAATCTAATCTAATCTAAAATTTTCCCACTACACCCTTCTAGAAAGAAGGAAAGGTGTGGGAACTCTTTTATTACAAAAATTCTTTACTAAAAACCTCTCAGGTCTCGAGTTGTTCTCGGCCAAAAAGAATTAAAAAACGCATTTGTCCGGATTGTTGGCACAAACAGACCTGCTTTCTGTCGAGTGTTGTGGTGCTTGACAGCATTTTTAAAATCAGGGACCGTAAAGTTCCTTTCCACTGCTTTTAAATAAAATGCACATCTAATATCTTTTCGCCGTTTAGCTAAACTCTCGATCCCTGTATTTGCTCTTATTTCTGTAAAAGTGACTTGCCCCTTTAGTTTAAAAATGAACCTTAAAGTGGTGTTCTGTATTTTCTCAAATCCTTTGATATCTTTTTTCATAAACGGGTCCCATACCGTGCACCCATACTCTAAAAGTGGCCTCACCAAAGAAAAATAAGCAATCTGCCGAGTTTTTGTGTCAGCATGCTTTAAAACTCTCCTTAGCATATGTAATGTTTTATTAGCTTTGCTTATTATTTTTACATAGTGAATTTCCCATTTCAGGTTATTTTGCAACTCAATGCCAAGATATGGATGTGAATCAACATTGTCTAAACTTTGGTCACATAAAAAATAACTTGCTTTTGAATTCGACTCTCCAACTGAAAGAACAGCACATTTAGAAACATTAAAAGTCAATTACCACTCATTAGAATACTTTTGGAGTACCCTAAGGTCTTGTTGCAATACCGCTTTGTTGACGCGGGAATTAAATAAGAGTATCGTCAGCAAACAGTCGGCATTCTGACACCATAAGGTCTGGCAAGTCATTAACGTACAATAAAAAAAGAAGGGGTCCCATAACTGACCCTTGGGGCACTCCTGAGTTAATTGGACAAAATGGAGAGTTGGCATCTTCCACGGAAACAAATTGCCTTCAGTTAGATAAAAAATCCTCTATCAAAAAAATAAGTTTTTTATTTATACCGTAATAGTTGAGTTTGAGTAAAAGTTTACGATGATTCACAGTATCAAATCCCTTAGAAAAATCTAATGTGATTACATCTGTAATAATTCTATTATCCAGATTAGAAGCAAGATCGTTAATTGTATAAACAAGCTGGGAATCACACGATCTTCCACTTCTACATCCATGCTGACCATCGTGCAAAATGTTGTATGTGTTTAGATGATCATGAATTTTAGAAGATACAATATGTTCGAGAAGTTTACAAGTAATGCATGTCAAAGACACTGGTCTGTAGTTAGTGGGTAATTCTTTACTTCCTTTTTTATAAATAGGTATGACCCTAGCAACTTTCCAGATTGATGGTATTGTGTAACTGTCTAACGAGTATTGAAAAATCTCCGTAAGACATGGAGCTATAATGCGAGAAAACAATTTTAAAACTTTACTAGACAAATAATCAGGTCCCCAGTTTTACTTTCCTCTAGATTTCGCAACAGGTCGAATACTCCTTCTCTAGAAATTATCAAGTCAGTTTTATCTTTAGGTATATCCACTGATTTCATTTCAGGTGATTGGCCATCATCTTTGACAAAGACAGACTCAAAAAAGGAACCCAGAAACATAGCTTTCTCCGCTGGTGTTTGAGCCAACTTATCATCATATTTAAGATCTGGAATGATGTTGCTTGCATTGCTTCTACTCTCCTTTAGCTAGTTGAAAAAAGATTTACTATTGCCAGTGAGTAGTGGTTTGTATAGTCGTGCATGTAAATATGATCTCTTAGCTTGTTGCACTAACTTTTTATTGGATTTTTTCATACCTTTGTATTTATACCTCAGGCTATTAAATAAATTTAGCAATTTTTTACTGTTGAGTTTGTTGTGGTTTACGGCACTAAGTAATTGAAATCTGGTCCTGGTTCTGTGATCATGGTTTATGGTTTGAAAGCTATAGCTGAGATATTTAGGGCAGTTATTGTGGAGTATTGAATGAGCAGTGAAGCAGGTGAAATACTGTAAAAGCTTAGGTAAGAGAAAAACACCAGTAATGTTTTTTATTAAGTTGGTAGGTAGTAAGCGATGGTTTTTATGAGATATGTTTAGGTCTTAGCGTATAAGTCGCAAAGTTGTTTTGTAACATAAATAGTGTATTAATAAAATTTTTTCGAATAAACATAAACAACGAATTTTTTGTAAGAACACATTAAAAATCTAGATTATTTAATAAGCATGATTATTTTGTGTGAAAGATAATAGACTAAGAGAAGAATTGCCAGGTTTCTTGTCATAAAACATCTACTGTATTTTTAACTCACACCTTTACGTAGAAAATGACAATATTATCTCGCTATATTAGCCTTAAAGCTTTAATAAAAACATTTTATGTACTGGTTCAAGTTAAAATAAACAAAAATCTAAAGTTAGCTCTAACCACAGGCTACTTTAGCGTGTGCAATTTTTGTTATGGTTTATCATTGGTTTCCGGCAACCTTATCGGATTCGACTTGAAAGCTAATTTTGTTTTCATAAAGCGTCATTAACTAACCGATTTTAATTTATTCAAACTGGTACATTGCAGAGAAAGTTTTGAGTAAGGCAAATTAAATTAGTTGTTTTATATTGTGCATAATGCTGTTCAGTCTTGTGTCCACTTCTCTTGTTGTATATCAATGACCTGCCTTCGCAAATTACTTCCGAATGTCGATTGTTTACGGATGACGCTTTGCTGTACAATACTAGAACAAATTCCTTAGTTTTACAAAATGACTTCAATAAACTGCAATCTTGGACTTGTGATTGGCAGTTGTCTTTCAATTCCTCAAAATGTTCAGTGCTTTTTGTTGGAGAAACAAATTCTCAACAGGAATTTTACTTACATTATGTAAGGCTTAAAAATGTAAATTCACATTCATATCTAGGCATTGAACTTAGTTGTAACCTTAAATAGTATAGGCACATAAACAACATAGTGGCCAAGACTCTAGACTATTAGGCATGTTGCGCAGAGTGTTAAAAACTGCAAACACAAAAACAAGAAAGGTTGCCTATGAGACTTTGATAAGACCTGGACTAGAATATGGATGCCAAGTTTGGGATCCATACCTAAAGGGAGATATAAATAAAATGAAAAAAATACAAAACAACGCCCTGCGCTTCATGATTAGATTGAGAGGTCAGGTTAGTTTTTCAAAGCTACGGGAAGACACAGACATTGTTTCATTAGCAGGGAGGAGGGAAAAAAGAGTGTCTTTGTTTTTAGAGTAAAATCTAGGGAAGTTATACGAGATACATACAATAACGCACCAAAACACTCATATGATACACGTCAACCTTCGAGTCTTTTTGTACCAACAATTAAAACAAACGCACTTTTTAATTTCTTTTGGCCTCGTACAATAAGGGATATCCGAGGGGAGGTTGTAGGTTGCCCTGAATAATGTATATACTTGTGGCTTTTGTATTTTTGTTATAGAATAATAGATAAATATACATGAATATGTATGAGAAAAAAAAGAAAAGTAAATATACATGAAGATGTATAAAATAAGAAGTTATGACATACAAATAAGTTCTCACGCTTTTTGCTTCATATTGAGGATCTTAGTGAGAAAATTCCATTCTGATTCTGAATGCAGTTGATGTTTGATGTTTGAGCTAGCACTAGAGCAGCTACAAGAGAAGATCCACTAACAATGTACGCAATAACATCGGTATATCACAACAGCTTCCTACCGAGAGCAGTTTGTGAACTAAAAACCAAGCTAACAAATCACAGCTAACACATGTACATAACACAGCTAACTTACAATTAACCAATAATAACCTAGAACAGCATAATACATTGTAAATTATGACATTCTATTGTTTTTTCTCTTAGATGCATAATAAGGCAACGATGTTGATATACAAATGCTGGTTAAGGACTAAAATTATCTGAGTCGCACCACTTGTTTTTACTCTAGTGCGTACTAATGAAGAAATGGTAAAAGGTAAGAAGTGATTTTATAAATTGTTTGTTATCGCATGGAGGAGTCGTATCAAAGCTTATGTAAATACGTAATATTCTATAAGTTTATTAAAAATTTGATCTTATCTTGAAGGTGAGTTTCGTAGTAAAACTTTATATTGTGTTTAATAAAACTTTCCCATTGTTGCATGTAATTTAAGTGAAACATTCGGACACTTGTTTTTTAAAATTGCAGAAGTTGCTTTGATGGAGGATGAAAGTGAGGCTGCTCAAGGGCAAACTACTGCTACAGGCAACGCTGCTTTGTCTGTGACAGATGTTGTTGTACGACCAAGGTCTGCACCAGGTTATAGTGGAGCAGCATGCATTCGAAAGGAGTTTAGAAAGGGTGCCCTGCAGAAGGAGGTAGACACAAGTTGTCCATATAAAGCCGCACAGCCAGTCTACAGGCATCAACACCATACTCGAAAAGCATTTACAGCTTTAAACCAATTGAGAAAGTGTGTTATTTCACTGTGATGATATATTTGTTTACCTTGTTCAGCCTTGACAACTTAGACTGCATTTGCATAAATGCTGTTATAAATTCATTTTAGGGACCATCTGCTGTGTGATGTAGTATTAGTGGCTGATGAGCAAGAGATACAAGCTCATAAAACGGTGCTTTCAGCCTGCAGTGCATACTTCTCTGCTATGTTCACGTGTGAGCTTGCAGAAAGCAGCTCTGATCGCATCACGTTGCAAGAAGTAGATGGTAATGCTCTTGCTCAGCTAATTGACTTTGTATATACTTCAGAGATTCAGGTGACACAAGACAATGTGCAGGTGTGTACAAGTGATGTTATAGTCTTAGCGAATGAGTCCCCTTTTTGAAGTACAACGTGCCATATCTGCCAAACAAATATTTGTGAACAATAATGATCATAGAACATGATTCGCTTACTCATCAAGTTGTTTGCGTGTTTCTCCCTTTTCCAATTGCTAGACCTTGCTTGACTTTAGGTTTGCTTTTTGGTGAATAAATGCATTGCATTACTCATCATTTATTAGTTGTTCATTACCTTACACTACAAGTGGATTTTTATTTGGAAAATACTATATTTTAATTATGTGTCTGCTGAAAATAGTTTGTTTATGTTTCAGCACACCATATCCTCTTACATTTTTTAATCCGTATAGATGACTAGCCAAATGTCCGGCGTTGCATGGGTAATAGAATAACTACCTAATGATTTTGAGTAACTTACCTGGAAAGCTAGATCTTTACTAAAATCTTTACTAAAACAATACCCTCGCTTTGCGCCAGCTTAACAATCGTTACGTTACGCGTAATTGTCAACAGCGCTAGTTATTAACTCCAAGCAAGCACGTCAAGCATATCTTAACCAATGTAATGACTATTTGCCCGATCAAACCATTGTATTTCATGTAGCTTAATGGTTAAGTTTGTCGCTTCCAGATCTGGAGGTCTCGAGAACAAATCCAGTGTCGAGTGTATTTTTCATTGTTAGATTTTAATTGCTGTAACTGGACACAGGATTTAACCAAATGACAAACACTGAGATTTATATATATTGATTCATATAGTGATTCATATAGTGTACTAGTGGTTCATGTACTGTACTAGTGGTTCATGTACTGTACTAGTGGTTCATGTACTGTACTAGTGGTTCATGTACTGTACTAGTGGTTCATGTACTGTACTAGTGGTTCATGTAGTGTACTAGTGGTTCATATACTGTACTAGTGGTTCATGTACTGTACTAGTGGCTCATGTACTGTACTAGTGGTTCATGTACTGTACTAGTGGCTCATGTAGTGTACTAGTGGTTCATATACTGTACTAGTGGTTCATATACTGTACTAGTGGTTCATGTACTGTACTAGTGGTTCATGTACTGTACTAGTGGCTCATGTAGTGTACTAGTGGTTCATATACTGTACTAGTGGTTCATATACTGTACTAGTGGTTCATGTAGTGTACTAGTGGTTCATATACTGTACTAGTGGTTCATATACTGTACTAGTGGTTCATGTACTGTACTAGTGGTTCATATAGTGTACTAGTGGTTCATGTACTGTACTAGTGGTTCATGTAGTGTACTAGTGGTTCATGTAGTGTACTAGTGGTTCATATAGTGTACTAGTGGTTCATATACTGTACTAGTGGTTCGTGTACTGTACTAGTGGTTCATGTACTGTACTAGTGGCTCATGTAGTGTACTAGTGGTTCATATACTGTACTAGTGGCTCATATACTGTACTAGTGGTTCATATACTGTACTAGTGGTTCATATAGTGTACTAGTGGTTCATGTAGTGTACTAGTGGTTCATGTAGTGTACTAGTGGTTCATATACTGTAGTAGTGGTTCATATACTGTACTAGTGGTTCATATAGTGTACTAGTGGTTCATGTAGTGTACTAGTGGTTCATATACTGTACTAGTGGTTCATGTAGTGTACTAGTGGTTCATGTAGTGTACTAGTGGTTCATGTACTGTACTAGTGGTTCATGTAGTGTACTAGTGGTTCATGTACTGTACTAGTGGTTCATGTACTGTACTAGTGGTTCATGTACTGTACTAGTGGTTCATATACTGTACTAGTGGTTCATATAGTGTACTAGTGGTTCATGTAGTGTACTAGTGGTTCATGTAGTGTACTAGTGGTTCATGTAGTGTACTAGTGGTTCATATACTGTAGTAGTGGTTCATATACTGTACTAGTGGTTCATATAGTGTACTAGTGGTTCATGTAGTGTACTAGTGGTTCATATACTGTACTAGTGGTTCATGTAGTGTACTAGTGGTTCATATACTGTACTAGTGGTTCATGTAGTGTACTAGTGGTTCATGTACTGTACTAGTGGTTCATGTAGTGTACTAGTGGTTCATATAGTGTACTAGTGGTTCATATACTGTAGTAGTGGTTCATGTAGTGTACTAGTGGTTCATATACTGTAGTAGTGGTTCATATAGTGTACTAGTGGTTCATGTAGTGTACTAGTGGTTTGTGTAGTGTACTAGTGGTTCATGTAGTGTACTAGTGGTTTGTGTACTGTACTAGTGGTTCATGTAGTGTACTAGTGGTTCATGTAGTGTACTAGTGGTTTATGTAGTGTACTAGTGGTTTATGTAGTGTACTAGTGGTTCATGTAGTGTACTAGTGGTTCATGTACTGTACTAGTGGATCATGTAGTGTACTAGTGTTTTGTGTAGTGTACTAGTGGTTCATATAGTGTACTAGTGGTTCATGTACTATGCTAGTGTTTGATTGTTTGATATATTATTGTTTGATTTCTTATCATTATTCTCTGTTTCTTGCTTGTATATTGGCTATGTACTTGTCATTGTTTACTCGTTAGCGAGTGTTGAGATTATTTACCATGTATTATTGAAGACTTTGCTCCCAGCAGCAAGCTTATTGCAACTAGTGGAAGTGGAGGAAGCCTGTTGCGACTTTCTGCAGTCACAACTTCACCCAAGTAATTCTCTGGGCATTTCTGCGTTTGCTGATCTTCATAATTGTAGAGAGCTTCTTCTTTGCTCAACCCAGTATACCGAGCAGCACTTCAAGTAGGTTTCTATGGTATTCAGTTGTTTTTTATTTAAAAGTTTACTTAATACAGCGCTGACTTATGTACTAAACAATCTAAACATTTTATTGATTGCTGGTCTTCCATCTTACAGTATAAGTAAATATGCGCTCGCTAAACCTTTGGATTTACTGCAACAGCGTCACTGCGGTGCAACGCACTTTTTTATGATAGTTTACTATAAATTATAACTAAGTAGTTGTATGGCCATCGAATACTTTATTATTTAGAACAGATTCTCTTCCGCTGTTTTATAATTCTCTCTGGCCATGTCTGAAGAGCTTGTTTGTTCTCTGTAATCTGACATGTTTGTTGTGAGTTGGTGAGTAAAGTGCATGCTATTTGTTATATTGTAGAATTCTTTTTAACTCAAGCTGTCTGAGCTGTTTAATAATTGTACAGTAATAAAACATCCTGACTTATCGTCTCGAAGAACTTTATAATTCAGAGCACTTCAAGTTTGTTCATTGCTCTCTTAGTTAGCTGGTCTGTTTTTTAGCCAAGTCATTACCCAAGACGAGTTTATGCACCTGACACTCCCTCAGTTAATTAAGTTGATTTCGAGTGACAGACTGTCAGTCAAGAATGAGTCTCAGGTGAGTCATGCTTTAGAAACTTGATATTCTCAAGCTCTGCACTTTTTCACACCTTATGTAGTTGACCAAATTTGTGATAAAAAATAAGATTTTCGCACAGTCCATCAATATCTGAATCATGACATTCTAGATGAAAAAGGTTACATCTCTTTTGTCTAGATTTAGGATTTTCTATAAGATCGAAATGAAATTAAACTCCAGTTTCATATGATTTTGAATTTTCTCGGCTCTGACAGCTTTTAGAGATTTGTCAGTGGGTTCAATAAAGTGATATGATTTTTTTCAAGGCTTTTCTAGTAGGTAAAGTCATGTGTATTGAGTGCGTGGCTCATTTGGTTTCCTACAGGTCTACGAAGCTGTGTTGGCCTGGGTGAGGCATGAACCTCGCAAGCGATCTCAACACTTTGGCCAAATCATGGAGTTTGTGAGATTGCCTCTTGTGCCACTCGACTATTTTGTCAAGGTTTGTTTCATCAAATACATATCATTGATCCTGTTACAGTGTTGCCTTTGAAGATGGCAGCTTAATTGTATTTGTGGACAGATGATGTATATATGTATTATCATCTGGGATTTTTACCTTCTTTTTTGGTGCAAACTCAAAGTCATGTTTAACTTTTAGAGAAACAAAGTGTACTTGGGAATATCCCAAGCATTTTGTGGATGTATTTTTGTGAAAGCAGCATTTAGGGTTGTTAATACAAAATTGAAGCTAAATTCAGTACTCTTGGTTTGCAGTTTTTTATGATAGGACTTTGTTGAAAGAATACCGGCTGTTGTGATCGGCTCACAGCTTGTTGTATACATTTGGGTCTATAGGACATGACAGTCTGCTCATTTAAGCAACTAGGTAACATGTATTTGTAAAAAACAGTTTGTATGTCAGGAAGCAGCTTAGAATGCAGTAAAGGTTTTGGGCCCTTGAAAGGACTGAGAGGAGAGTGGTAGATGCATGAATGTCAGAGCACTCTAAGAGTGTAAAATGCGTGCAAAATCTTTTATCCTTTGCATTGTTACATACCCATTCATGTTATTGCGCTTGCGATATCACTCTGATGGTTTTTAGTTTTTCATTTTTCAAAGCTTGTAATTCAAACTGGCTTGTGATATGTTAGAGCATAACTGTTTTGCTTTGAATCTGCTTTCCTCTGGCAGAGTACAGAGCTATACATAAATCATTACTACTGATAACCATTTTATCAATTATTACAATGTGGCAGCTAAATATCAAGGACTTTATTGTGTCAATTCATTGTCTCTCACATTTTCGTCTGTACCAATATATTCCAAAGAATGGTTTAGTACATGAGCTATTTAGTTGCAGAAGTGGCTCAGGTTTGTATCTGCTTTGATAGAAAGACTGCATGCCGAAACGCATCTGTTAGAGCAACTTTAATAATTGGTGCAAATATCGCAAAGTAAACACACTTGCTACCTGGTTTAGGTGGAGGAGGAAGAGCTAATAAAAAATGATAGCAGGTGCAAAGACTACTTGATAGAAGCCCTCAAGTATCACCTTTTTAAGTCGAATGAAGGCTATTCACCCATAGTCACCCCTCGAACCAAACGTAGAACTCCCGTAGGACTGCCCAAGGTTAGTCTACCTGTTATATCTCTTGATACCAGGTTTTATAACGGCCTTTTCTACGCTAGTGTGATGTTAGACTGGTATGTTTCTACTCTACCTTACTCTAGCGACCTCTCTCATCACTTAACTCACCTACCACCCTTATCTACTTTGCCAGCTCTCTTTTGCTCTACCTATACTCTACCTACCCTACTAACTGTTTCTTTTAACTCAACTACTCCACTCACCTTACCTGGCCCAGCTGTTCTCTATCCTTAATATTGACTCATCTCCCTTTTCTGTTCTGTCATCAGCCAAGTTTTCCCGTGATGTTTGTTTATTGCTAACTGAGTATCTGTCATTTTTACTACATTTATACTGCTTGTAATACTGATTGAACAGCCGGCTAATGTTTGACAGTAATAAAGCCTTCATGGTACTTTATACTTTATATTTGAAATATCTCATGGGGTATTGTCGTCTTTGGTTGCTTTCAGAGTTAGCAGTTTTACTATTGAGCCTTTCTAGATTGTGATTTGGTTTTCATCAGTGGACTCCCAGTGTAGAGGATTCTTACATTTAATGGAAAGACAAAAGGATACCAGATTGTGGTGATTAGCTTTAGTGTGGAATTCTAATCTTGATTAACGTACTTTGTGCTGTCTGAATGTTGTTTGGTTTTCTTTATCCTTGAGCATTCGATGACAGGTGCTACTTGTGCTTGGAGGGCAAGCCCCCAAGGCCATTCGAAGTGTAGAGCTCTATGATTTTAAAGATGAACGGTGGAACCAAGTCAGTGAAATGCTTACACGGCGCTGTCGCTGTGGTGAGTTCCGCTGCTAACACTTCTATAACTTATAGGCATAACAGTCCAGCTGCCTGGCTAATTCATAGGTCAAGATTTGTGACAAGTACTCAAGGTTTTCTTATACCATGTATTTGTTTTGGATGTCTTTTGCAATCGTTGAATAGTTTTTTTAGTTGCAATTTGTTTATTTTGGCTCCAGTTCCATGTACAGTCCTTACAGCAATGCCATTTAGGTAATTTTATTTACTTTGGTCAGCCAAGTGCTCTCCTTATTTACTCAGGAGTGGCAGTGGGAAACAATTTAGTTTACGTATGTGGAGGTTTTAATGGCTCACTGAGGGTCCGCACTGTTGATGTCTATGACCCAGTCAAGGACGTTTGGACTAGTGTGCAACCAATGGACGCACGAAGAAGCACGCTCGGAGCTGCTGTACTCGATGGGATGGTATATGCTGTAGGAGGATTTGATGGGTCAACAGGTGAGCATATTGTTGCTGCGAGTCGTAATGCTATCAATACAGTCATACCTTGACATACGAATGTCTCAGCATGCGAAAAATTTGAAATATGAGGAAAAATAGTGTACCAAACGTGTTGCCATAAAGTCTTTCTAACAACACCATTAGCTGCCACCATCTGTCTCGAAAGAAAGAACTCCATACAGTACTGTACATAATAATGCTACCTGTTATAGCAGATCATAGCTACTAGATTAGTATTTGTTACTTTGTGAGAGTGGAAATTGTGGTGGATTAAAACAATTAAAACACATTTTTCCATAACACAGTGCACCCTCAAGATACGATTTTGACCCGTTCAAGGGTTGGCATCGTATGGTGAAAAGATCGTGTGCAGGGTATAGAAACCATAGTAATTATATAATGCAAACACCTCCCCCCATAAAAAATCGTCAAAATTTTATGGAAGTGTTGTACATATTAAAAATTCGTTACAAAATAGTATGGTAACCTTAGTGACTATAGTGACCTGTAGTAATAGTATGGTAACCTTAGTGACTATAGTGACCTGTAGTAATAGTATGGTAACCTTAGTGACTATAGTGACCTGTAGTAATAGTATGGTAACCTTAGTGACTATAGTGACCTGTAGTAATAGTATGGTAACCTTAGTGACTATAGTGACCTGTAGTAATAATATGGTAACCTTAGTAACTATAGTGACCTGTAGTAATAGTATGGTAACCTTAGTAACTATAGTGACCTGTAGTAATAGTATGGTAACCTTAGTGACTATAGTGACCTGTAGTAATAGTATGGTAACCTTAGTGACTATAGTGACCTGTAGTAATAGTATGGTAACCTTAGTGACTATAGTGACCTGTAGTAATAGTATGGTAACCTTAGTGACTATAGTGACCTGTAGTAATAGTATGGTAACCTTAGTAACTATAGTGACCTACTGTAACTTTAGTATATTTAGTGGTTAAGATCTGCAATAAAATGTAACATTATAATGTACCATGTACAGGATGTACTGCAGGGAGTTCTTACTTTTAAGACAGATGTATAATTAATATAAACTTTGAATTCACCTCAAATAAGTTGAGCTTACAAAACATACACGCTTAAGCTAAGTTTTTGAATGTATTTTCCACTATTTAACTGAATTTCAACTTTTTACCACTTTTTTTTACAAAATTTTATCACTCATCAGTTTTTGTTTTTGCTTTCACTATAACTTTTAGCAGATCTGTTTAAAACCTTTTTTTAGCGTAATTCGGTACCTAAACCTAAAACATACTTGCCAAGTCTCCCGGTTTGGCCGAGACCCTCCAGTTTTTTAAGTCAGTCTCCCTTTTGCACAAAATCTCCTGTTTTACTCCAGCTTTCTCAATAAAAGTAGTGGTTTAATTTTTTTACTGGTCGTTTTCCCTTTGTTTACTAGTTGTGAGCCCTCATCATCATCATACAAAGTTGGCAACAATGAAACAGACAGCTATTAAACCAATGAAGAAAAAAACTTCACAAATAAATCTATTCTTCAGATTCAACTACTACATTTACCGTCAATCTCACATTTTTTTCTCAACTGCTTAGCAAGTATGGTAAGAAAGCCCAAACGGTGTTGTTTTTTTAATGAAATAGCTTTTTGTTAGCAGGTAATGGAAGTTGTCTGACCACTGGACCTTCTGTTTGAAGGGATTGCTACTCCAACTTTGCTACTGGTTTTAAAGGGAGAATCTTGTCATTTTACCAATGAGAATGGTTGAACTGAGAGAAATTGGTCATCATGTCTCTTTCGGCGTTGTGAAGATATTTTTGGTCAACAGAATTTCGGTGTTTTTCTTATTTTGGGGTACATAATAAGCACACCGACTGCCAAATTTGAACTCGGGTGAAAATTTTGTTGAATTCGTATGGTGAAATAAGGTTCTGATGGTGAGATGAAAAAATCATGAAATTCAATTTCGTAAGGTGAAAAAATCGTATATCGGAGTAATCCTATTTTAAGGGTGCACTGTAATATCATGTTTTAGATGATTTTTTTCAGAGGATTAATTTTTATTTAGGTATAATATATAGGAAAATTGATCTGAGATACGACAGAATTAACATACGAGTTCAGTCTCGGAACCCATTAAGCTCATATGTCAAGGTATGACTGAATAGGCATTAAAAACCTTGAATAATTTCTATTATGTCTATCGAGTTGCTGAAGAGCCCTGTGTTAGTTTAGTGCTTACAAATTATGAAGGATTGTTGTGTTTATCTATGCATTTTAGGGTTCATATATTTATTGGGTCAGAAATGACAAGGTATATATTTAATATTTTTTTATTCCAGGTTTAAACAGCGTTGAGTGCTATGACCCAGAGAGCAATGAATGGCGCACGGTTTGCAACATGAGTACAAGGAGAAGCAGTGTTGGTGTAGGAGTTGTTAGAGGTTTGTCATTCATTACACCCACCTGGCCTAAGTACCTGTTTTGTTCCTGAGCTTTTAAGTGTTATGTTTATTGTTAACACATTTTTATGTTTAGACATGTTGTATGCTGTCGGTGGATATGACGGGGCATCGAGGCATTGCCTCGCATCTGTCGAGTGTTATGATCCAAAACAGGACAGCTGGACACCTGTTGTGGAGATGTCATGTCGACGCAGCGGAGCAGGTACTTTTAAATAGTTCCTATAATTCACCCTCTGGTTAAAGGTTAACAGACAGCTCACAAAATTAATGCATTTTCAGTAGCACATAACATTACAAATCAGGGTGTCAATAGTATTTTTAGAGCTTTTATTTTTTAAATGTTGCTGTTCCCTTTTTGGCAGCTTTTTAACCACTCTATGTTTTCTTTTTCAACCTGTTGCCCAAATCAGTGTTTTTGTACTATAAAATGAAATTCATGTTACAAATCCGTTCGTATCTCCGAGTTGTCTCGCACTGTTCAATATGATCTTAATTATTAATTATATCATTAATAATCCCACGACCAAACGAGCAGATGCGAAGTTTGAGAGTTTTTATGATAAATGCATGTGCACACAACTTATGAAAATTATTCATTAACAACGTCGCAACCCTTTTTTCAAAATCTCATCAACAAATTTAACCATCGTTTTGTAGAATCGTTAAAGTATAATAACGATACAAAACACATATAAACCTATTCAAATATATTACCAAGTCTTTGTAAATTGTCGAAATTATCTTAAAACTTACCCATCTGAACGGATTATACACAAATAGACAAATTACTTTGGCTGAAATTCTTCACAAAACACTTGACAAGCTTGGTTTAATAAAAGTTAAGACCGGAAATTGAAACGCCGAGCGACAGAGAATAGAACGATTAAGTCGTGCGCATTTCACGGAAAAATAACGTGCACATTTCACCAGTCTATAGCATTGTCGAATTTCCGAAGGTTTCTGTAATTAACGTAGGAGTACTGAAATCATTTCATTTCATGGAACTTTCACTTTTGCCGATTTCAAAGTAACTGACATTTTAGACACTCTTGAGTGCTTTGGTATTCTAACCGATGTCCAACGCAGTGTAAGTAAAGGAAATGATGATTTTTCTTTCTAACGATCCTTATGAGGTTATTACAATATGTAATTATAAGTTTGGATGACTACAGAACAATGACTACGTAGTACATATTTTCTAAAAATCTATATAAATATCACAACTTCTTGATATTGCTAGCTATGACGTTTTGAAATGTAAACAAAATTGTGCATTGGTTTTATATTATTACTATATTAATTAATAATATTGGTTATTCTAATAATATCAGTGCATTTTACTTCTAATATTGGCCAATATTGCATTTCTCCTATTGCACGGGAGAAATATAAACATATAATCTTTACCTTTCATTATTGCTATTTGTTGTATATAATAACACCCAGTACATTACAGCTACCATTGCAGTTATCCTATTGCACTGCAGTGCCATTTGACTGCTAATATTGCATTTTTCAACCATCAGTACCCTTTCTTTTTTTCCAATATCTTTTTGGTCGTGGGCTGTATGACAGTGGAATTTCTAGTTTTATTTATTGTTACCATTTTGTACAACAGTATAATTATAATATTGCTGACTGCGCACCCAACTTATAAAAACTAGCAAAGAAATTCTAATGTAAGCCCAATAGCACACATAACTAACCATTCATATTAGTTGTCTAAATATGGCTTCACTGAGATTGGTGTAGTTGCTCTAGTTATAAAACCTTATAGCAAGTATATTAGACAAAGGTGTTTGTTGGCATCTTATTGTCACATTCCAACACACCTTGATTATCGGTATAGCCATCAAAGTATATTAATTATATGGTGTGTTTGATTATCTGCTAGGATTTATCCTCTCAGTAGAGATGATTCATTAATTACATTTTGAAGCCAAGTAGCTTTGATAATTTTAGTTTTCCTTTTTAATTGTTATTTATAAGAATATTATAAGAGTTAGATGATGGCACCTGGTGTATAATCTGTAGCTTTGATCATTAAGCAATATTTATCAACAGTTCGCACAGCCAACTCAATTTGTTAGTACATGTAGGTCTTAATTTTTGGATAGAATCATAGTGGAGACAATTCAAATCATATAAAGTAGCGTAAAACAAATAGCAAACTTTTATTTTTGTAACACAAATCATGTCTGAAGTTATCATCTATATTTCATCTAATAAAATGTTGCATTTTCGTGATTTCATGATTAGCTCATTATCGAATGGAAACTCCTCGAAATATTTGCCACTAAATGCCTGTAAACTACTTGACATATTTGTCATGAATGCATCTGACTTCAAAACTAGTAGTCACAATACAATTAGTTTACAAGTCAAATTTTAAATGTATAGTTGGCTTAGTCCTCCCTATTTGCACGTTCGACAACAAGGTCTGTCACCAAGTCAACCAGAGTGTTCCACAACTTTCTCACGACTGTATTATTGTGTTACAGGAGTTTGCGTTGTTGATGGATTGCTATACGCTGTAGGGGGTCATGATGGACCCCTCGTAAGGAAAAGTGTGGAAGTGTACAACCCAGAGCTTAACACCTGGAACCAAATAACTGATATGCACTTTTGTCGAAGGAATGCTGGTGAGTGCGACTAAAATACATGAGCTATGGATTACTTTAATATTTGTTAAGGCGAGTCAATTTCATAGAGCATCAGCTCTACTTAGTCATGTTTCCAAGCATTTTTAGCTTATAGAGTTGACCATTTCATAAAAGCTGCCATAAATTCACGCATTATATAACAAGCAAGTAGTCCTGATACTGCTAAAGAGCATCAACTTAAAAGGAAAACAAATTTTTTCCTCATAAAAGCTAAGTTGACAATTGTTTGTGAAACGCTTAATCAAGCGCTTCAAAATTAACCATTTGTGGTGTAGCCAGATTTTGTGAGATGATGAGAAGGTTGGATATAGTGCCCTGAATATAAGTGTCCTGAATTTGAAAGATTAGCTACTTGTTTTAAATTCAAATAAATTGAACTTATTTTCTGGTGAGATAACTATTAACAAATGTGGGATCTCACAGAGCTATTACTTCAAGCAAGATGATTAAGCAAGTTCCAGCTTTGGCCATCAATGTAAGAGACTAATATCGTAAGATTTACATTCAAACAGCTTCGAAAAATTAGCATATAAGCTTTGTTATAATAAAACATGCACAAGATGTGTGTGCGGCACAGAATACTTGCAAAAGATTAAATACCAAACTAATGATGGCCGCGCATAATTTTATAAATAATCTGATGATATTAGTTTACAGATCGCATGAATGTTGCAGGTGTGGTGGCTAATGGAGGACAATTGTACGTAGTAGGAGGAGACGATGGCTCCACCAATCTAAACTCCGTCGAGTGTTACGACCCCAAGTCAAACACTTGGTCACTGCTGCCAATGTCAATGGCAACCGGAAGAAGCTATGCCGGTGTTGCTGTTGTCGACAAAAACTGCTGAATCTCAAGTGATAAAGTATCAAGCCAGTCCTAGCTTTAAGCGGTATTACTAGTTACCTTTAGGAGCAATTGCTTTCTGTCATGTCATTAATGTGCGTCCACATATTTATAGTCAACAATGATCTTGTTTTACATAGCTGCTCATAAGACTAGCCATAAAAGATTCATTTATTTATCCTAAAGGTGCTGATTGTTGTCATTTTACTACGCTTACCACCAAATGTTGCATACCACAGTATTTAACCTTGGTCTAGAGCATTGTTTTTTGTTTATTTATGTCAATATAATTTTTTTACAAGAGAACAAGAAAACTCTATTCATGAACACTAAATAGTAGTATTTCCTTTGAAAACAAAAACACAAGTAAAAATACTGGATTAGATAGATCAGCAATCATCAGATGAGGCATCTAGATGAGCTCCTTTGATCTTGTATCCAACGAGGCTTCCTTTTCCTATACATTCTCCAATGAAGAAGCAAAATGTGATGTCAGCAACAACTACCAGATTCACTAGAGCTTGCTGCAACAAATAAAATATATCACTGTTCAGTTAACGAAATCAACATCCATATTGTAACAATTTGATGGATGTGAAGAGGCTTTTACAACCACATGACAAGATAAATACTTGCACTTGATGATACCCATGAACTGTGCTCAAATGGTTTCATAGGTGTTATCAGCTTGAGCTGTGCTTTAAGCATCATTATATAGCAATAGTTACTGCATTTTACGTTTCAGCAATGGACATTGAATGATATCAAGGTAAATAGTTTTACCAGCAGTTGGATACAGAAGTTTTTGTGAACTGTGAAAATGAGAACGATCCTTCTTGGCATGTTCAATGACAGCTTTCCTCGACACGAACATATCAACACATTCAATTGATTCTTTAAAATATTTAAACAAAGATTGAAAATTTTGTGATTAGAACCATGCTGACCTAACTTACATACTCATTCTTGGTGACAAATTTAACAGACACAAATGTTTAAACCTCGACAAGCACCACCCATTCATAAAAGAATTCTTGAGTTACCAAATAGCTTACTGAGTTAGGTATAAATAAAATCAAAAGCTTTGATTGACATACAAGCGTTTCATAATGCAAATAAATTTATTTTAGGGCCGGTATTAGCACTAACCCTATCTGCGGGTCCCAAGGTTTAAATTTTATATCTAATATATGAACAAAAACACCAATATGAAGCGAATGCTTAAACAGTTGCAATCAAAATATTAGCAGAGTAAATGTTTGTACAATCCCAATATCAGTGTATTCAAAACAATGGCTAAATATTAAAATGTTAACTCAACTTTTACACAAAAAACAATTACCTTTTGGGGTTAATTTGTGGGTAGCCGCAAATAAGAATCAAAATAAGAACTTATTTACTATTAAAAGCATCAATATTTTTTCGTAACACAGCTCTACATTCATTGACATCAGAAAAAGCAAAGTAGCTTGTAAGACTGTTGAACTAATCGCTTTGTGACCACATCGAGTTGTTTCTACCAAATTGTTACCTCTTCTAGAGACGAGAGTAACCAAAAACCAAATGAATGGTAAGAGTTTACGGTGCCATATCTAGAATAATGCATAACAGGGTTCACTATGCAAAAGCAATGGTATTAGCGAGTAAAATATGACGTTGCTAGAATTACAGTCACTACCAGCGATTGTGATAAGTGCGGTTTCTGCTATAACTCATAAATTTTCACTTCTCTTTTAGAGCTAATAACTTGTGCCCGATTACGTCTGTGTTGGACAGGCAAATTCATAATGATATGTGTATACCATCAAGCAGCTATAATTATTTAAAGCTATACGAGCAGCTTTTCTTTTTTCCATAACTTTGGTACGGTAACAATACTTAACTTACCGATGTAGTCTGTTGTAAGAATTTTCCGGACGTCACAGATTTCACCACTTGGCCACCCTCTTCTAAAGCTTTTCCCCATTGACCAGGACCAGGTGGCATCAACTCTACTTTGCCGTATTTCCAAGCATTTTTAGCCAATGGAGTCGACCATTTCACAAAAGCTGCCAAAATTCACGCATTACATAACAAACAAGCCGTTACGCTGCTAAAAAACATAAACTAAACGTCTTTATTTCTGAATTTGACAGATTAGTTACTTGGTGTAAATTCAAATAAATTTGAATTAGCTTTTGATGGGATAACTATTAATAAATGTAGGATCTCACAGCTTCAAGCAATATGGTAAAGTTTCAGTTTTGGCTAACAATGTACGAGACTAATTTAGTAAGATTTACACGTAAACAGTCATCATAAATTAATATAAAAGCTTCCTGCTTCAGACACTTTCTTCCCACAAACCATTTTAAAAGAGCAAAGTGCATATAAATACCTGAGCCAAAACGGCTGCCGGCATTCACGATGGCTGCCATGATTACTGCTAAGGTGTTTCTCAATAAGCCGCCGGAGAACCTATTATTCCGATCTCGTTGAACTGTAAGCCCAGGACATTACGTTAGTTGTCTGACTCCCGGGCTACATCAGAAAAGCGTTTAGAGACTCCGTTTACAACACGTTTAACTAAAATTGGGCAGTTATTAGGAGTTGTCTCCTTGTTAACCAATAAAGCTTTCGCGTGCGGTTATCAATCGATAGCTTACTGAAATAAATATGCTAGTTATGGTCCATTTACGCCGTATGCTCTATTCTAGTCGTGGTTCCTTTTATTCATGCAGATTTTAAAAATTTGGATGGAAAAATGTGAAGTGCAAGTCATTACATTGCTCATGTATTTTTCGATAAAAACACTACATGAATCCACTTTTCTTATCCTTGAAATGGCAACTTATTTATGATAAATTACCAAAAATGAATGGATAGTAATGCTAGCTGTTTTAAAATCGATAAGATGGGTTGCATGAAATATCAACACATTTCATTATTAACCTGATTGACTCAATTCTATCAAAACAAGCAACATTGTATAATTTTCATTGTCATCGCGTAACATCATGTTCCAGTTTTATTTTCATTGTGTAACATCTTGTAATTTTCAACATTTTCTAGGTTCCATATAAATTGATAATTTTACCAACATAAACAGTATATCTTTAATATACATAAACCATCTAAGACCAAAACCATCAATTTATTGTTAAAGAAATTTAAATTGGCAGGTAAATCTGCTTCGTGTTTACAGATTACTAAAATAAATCAACATGTACCATAGTTCATGTAATATATTGCAAAACAACACTATTCAATGTACAAATATGATACAAGAGTTCCTTTAGGAAATATTCAACCGTCTGGCAACCCAGCACAAAGTGACGTATTCACAAGATATTCTCAATAAGACAAGTATCCATAGAATACAATCACACAACTTTGTATCGACTTTTGTTGATCGGCTGATAAGAGTTCTGAAGTCTGACAAGCTCCTCTTTAATGAGTCTAGTTATTTCAGCTTTAGCTTTTTGTACCGCAAGTTCTGAAGTAGCTTCGATAGCGAGATAGAGCTTTTGTTCTCCAGCTGGTGGCTCCTTGTTAGGCAAAACATACGTGCCACGCACAGTCACACCAGCTTCAGCAAACTCACTGATGTTGGCCAGAGCATCCTGCAAGGGATGAAAATATGAATAAGTGAGGCACAACCTCCAAAGGTGTGCAAAACAAAAGAAGTTCACAAACTTGTTTAGTAAAAACTTTTCCATGTCTTGATTTCAAAACAATACCATATTTTGATTTGCTTCCCTTTGTCTGATCTCACGGTAGACATTTCAACTGTTGTTAACAAAGTATCTCATATTAGCACATAGAAAAAATGGCTGCTTTCTGTTTTAATAAAGCTAAAAATAAATGATCCTATGAATGTTGTGTAAGTAACAGTCACAGAGCAACTAACAGTCACAGAGCCTTGATACAGACCAAAATAAACACCTACGTAATAACAATGAAAAAACTTTGCTGGGTTTTAAAATATATTATATTACAATAATCAGATGATATTGTTGGTAATGATAGAAGTAATGCTTTGATTATTCAGTAATGTGTACCATGAAATTAGATAGGATAACAATACACACAATCATATTAGTTAGATTTGTTTTTGTGGTAAATATTAAGTTACTCTAACAGTACTGTTGGGGTGCATGCTCAGGTGAAACAGTCTGTTACTGCCATGTTGTTAGACAATGTTTCATGTAGAATCACTAAATTTCAGGTAACTTGAAACATTAGTTTACTTGTAACTATAGAAAATAAAATGAATGTAAATTAAATTAAATAAAAAATTGAATGTGCACGCATATTTGGCAACAGCTAAAAACAACTAGTCTCGACAGTCCCCTGATGACATATATAAATAGTTGTGCATTGATGTCTACAAAATGCTAGTCTGAGCTTCTAAATGCTTCGACCAATCATAATCTATTTCAATGATACATTTGTGTTCTGGAACTAACGCAAGATTTGACCTTCAACAACAAATTCGGCTATTGATACAACATTTTACTTTTGAGAAATTAATGAGCTCTTAGAAATGATATTATAGGAAATTATCGAAACAGATACGAGTCAAGGTATTCCTCTAACCGCTTCAGCAATGACTTACTCTAGCTTTATTCAAGACAGCTGAAAGATTCAGTAGTCAGTTTTTGCACAATCGTTTCTATATATTGAGTTCAAAGCATGTTAATTCATTGAGTCAAACAATAACATACAACTCTTTTCATGTGCCATTCAATGACTAGCAGAGATAAGTTGTTTTTCGAGCCAAGACGAAATACACATATATTTTATCAAGTTACAATGGAACGGATGCTTCAAATAACCCAAACTTGGGTGAATATCTATAACAGACTCTGCCGAACATGTTATTGACAGATTGGTTTACATTAACATGGCCTAACAAGACTGCAAAAAATTTACAATAAAAGCTTTAAAAAAAAACAAAGCAATCTAATTACAATGTTTTACCTATGACAATCTGTCAGTCAGTTGTGTAAGGAACCAACAACATGGCCAAACAACAATAAGTTGCATTTGTCACTGACTTGGTTTACAGTTAGTGTGCGGACATACCAACCTGGACTAAAGTTAGTGTGCGGACATACCAACCTGGACTACAGTTAGTGTGCAGGCATACCACCCTGGACTACAGTTAGTGTGCAGGCATACCACCCTGGACTACAGTTAGTGTGCAGGCATACAAACCTGGACTACAGTTAGTGTGCAGGCATACCACCCTGGACTACAGTTAGTGTGCAGGCATACAAACCTGGACTACAGTTAGTGCGCAGGCATACCACCCTGGACTACAGTTAGTGTGCAGGCATACAAACCTGGACTACAGTTAGTGCGCAGGCATACCAACCTGGACTACAGTTAGTGTGCAGGCATACCAACCTGGACTACAGTTAGTGTGCAGGCATACAAACCTGGACTACAGTTAGTGTGCAGGCATACAAACCTGGACTACAGTTAGTGTGCAGGCATACCACCCTGGATTACAGTTAGTGTGCAGGCATACAAACCTGGACTACAGTTAGTGCGCAGGCATACCACCCTGGACTACAGTTAGTGTGCAGGCATACAAACCTGGACTACAGTTAGTGCGCAGGCATACCAACCTGGACTACAGTTAGTGTGCAGGCATACAAACCTGGACTACAGTTAGTGTGCAGGCATACCAACCTGGATTACAGTTAGTGTGCAGGCATACAAACCTGGACTAAAGTTAGTGTGCGGACATACCAACCTGGACTACAGTTAGTGTGCAGGCATACCACCCTGGACTACAGTTAGTGTGCAGACATACCACCCTGGACTACAGTTAGTGTGCAGGCATACAAACCTGGACTACAGTTAGTGCGCAGGAGCGCAAAAATATTAATAAATTTTTTATGAGAAAAGTACTTAGGATGAGAATAAACATGTTTGTTTCATAGCCATTTGCGTAAAGCAAGCAGATCTTGCCAATGTCACACCAGTCTTTAAATTTGCCGAGCTAGATTTCCTCAGAATCTTACAGGGGTATTTACCTTTGGCGACCACAAATGTTACATTGGCTATCGTAAGGTCAGACGTAATTAGTTTATAGCTGAGTCATACACTGTTGGCCGAATAGTACAAATATTTTGAGGTAGAAAGCTAGACTAGATGACCATCTTATCAGGCTCCATACTTTGTAAACAGAAAACATAAACATACTCTAGATGTGACACGCCATCGACAAGTCTGTGGGAAGTCATTGATCTCTAATTCTTCTTCATATCTAGTTACAGTCTCAACGACCTCTTCGACTTCTTCAATCTTGGCTGTGTAACCGAGCTTTGCATTCAACTTCTCAGCCATCTGATTAGCGATCGTTCTTGTCTGAAAAGTAGGTCATATCATGATGTAAGTAAGTAAAATTGTGATGTCATAAAATAACTGTGAGGTAAACGTTATGTCTAAAAGAATGTACATAAATTGCTTGATTTAGTGTACTAACGGAAACTTGAGGGGCTTGTATGGCACCACCCCTCAGTAAAGCAACAGCTGCTTGTTGAGTTATATCTGTAGCCTCGGCACCGATGTTTCTTGCTCTATGAACGGTAGAGGCTCGAAGACGGGCCTCCTCCAAAGCTTTAAGATTTTGAGATTGGCTGGGAGTAGCAACGCCTAAAAATAAAAACTTTATTTCAGCCAATAAAGTCAGTAGTCAACAATGACAGTCAACTACAGTCAAGGAGCTATATGCTACCAGCTGTGGTAAACAAGATCAAAGTCAGTTGTCTTGTTGCTAAGTTTGTGAAAAACTTGGGAATTCATCTGTAAGTGAAATACCAAACAAATTTTTCCAAATAATTTTTCTGTTGTTTGAGGGAAAGAAACCGCATAGGTCAAATCATTCTAATGAACCTCTGTCAATGAGTGATGCTAATGCATCACTCATGGACAACATCTGGTCCGACTATGACAGACTTTCATGATTGTCTTCAGCTGATATCTACTGCAGCGACACGAACCTGGTCACTAGGCAGCAGATACAGGTGATTGATGTAGTTGGTAAAACGGATGATTGTAGCCACAAAAGATCGAAACATAATTGGGTAGTCATGCGAATTATTATCCCAATAATGCAAACAAAGGGTTTTTTACATGCAAAATTGGAAAAAGTCAGAAGGTGAAACGGAAACATACCTGCCCCAACCATCGGCATATTGGCCTTGGCTACATCAGTCACTCTTTTCTTACTTGCAAACAGAGTTTCGATCTGCTCGTCAATCTGCAAAAAAACTAAGACTAGAATTTGAACCCAATAAATAATAGCCCAGTTTTAATCAATCTGAATAGTCATAAGGAAAGACCTGCCTGTGTCTGGCTCGTCGCTTAGACATTTTAGTAATTAAATAGTTTATATATAGACTATATATAAACTAAGGATTATTGTTTTATAGTTTATATATAAACTATATAACTACCATATATAGACTAAATATTGGCTGTCTATAGACTATACGCAGTCTGTATATACACCATATAAAGACTATATATATAGTCTATGTGTAGCCTATGTTATACTAGATCCTACACACGAGCTGCCAGCTGCATCGCCACGACTACACCTCAATTCGCCAGTCTTTAATGTAATCCGTTTTGACAACAAAAACTTATTTTATTGATTAATACTTCATTATTTAGTTTCTTAAATAACATTTAGTTTTTTAAATTTAGTCATTTAAAATAGTTGTATTCAATGCATTCATTTTGATGCTAGTATGTAATAGCCAGAAGAATTTATCATCAAGTAAGTTGGGCTGTAGAATGGATTGCATAGAATACAATGTATTCTCACTAAATCTTTGCTTCAACATATGATGGTCTCATCATGAAAATTAAATAAAACAAAAGGTTAATTTTGTAGACTAAAGCTCCGCTGCACACAGGGCTAATAAGAATATCCATAGATGTATACAGTACTATCGACACACAGGTACAAATGTCTTTGCCACTTCAACACTTACTGATGCTCAGTTCAGATGTGCTATAAAACCAGTAAAATGAATATATTATATCGTTTACTGCGATACATTCACTATATTTCTCTATGGATATCTGACAGAATTCATAAAGGCTTCCACATCTATGCTTTTTTCAACAACTTATGATTCAGTAACCTTCTAATCATTGAAGTAACGCTACAAAGAACTACTGATAGAGACTAAACTTTTCAGATTATTGGCTTAGAGGATTACTGATCGATAGTAATAATTCACACAATCTACCATAAAATAGAGATTATAGTGCATTGTACGCTATATTAAACTGCAAGTGCTAACAGATTATAGACTACAATAGCCTGGGAGGGCAACAGGTAAGTGATTATAATAAACTGCTAGTGATAATATATTAGATACAGCATAACAATAATATAATGAGGACGATAGATGGCAAGTGACAGTAACTGGAGGCCTAATTAAACACTTACATCAGCAGGAACATCCTCCCCATCATTGGTGATGCCGAGGGCAGCTGCTTGAACTTTTTTTCTATCGTTAGCAATGTTTGCCTCTGTTTCATCAAACTTGAAACCTCGACCACCAAATCCTCCACCACCAGCTTTGACAGTTTTACCCTCCTAGAAACGCGGTATCAGTAATAAATATATCGCTAGTGAACCACCAAAGATATAGCAAGACATAACACGGGCGATATGTGAAAACTCAGTAAAATTTTCCAGTCACTGGGCACTAGCTAGTGAGCAGCTGTATGAGGTTAAGGAGACTAATGAGGCTAAGGAGACTAATCCCCAGTCCTTTTTCTAGTGTCACATCAGCAAACAGGATGATGCAGCACCAATTCTAAGTGTAAAATTACTGCTGCTAGGTGATTGAAAAAAGGTTTTTTGCAGCATTCTAGCAAGTTTATGAGTATTAGACAAACGCAATTCCCATACAAGTGCCCGAAATCTATACTTGTACATTTCAAAGACAAGCCTGCAATATAAACAAGCAAGACTATCATAAACAATCACTTCTGATTCAACTACAAATAAGTATCTTCCTAATCCATCCTAGACCTATCCTAATCTATTCTAGACCTATCCTAATCTATTCTAGACCTATCCTAATCCATTCTAGACCTATCCTAATTCATCCTAGACCTATCCTAATCCATCCTAGACCTACCCTAATCCATCCTAGACCTATCCTATTCTAGACCTATCCTAATCCATCCTAGACCTATCCTAATCCATTCTAGACCTATCCTAATCCATCCTAGACCTATCCTAATCCATCCTAGACCTATCCTAATCCATCCTAGACCTATCCTAATCTATTCTAGACCTATCCTAAACAATATGAACATAGTTAAACAATGTTAAATATTTAAATGGAACAAAATGGTCCATGGAGCATTGTTGGCGCAATCGTTTTACAGATAAAATATTTGAAGAGCATCTGTGTTGTAAATAAGTGAAAAGAAAAGTGGACGCAAAACTTCAACTTGAGTTCTTTGTGGGCTATTAAAATAAGGCATCCAGTGGCACGCCTTCTTTTTATAATATATGTGAGCATGTGTAAGATATTGAGGATTAGAGGGCAGTGTAATACACGTGAGGAACTGCAAATAAAGGCTGTTTGTTCTGTTTGTGTTTGGCAGAAATACTAACTGTGTTATTTTAATTAAGCATAACTGCATATGAATGAGAATATAAAATTTTTCCTACAATTATAACAGGAAGTTATAGAAAACAAATGATTTTAGAGAAAAGTTCTGGTTTCCCTGAAATAGGCCTACTTTGTCTAGTGCATAGGATCTGCATTGAATGAGTGTGACAGCTGCAAAATATATGCGTGCAAATAGGCCTACTCTGTCTAGTGCATAGGATCTGCATTGAATGAGTGTGACAGCTGCAAAATATATGCGTGCAAAAATGATAATGAAAAACAACATTGTTTTTTATCCAAAGTATCTTTCTCATGAGAGCATATTTTTAATCACTCCCCATATGTCCACATGAACCCTCACACTTTGGTAGAACCTTGTCTGGGAAAACTAAATTTCAAGACTGTTACACAAAATAAAGAGGTGTGGTTCCTAATTGTAGCTAGTCTACAATATAAAAGCAACTAATTGTTGTAATTATTTGATAATATGAAGTATGAAATAGGCAACTATAAAGATGTGCAGTCGACAGTAATGAGCATATCACTGTATGAAAGGTCTGCCAAGGAAGACAACCCTAAATTTAATTATCATATAAAACAGAAACTTTCGTTATTTTTTTGCCAAAACTGTAAGATCTTTTGTTTATGCGTGTAAGAGGAAGCTCTTAATGAAACTGGCTGCCAAACAGTATTAATTTGTCATAAAATAAGTCAATTGATAAACAGCTTTTATCAATTGACTTGATAAAAGCTTTCACCGAAAAAAAGACGATCAGCACTGCAACTGTACGTATGTGTCTGCAATATTTAACAGCTAACCTCAAGTTTCTAAATGTAAAACTACTAAAAAGCAATTAAAAGCACTTATAAACCTGTTAATATTGTATAGACATGTTTGACAATCCAATTGATGTGCATTAAGAGTGTTTGTGTAAAGAGAAAAGATGATAAAAAAGAACCTTGTAATGCATTTAAGACCCTGATGCTGATAGTTGATAATGTTGTTCACGCTAGTCTGGATGTTACTAATATATATATATATATATCGTGCTGTACAGTGTACAATCATTTGAACAATTATATTGTACAATCATTTGAAGGTTGCAACTAATGCTCAATATAGTGTTGTTCATCTTTTCTGCGCAGTGAAATATTGAATAAGGAATAATTGAAACTCCCAGTTTATTTTTCTTTGTAAGTGTCCTATGTCTTTATAATCATAAAAACCTTTACCTGTTGATACATTTCACCTAAACTAACTAACCCAACTACAGTGATTGATTGACTTGGATATCTAAAAGACTTTTTCTGAACTGCATATTTCAATGCTCATCACCAGATCACTCTGTGTCTGCGCTTCTAGAATCAGTTCATGATTAGCCATTGCTGTAATGGTGGCTAAGCTAGTTCTAGAATGGAGTCAGGTTATTGCTTAGGAAATCCATTTGTATCCCAAAGGTTGATCAATTAAAGATGAAATACTAAATTGCTCACAGAAGTAAACTTTGTTAGCTCATTTATGAACATTTTAGAATGCTGGAGCGGTAATGGAACTGGTATTCATTCGTAAAGCATAATCACTATTCAGATTGCTTCTACAGATTTAGGTCCCCAAAATAAAAAGGTAATACACTTACTGCTTTCATTTCCTCCACATATTTTGCCCAAAGAGCCTTTAGGTCATCTGGAATAGAGGTGTTAGAAAGCTCAAACGCCTTCATCACATCACCAGCCTGTCGCTTTTGCTCAGGAGTTATCAGAGTATAGGCTACGCCCTTACTTCCTGCCCTTCCCGTACGCCTGCAATATATTTTCACTGAACATCAACAGAGTCAGAC